>NW_027223323.1:12791082-13227081 GCF_030449975.1 Polyergus mexicanus
AAGCAGTGGTATCAACGCAGAGTACTGTAATCGTCGCTCCTCGTCGGCGTCGTTGTCGCTCCTCTCGACGTTCGTGGCGGGCGCGACGGCGTATCGTCGTCGGGCCTACTCCGGACAGGTAGACGAAGGCGCGACGATAGCGGCCACGTAGCATCACGTTTCCGCGTTGGCCGTCATGGCTAACGACGCGATCGCCATACGTACGCGCGTACGAATTGCCGTCGTCATCGTCGTCGTCGACAATGTCATCGCGTCCGACTGTCACCCGCGCGTTTTCCTCTCGCTCCGATCACCGTCGCGATCACGCCAGCCCCACGTTCCTCGTCGCTAGTCAGTCAGTCAGTTCGCTGTCCTCGTCCTCTAGTCTAGACCCACCGTCGATCGACCGACGCGAGCCGAATCGAAGGGCGCGCGCGCGCGCGCCTACTCTTTCCGCGTTTCCCCTCTCGAGTTTCCCACCCCGTCTGCCACCCCCCCTCGCCCTCTCCTGCCTCTCCTCACCACCTTCCTACGCGCGCGACTTTCGCGAGACTGTCGCGCCACGATATAACATTTTTGTCGTTGCTCCGACCGACTCGCTCTGCTCGTAGAGCGCGAATAGTACGTACGCGGGTATGCGAGATGATGATTATCTCGAGAGAAAGAGAGAGAGAGAGAGAGAGAGAAAGGGAGAGAGAGAGTGATCGCGCAAGTGTGGCGGTTGCGCCGAACGGCGGGTGATAGTCTTGCCTCGATGTATGTTTCGATATCCACGCGATTAAGAGAACGACGACACTGTACGGAAAGAGAAGGCGCCTCGTATCGACCCCGCCTAAACCCCGCCTCGTTACGACGGAATCGCACGAGCGACGCCGAGCGTCGACGAGCGTCGGCGAACGGATTCTCTCCGATGATTCTATAGCGTCTTCTCGCTTCCATCTCATTCGTGCATCTTCGTCGTTATCTGCCTTTATCTCTCTCTCACTCTCTCTCTCTCTCTCTCTCTCTCTCTCTCTCTCTCTCTCTCTCTCTCTCTATCTCTCTGTCTCTCTCTTTCTCCCTTCTATCTTTCGCCTATTGCCCGCAGACGGAGGTCGCCGTTCTGCGCCTATGTTCCTGTTGTACGTGCAGATCGCCCGTTATGTTTTCCGCGCCTTGTCGATCGATCGAGCGATCTATCTCGTCAGGGAATGATCTTTCTGGCTCTTTAGACACATCATGAACGGCATAAAGAGACGCATGCGTTCACGATCTCCTTTAATATTCCAAAATCGATAACGCGCTCTCCTTTGCTAATCTTAAGTCGCTCAGACGATGCAAAAGCAATAGTCGCAATTCAGAGATCGTGTCTTTAAATTTATAGATGCGCATATTGAAAAATAAAAACGGGATTTTGAATAGAGGGATTAGAGTATTCGTTCGCTTTAATATTAAACATTCTTTTCTCTAAAGTGTTATCAAGCTCCTCTGAAAAGCTATAAATGATAAGAATATAAGTTTAATTATTCTTGCCATTTTATGATATTCAATGACAATATGATTAAGTACGGGAAAAAAAATTTGTAAAATACGGAACGAATGCTTTTTTTAGCATAGTAAAAGCAAGATATTACGTCACGTAAAGAATATGTTCTTGTTTCCTGTTTTCGCCTCAAAATAAAGGCGTTTACTCTCGCTTTATGATATGACGTCTACAATGTTAATACTTGTACGTCATAATGTATCTCTTTTTACAATTTTTTATGCATTTTACATTTCACTATGATCTTATGACATTGTATATTGTTTATTTAAACAAAGTATGAACATTTAATAGCAATCATACAAAAGTTTAATATAATTAAAAAATCTCTATATCGTATGATCGTATATTATATATTATAACAAAATGTAAACTGGTCAAGCGGTCAATTGCAAAAAGTATAAAGTATATCGGTATAAAAATTTATAGAAACTCGATCGCGACGCATGCGAACAAATGTAGGACGGATGTCCATATAGCTATATTAGTTATTTACTCGAGGTGTGACAGAGCTTGCTATATATCTACAGCGATATATAGGTACTATATCTATATCGTGTTAGCGATACTTTCGTTATCGGTATCTTTTACAAGTTGACTTGGTAAAATGGAATAGCGGGTCATGTTTGTTATATCTGCCTTCGTCGACAATTTTCCGTTCGGTGTTTCCAAGTTATATTTTGTTTGATATTTTACCTAATCGAATCCTAGATCTTTAATACATCTTGTATAAATAATCTCACTCCTATCACGTTTCTATAATTTTTTATAGTTTGATAGAGATTAGAATTAGATTATACGTCAGATATCGCATTTCGTCCCATACAGCACCGCAAGATTGCAATAACATTGCAGCAACATTTTTCTGCAAGATTGCAATATTGCAGAAACATTACGAAATGTTGCTGCAACGTTGTTATGATATTGCAGCAACAGTAAAATGTCCGCCTACAGAAATATTGCAATATAATATTGCAGCAACATAGCAATATAATATATATGCAATAATGCTTTATGTATATTTATCGACATAATATCTTTAACATATGAAAAAAATAATAAGAAATTAGGCCTATAAGAGTCAGGATCTAGCGTGTATATATAGTTTTTCTGTATTATAATAATAACGAAATTATAAAATGTAAATTTTTCAGTACACATTCGACTTCCTTCAGTGATAGAGAATATCTAAGAGAAATAAGAAAAAACTCAATTTGCAATTGCGTAAATTCACAATTTCTTTGTATCCGAAATATTCAGATATCCGGATGCAAAAAGATTGTGCTGAATTTACGCATACAATGAGTTTTTTCACATCTCTCTTGTCTTTATATAATCTCAAAATTTATTAATTAAAATCTGAAGTATCTTTTGCATATTAGAAAATTATTATCAAATTTTTGATAAATTATTGATTTTATATAAGAATGGAAACTATTAAAAGAATTCTTAGTCCAATGTCTGAGCCCCTGTATTGGAGTCATATCATACAACTTAAATTAACAAAAATAGTTATTATATCTTTTTAATTTTACTAGCCGCTCTTTGTAAATTTTATATAATCATCATGACTAAAAATTAAATGCGGAATAGATAGCGCAACATGCGCCGCATAGTAGTAAACGAATGAACTAGCGATTATTGAATACTTTTTTTGTAATGTTCTCGGAATGTTGCTGTAACATTGCTAAAGTTATATTGTAAAATAATGTCTTTGTAATATTTCTGCAACATTAAACTGCAATATGCAATATTGCAATGTTGCAGCAATGTTGTTGCAAGCTTCAGTGCTGTATGGGGTTTTAGACTTGACGATTAATATGTTTAACAAACGAGAAAATGTCGAACGGAGAACCGTCGTTAGACGATAAAATATCCTTGAACAATGAAATTTTCCGGATGGAAAAATATCGGCGAACGAGTATCGAATGGATTAAGTTTTAGTCAAGAATAAATTTTGCGCGCCTGTTGTATTTTTTTTTCCAGAAGAATGGCAGATAGTGAAGTGTCTTCGTAAAATTGCAATTATTCGAAGAAACATCCTGGGATATCTCGAAAAAAATATCCTTAATATGCATATCTTAAATTGCTGTAAATTGCTCGATAATTGGAGCAGCGAGTAAACACATACCTTTCGAAAGATATGTTATTATTATAATTATTATTAATTTATTATTGTTTTTCAGTCACTTTCTTAGTTTTCTTAATCATCGTGTAAAATAAATTGGAAACGGTACAGAAAACAATATAATAATTAAGAATTGCATATCTTGTAATCATTTGCATCTATGCGAGAAAGAAGAGGGGAAGGGAAAAAGACAGGGAGAAGGAGAAGGAGAGAGAGAGAGAGAGAGAGAGAGAGATCGGTTGTTAAGCGACAATAAAAAATACGAGATTTGTTAAGAAGGCCATTGTATACAAAAAGTCGTAAGCGATAAAAGAATCAACTCATAGTAAAATGTTTTCGAGAATGATAGCTTAAGGCTTAAGTCGTAGGAAACGCTTGACTATGATTGATCGATTT
Source organism: Polyergus mexicanus (assembly GCF_030449975.1). Lineage (NCBI taxonomy): Eukaryota > Metazoa > Arthropoda > Insecta > Hymenoptera > Formicidae > Polyergus > Polyergus mexicanus. The sequence goes on from NW_027223323.1 coordinate 12,795,108, forward strand.
GCCTAAATTTTACTCTGTCGGCTTATTTCTTTGTTATTACAGGTTTTATGTAAATTGCTAATGATTTTCACAACAATCGAAAACGACACGCATTCGAAGAAAAAAACTCCGAATCCCGAGGATATATATGAAAATAACGAGATATCTACGTGAACGATAAACGCCCATTTGTAGATTATGTATATATATATATATATATATGTTGTAATCATGCGTATATAATACATAAATAAATTATAGTTATATGATAATTTTTGTGTCTCAATAAAGCAGAACATATCTTAGTATAGATTTTTTTTCTTTTTTTCGATCGAAGGAAAGAGCAGATTGCTAAAAAAACAATGCGTATTTCTCAATTACTCGAATCCTCCTTTACTTCCCGTTCTACCATTATTTAAGAGTTACTATACGTCGTCCTATGGGCAAAAAGCCATAAAACGCGCTGCGGAAGCCGTTCGCGCGAGAGGGATGCGTGCGGCTGTGTGCGTAAAAAGGATGACGAGATGGAAGGAAGGGGATGGCCGGGATAGTCGTTGATCGATCGGTCGCGATAGCGTCGTCGGAGGCCGTCAAACTGGTTGCCGCGCGCGCGCGCGCGCGGTCGCGTCCATCGGGCGGACACGATTCTGACCTATGGGCGAACAGGAGGGGCGTGGTCGATGCTGTCAAAATGGCGCCAGATCCCGTCCATAGGGCCCGCCCGCTCGATGGCGCGCAGCTGCGGCTCCGCCCATCGCGTGCGCGAACGACGCGGCGACGCGACGCGTCTCCGCGTCGCGCAAGCGGCATCTCGCGTCCGTCGATACGTGTCTCCGAAACGATCTTCAAATACTTTTTACTAGCGTCAACTTCGTCAAGGATATCGACATTTAGTTTTAATGTATGAAATCATTTCATTTTTAATTAATCTTACTACACAATAGCCATATAGGGGTGTTTTTTCTTCTTTCATTATTTTCTTCAGAGAGATTTCAAATATTCTTCAATTTTTCTTCTGTTTTCTCTAATAATTATAAATATATTTGGAATGAATATAATTGAAAAGGAGAAATAAAATAATTATTTTCGACTTTAATAAATTTGCCCCTGAAGAAGTTAAAGCACATATCAAGACTATGTGTGTATTGAAAATCGAGATTGATGATTGATCAATCAAAGGAATGAAATTTTAGTTAATTTGCGTTGTTTTCATCCTAATCTAATCTAATATAATACTGGGGCTAACACCGTACATATATACGAAGATCTCGTACCTGTTTGGAGATTAAGGTTGGAGATCGCGTACCTAGAATTTCGGGAAGATGACACTTTCCTTTCATTTGTTCTAATTCTAAAATCGTTGGAACTTTCAACGAGCGATCACGATGCCGTCTCGATTTTCTGATGCAAAATCTGACGCGGCTACCTCTCGTAACATTCTTTAATTGTGCGAAAGTTGCTAATGCGACAATTTTGGGGGTTTACACATGGCGGCCGTTTTTGCGGTGCGAAACCCATAGAATACATAATAAATATAGAACGCGCGTTCGAAAAGAAGTACATATAATGTTTCACGGATGTGTATTTATCTTTCTTTAACTTATGTCCTTGATCTTTCTTTCCCCCCCCCCTTTTTTTACATTTTATACAATCGAAAGCGAAGGCTGTTATTGAAGCCACCTTTCTCTCTCTAACAAGTTGGACGCAGCACTTGATCGGAGTCTATATTTATTCTACGTCTATGGATGGAGTCTTTTTGATTAATTTTATTCAAGCTAACGTGAATGATGACTTTGTCCTCGATATTCACTTATCTATGCTACGCTAACTTGTCCATTTGATTGAATATATTAATCTCAGATTGGAGTAACTAGAAACTAGAAAAAAAGAAAGGGGAAATTGAGAAGATATTCGTCGCTTCTGGTTTATAGATCGGATCGGAAGAAGGGGGGGTATCTCGGCAAAGAGTAATAAAGAAATAAAATGGAGCGGCGGGGGGGGGGGGGAGGAAGGAAGAGAGGAGACAGGGAAAAAAAGGGCCGTTCCTTGCTTCCAACTTATGAAATCCGGTTATAAAAGAAGATGCGGGATTTGAACGATAAGGAGCGGGTTATCCGTTTTCATGGGGAAGACGTGTCTTATTTTCAAACGCACGTTTATAATAATATATAAATAATATAAAATGAGAAATATTTACAAATTACATTGTATATATCCTAATCCCGTAATACATCGTATTAATGAGACACACACATGTTTATAAATATTATACTCGCTAAAAAAAAAAATAATGATTTAAATAAACTATATTGTTCTTGGTATATGAGAATATTATATATAGGGTGTCCCAGAATTACCGCGCCACTTGCTAATGATAGATCCTTGAGATCATTCGGAGACGATTTTTCCTCAGCAAAAATATCAACGGAAACATCAATAATTTCCGTGTTGTAAATGGTTCAAGAAGAAGGGCTTTTCTGCCATTAGCAGATGGCGCGGTAAATCTGGGACATTCTATATATCAATTGATCTCTTTGCATTTTAATTAAATTATTATATTTTAAAAAATATATGCTTCATGTAAGAAATTGTATATAATTATAAGTTAAAAATAACATATGTATTATTAAAACTTGCAGAGAAAAAAGTATTAGAGCAGTAGATAATATTTTTTAATTGCAATCTATTACTATTCTCTTAATATATTAACTGCAGCTTCTCCTTTTACTGTTTTTGTAATATTTTATAATATCTCTAAAACCACGAAATATTAGTCCGATCGATCGTTTTCTATTATAATGAAACAGCAGATTGATTTATTTTCCAGAAAAAATATCATATAAATCATCGAAGCAAGAATAAGACCAAAAAAGATAAAATAAATATATCAATAGCATATATGTATGATCACGCTATATCTAATTATATAATTATATTTCGTTATTACCAAATTTATTTATTTTTCAGGGCCTATATGTGTTGTACAATAGAAAAGATGTATTTCTTATTTTATATACACTTATTACATGAAAAGTATTCATCTATTTCATCGATGGATAAAATAATGTAGACGTATTACATATCGGGATATTACATATATCAATTCTATTACAATTGTAATTAATATATAATCTAATAAAATCTCTAAGAGCGAGTTTCTAAAGTTTTGATTTCTGAAAACAATTGATGAGTATCTTCCACTCTAGGGTTATCCATGAAGAATTTTATCTGCAATAAATCTTTTAGATTCCTTAGAGAAATATCTCGATAGAAAGAAGAATACAGAATTAATCATGCGCAGTTTAAGAAATCGTACAGGATGTACGTTACTCTTTGTAAAAAAATTTAATGCTTAACAATGTATCACGTCACAATTCGTATGATATATATTTATTAAATTAGAGAGGATAATTCAACAGTACATCCTGCCGAGCCAACTCCAGCAACATAGGATCGTCGAAGAACTTGTTGATAGAAACATCTTCGGACAGACCCTTGCGTCTTCGCGTCTTCAGCATGAACTCTCTGGCCAGATGGGTAGCTGGTTGCGGCTCCAGCGGTCTAATAGTTATGCTTTTGTCCAGAGGATCACCGGGAACGATTTGCCAATGGTGAAAGACAGAAAGGCAAAACGCTTGACCTTGGGTGTGCGTCCGTAAATCTGTTTCAAAACCAAAACTGTCGATAGCTGGTATGAAGGCTTTGATCGTGTACAACGGACTACCCGGCACCGGGGCGTCTTGCGTTACGTGACCTCGCCGCTTTGCCAGGACTGTGTAAACAGCGGACACGCAGTCCGCGGGAGCTTGCACTTCGACGAATAGATAAGGTTCCATTAAACGTGGTGTCGCCATCAGAAAAGCGGAATATGCGACACGTCGAGCGGTAGGAATGATTTGACCACCTGAGGACACGGAATCAAGGTACACGCACATTATAAAAATTATTCTTCTTTCCTTTACGAATTTTTCATCTATGCAGTAGAATTAACTTTTTCTTTAAAATATGAACATTTTTTTAGATGTATGCAATGCATGTCTTTATGATGAAATTAAGGATTATATGTATGACAAAAATCCTTTTTGTTGAAGCAAGAAATTTTTAAAATATTTTCTACATTCCAAGCTTTAAACAAAATGTGTTTATGGATATTATCTAAATATAAATCTCAATTTCCTTGCCATGTGTACTTTCGATATTCTCTTTATACCACATACTATAATATTATAAATTAATTTACTATAATATTATACGACGCTAATTAAATTACCTCCTCGATGCAGCGGCTCCTGTGCGATGACTGCGTCAAGAATCTTGAATTTGACATTTCGGATCGGCTCTTCGCACAATGGTCCTTCGCGAGTTCCCCATTGAAAGCCCTGAATGATAGCATCGCGTGCACTGTTTAATAGTGTTTTATCTACTTCGGAAGGTAAAGTATCGTCCACTAGGATGTTAGGCCCTGTAGAGTCAGGACCAAATGCCCATATGCTACGTGCTGCCAATAAATCCCAATCGTATTTTGTTTGAAAAAATTCTCCTAATCTTTTTCTGGAAGAGAAAATTAGAATCAACTAAAAATAGATCATAATATATATTTTTTCAATATACTGGATGTATATATATGGACCGTTTATTTTGAAAGTGGTGTAAGTCCTTTTTTTAAAAAAATGAGATATGACGTAATTTATGCTTAATTTAGTGTAAACTTTTTGTTTATAACTAGTTAGTATTTAATATCTTAAAAAATGCCAATGCTTTGTTCAATTTAAAATTGGTCGGTAAAAGAAATTGCGTAACCATTGATTATGAAAGTGGTGTAAGTCCAATTTCCATCACGATGCCAGGCCTATTACATACGAAAAATATAAGGATATGCAGCAGCTATTACCTTATATACCTCCTGTGCATCATGAATATTTCAAAACACTGCCACATGAAGAGCATAAATAATTAATAATACGAATATCTTGTATTAAGTTTAACAATATATAAATATAATTAACGTTCAAAATAAAAAATATTAATTCTATTTTATTTCTTGTTATTATTTATAAACAAAATTGGATTAATATGAAATATATTTTAAGTGATATTTGTTATTTCAAAATTGAAATTAAATGATAGTTACAATTGACTAATTATGAAAGTGGTGTAAGTCCAATTGCAGCCTGGAAATATATATTATTTTAGTTAAATTCGCCTAAAAGAAATTTATATAATCAAATTACATATTGATAAATTAGTACAAACATTCCCAGACTTCACATAATTAACCTATATTTTTTAATTGTCAGATCTGCTAACATTTAATTTTCTCGAAACAAAAGAAAATGGACTTGCACCACTTTCAAAATAAACGGTCCATATTACTGATGATATAATATATTTCAAAATTGAAGAGCGAAAATAATGGAATATGTGATATGTTATTTCTTATGAAATTTGTAATCAATATGTATATAAAATTGTCCAGCGAGATCTCTTTAATAACTTTTCGATTTTCAATACTCAATTATAATAACTTCTAAGTAGTTCCAAAATTCAAATTTCAAACAAAATTTCTTCAAATTCTTTGTCAAATTCAGAAAAATATATATAATACTCTATTATTTAATTCATGGAAAATTCATCACTTATAATTCGAATTATAGATTCAACTAGTTTTCGCTAATGAAAATATAGATTCAAGAAATTTCAGAAAATAGAAATCTCATTCTTTTTCATCAATTCTCAAACAATGTATACAATAGAAAAATAGCAAGCATATATAAATGTTATACTGTTACTTACTTGTTCCACGTGATACGGACATGTTCGGCCTCTATATCCTCGGCAAGACCTCTCTCCAGTGGTTCCGCTATCATTGTCAATTTATTCCGTTTATTCGGCGTTTCAGCGAAACATTTGAGGGAACTGGTTTCAACTACTGTTTCCGCGAAAGCTACCACCGGATCGGCCACTTTTATATCAATCTCAGAATACATGCGACGGAGATCGTGCATCGCGCAGTCGAGGTAGAGTTCGCCAGTTCCTAGGACAACGTGCTCGCCGCTTTCCTCCACGCGCGTGCCTAACAGCGGATAGCTCTTGTTTACTTTTCGTAAACCATCTAACATTTTGGGCAATTCGGACGGATTGACCGGCTCGACAGCGATCTTGATGACACTCTGCGTGTTGAATTTGAGTGGCCGAAAGATGTGCAAGTCTTCTGAATTATTGAGATCCGTAATGGTACTGGTTTTCACAATCGGTCGATCGATACCTTCGATGAGAACCCAATTGCCTGCGGGCACCCGAGTCAGTTCGATCGAGTAACGCGCTTCGCTGATCCATAATCTACCTACTGTAAGAACGCGTGAATCCTCCTCATCCGTGCGGGAATATGCTTCGCCTAACACGCGAACGCGTTGTCCCGCTTCCAGCGTGCCAGACATTACTCTGCCAAGCACTACAAACAGGGTGCAATCCTCGGTTGGATACATCTTTGTGCTGTGGATCATTAATCTTCCCTAGAAAAACATTTGTCTATTCATATATTCGTTAATGCTATTAATAATGTATCATAATTCTTATAAAAATCTGATACTAAAATCTAATAGAATTAAATCGCAATAGTTAAGATTCAAATTAAAATACTAACATCCGGATCACAATTAACCATATCCTGCGCGAGCGGCGTGTCTATCGGACCAGTATAGACATGTTGTACTTTATTAGGTGCGTGCGCTTGCGGACTAGGTACGTGAGCGACACACATATCGACTAATCCGCACATATCTCCTAAGAATCGCGTACAGACAAGTCTTAGCAGCGGTCGTATATTCATCTTCATTTCTTCGGATGTCAATCGTATGCCGAGTTCGTCCAAAACTGCACGCATAAAATGTAATTGTTTTTCGAAATCATTTCAAGTTACAATAAGAAAGAGAAAGAGGAAATGAAATTTACCATTTGGTAACGTCGTGTCTACATCGCCGACGACTTGCGCAAATATCTTATAAAGAGGCTCCAAGATGAACTCGATGAAGCTTCGCTGCGCTGTATTATGCGGCGGTTTTTTGGTGAATTTTCGCGTTTTAGGATTAAAATAAATATCACCCCAGAGTCGCTTGGCGAACTCGTTGGGGTTGAGTCCGGGATAATTCCTGGCATAGAGCGCGGCGAACGATTTCAGAGTGAAGCATACATTGTATTCGGAACTGGCAAAACACACGTTTCCGACAGCAGGCGAAACGAAAGCGGGATTCTCGACATCCGAAGAGTATAACGCTATCAATCCGTTGATCTCCTCGATAATGTGACGCAGTTTGTAATAGGCATCCAATGGCGGCAGTTTCAACTCTAATACCAAACGATCTATCTTGTTTATGCAGACTGTCAGAGCGAGCTTCTCTTGAAGTGCGTGCTTCAGTAGACGTTCGGTGTTTAGCATCACACCTTCCGCCGCATCGACGATCAGTACAGCGCCATCTGACAGACGGATCGCAGCTGTCGCCTCGTCGGAAAAATTTACGTGGCCTGGTGTATCAAATACGTTCAAAAGATAGGACTTGGATTTGACATCTTGTAGGAGAAGAGTAACGGGAGTTGCTTTCGTAGAAACACCTCTCTGTTGCTCGGTGAACAATGTATCCGTATACCTATTGATATATATATAAACTAGGTTTTATTTTCATGTGATTACTTCAATAAATAAAAACTACATTATACATCTCAATACATACCTCAATGGTTTCTCGTCGGTTATACTGTGTATATAAGGATGCGTTTGTTGCACCAAACAATCAACCAAAGTAGTTTTGCCATGATGAAGATGTCCCAGCAAAACTATATTTCTAATTAGATGTGGAGCATCCATTATATCTGCTAAGAATTCAATACTATATGTCGTTTCAGGCAACTGTTGCTGTTTTATTTGAAACTTTGGTTTTCTAGTAGGTGCTATCAGTGGTTTATCTAGTGGCTGAGCATCTTCTTCTTGCACAAGTGTTTCTACCTAAAAGTATTTATAGAAAAAAAGTACATAAGATATATGTATATATATATATATATATATATATATATATATATATATATATATATATATATATAGTTGAACAGTAACATCTCTGCTTGAAGGTACATTGAACATTGAACATACATCTGCTTTTTTATTGATAAATCATAAGGATATTTATATTTCAATAGAATATATATAAAAGAATTGTAAGAAAAATAAATTGCTTTAAATTGTAAATTAATATGCTTTATTACCTCAGGTCCGTACACCTCTAATGCACTTGGATAATATCGTTTATCTTCGTGTAATACAACTGCCATAGAAGATCCTTGCTCCACTTGTTCTCGTGACTCATCCTTGTCTTCCTCCATTTCCTCATCGGACCGTTCTCTGTCGTCGGCGTCATCACCAACATTGCCATATTCATTTTCATCCTCGCTCTCCGATGCCAGATCAGGACCAATATAGTTTCCAAATTCATCATACAAATCAGCATCCATTTTGATATTTCTATTAACTCAGCTTCTTCCTCTCGGTATCTAGTTTAAAGAATCGAAAATTATTTTTGTTATTTCAACTTTTATATACACATTCATGTTATACATTTCTTTATATAATCACTTTTATAATCACTACGATAAGATAATAAGATAAATAATAATTGATATTATTATTTAACTATTATCAACTTTTAGCGCATTTTTCACACGATGTAAACAACTTGACGATTAGGAGCAAATCGTATGTTAATAGTAACATAAATTAAAATTTTAAGATGTATACACGTACATTTGTTCGCTCTGCTTTCGATTATTATTATTTTATTACAGTTTTAGATATTAATATATATATATATATATATATAATAATGAACCAATGCATTAATTCAAGGTGTTTGTCAACATAACCTACAAATAACTGCGTAAAGTGTAACCGGCAAATATATGTCTTCTGAAGTTAGTGGCAATATACTAATGGCCGTGTTCAGTAAAGAAAGCGCTCAGTTATCATCTTGTCAACACTCGACGTTGATTCGTTGGTTCTAAAAGTAAGAACCAATCACATTCGATTGCTACTAAGCGGTTTTCTCTACTGAACGCGGCCAATCATCTTCCTTTATGATACTAATATACTAGCATATTACCAATCTATAGATAACCGAGAAGGTTGGTATCGCTTATTTGCAACCATAAATATAAAGAACGGAAGAGAGGCCTGTTAATACGATTCGCGCATGCGCGACATAACAATGGCATTCAATTTTGGAAATGATAGAGATAGCTACGTAAATAAATAATTATAATCTGTCCATATTATTTTTTTATTTTATGTTTTTAATTAATTTTCTAAAAATTCCTAACTTTTAAAAATGATTAAATTGGGATCATAAAATTTTCTTTCTACATGTTTTTATAACATTCTGCTTCTTTAATTTTCTACTTTTAACAATAGTTTTTCAAACCGTATCATTTTGTCATTCGTCAATCCCTTTTTGTGTCTTATTTATTTGAATATTTCAATCATCCAAAATCTCTTGCTGTATTTGTATTTTTATTTTATTTTAATTAACCACTTTAATTAAACACTGCTAGAGTAGTAACGTTTTATATTTCTGATTAATAATAATAACATATACACACACACACACACACACATATATCTATTGTATAATAAAATAAACGAAATAAATATAATTCTGGGCAACAATATTCTGCGCAGACGCTTAACGCTCGATGCTGCGATGTAAAGGCACCTTTAGATTTAATTACTTCGTTTTAATACCACTTCAACACGCATGCGCAAAAAAGGGAGCCCATCTAATAACACTAATGTCTACGGTCTTAGCGTACTTGCAAATGATACTCGAATGCGGCGCGCACGCGCTCTGTTGTATGCGTATATGCGTGAAAGTGCGTATGTGTGTACGTATATTAGTACTCTTTCGCCGTATGTCGCGCAAAACATTTTACGCATACACGCGCGGATATATTTGCACACGGTACATATCTACGAACTGACAGCTGCCAGCACGAGAAGCAGAAGTGGCAGATCATGTAAGGTGAGGTGAGCGATATCTTGTTACGGGATTCAATTCTTTATTACGCGAAATATACAATAATATCCCGTCTCTTGTTGCGCGCGAATCGTAAACCGTAAATCCGCAAAGTGTCTCTTGATGAAAAAATCGAAGAAGAAGATCCAAGAACGAGTTTACTTTCACATTGTTGCACGCGGAATTGACACACCCGCTAATGTCGACGATGCCGAGGGTTTCGCTTGTTTATTTGTGAACGATAAAAAAATATCGACTTATTTTGATCGTTTGACATCCGTGTAAGACATTCTTAAACGCTATTGTTGATTGTTGCAGAATCTCTTGAGCTGACGAAACAATTTACCATCCCACGAGCGGTTGCACTGCCAAAAAGATACGTTAGAAGAGTTGGCAGAATAGGCAGACGTAGGAACAGCAGCGGGCGAAGGAGTGGACGATCCAGAGGCGGAATGACACGTCCTCCTAATAATGACAACCTTATGACCTTTAAGCTGGTCGTTGTTGGAGATGGAGGAGTCGGCAAGAGTGCCCTTACGATACAGTTTTTTCAGAAACTGTTTGTCGCAGATTATGACCCAACTATTGAAGATAGTTATATACAACATACGGAGATAGATGGCCAATGGTGTATCTTAGACGGTAAAGTTTTTACCCTTTTTTTTTTTCTACATAAATACCTTATATATCTAAATATTTTATTATTGATGCATCGTATTAATTTGTGTTATTTTCCGTTCACAAAAATTCAATAATTAAGAAATTGATGGTAGTGAGAGATTATTAGAAGTTATAGAACATTAAAAGTGACTTCTCTAATGAATACCTGTGTTTGTGTTCTTATAGTGTTGGATACAGCTGGTCAAGAAGAATTTAGTGCTATGCGTGAACAATACATGCGTAAAGGTGATGGATTTCTTTTAGTATATTCTGTGACTGATAAACAATCTTATCAAAATATTGTCAATTTTCATACTCAAATTCTACGAGTGAAAGACAGAGATATTTATCCTATGCTATTGGTGGCCAATAAAGTTGATTTGGTGCATTTGAGAAAAGTCACAGAGGAACAGGGAAGAGAATTGGCTCATCGTTTGGGCATACCTTATATTGAAACTTCTGCCAAAGATCCACCTTTAAATGTAGATGCTGCATTTCACGAGGTAAAAACGGATAGATGAAAATATAATAGACTGTGTGTTAGTTTCATTTATATTATTCAAATTAATAGAGCAGATTGATATAAGGATTGATATGATTTATGATGTTTGTTCAAGGTTGTTCGTATTATCAAAAATCAACCACCAGCCGAATTGGAGAAAAATCAAAGAAAACGGCGGCGTTCGAGGAAATGTAATATTTTATAAGTTACAAAGACGAAGTATATGTACACACAATTGTGTAAGAACTAAGGACCATGGTGCTGCATCATAATCGTGCAACGCCTTTATTCCCGAGAGAGTACGTCCTTGAATTTAGGAGATTCATCAAAAAGAACGCTTCTTCTGTTCTTCAGTATAAGGTATCTATGACTTCTTACCTTCTGCTCCTCCTGTCATAGCATTAACAACTGCTATGAAGTATCTTTTGCTTTGTACTCTGTGGATGTTACATCTGTGGAGAATAAGTATCACAGAGAGCGTGCCAATGCGAAACGAGAGAACTCTGACACCTGTATCGCGAAAATTAAATTAGAATTTTCGAATCTATAGTTCAGGATTAATCCATTATGATATCTGTCACAAAAAAAAGGAAGTGTTGGAGATATTGACTGTTCATCCTCAATATGATAAACCGAGACCACGTCTCTACTTGTACGTACACATCAATTTTCTATCATCGGAAAAAAAAAATGGAATTGAGCGTTTTTTATTGCACAATGCATAATATTAGAGGAGTTTTTTACTCTTCTCCATGTAAGAGAGATCTTTGTCATAAAATGACTATAATGGTTTCGTATATCGAGCTCACTTTTCAAATATTATTATAGCTTTAAGCATATTTATTTTATTATGATATCGTTTTTCTTTTCTCTTATAGTCGAAATATTCTCCTCACAAATTTTATCACGTTTTCTAAAATTAAGCACATTAAATGTGTGTCCTTTTGTGACTTGAACCCTTCCATTTTTCTATACTAGAAATATATTGATGAGAATTGATTACATTAATTGTTTGCATAACTAATAAAAATAAAACAGTATTATACATTATTTTATTTTGTACTCATAAAATAAAAAATAAAAAGTTACAACAAAAAGTTTAATACCAATGCGCGCGATTATTAGATAATTTTTCAAATATGATAGAGAATCGATTAAAATTATAAAATATCTATTATATAGACGAACATTTTTATTAATGATTGTTATATTATTCAGTTATTCACACACACACACACACACACACACACACACACACACACACACACACACACACACACACACACACACACACACACATACACATTGTTAATCGTTTCACAATTACATAAAAATATCGCCTGATTTAATTTCTATGTTAACAAAGATTTTCGCTTTATTGTCAAAGATGTATTAGTTGTTGATATCTAAGAAGTTATAAATTTGAATATAAGAAATATATAAAATATTTAATGTTAAGAGCTTTGCGTGTGTGTGTTTGCGTGTGTGTGTGTGTGTGTGGTAGCAATTGTTTTTGCTACCAATTATTGATTTTTGTACATAGAGGTCTGATATAAAAAGAAAACTTATTGGATATTACGTTAATAAGACTGTTTTTAATTGCTATAAAAATAAATAAAAAAGGCATGTGTATATGGTGCGGATAATTTTTATATCTTTTTAAACTTTTATTTCATCAATATATTTGTCAAATCATTCAAAAAATTATTTTTCACCAATATTATATCAAGGATGCTTTAAAAATTCATTTAAATCCAATTTTAATAAGACTTGTTTTTACTTCCTTTAATACACATACGACATACATATATATATATATATTCTTCTTAATATAAACAAAAAACTGATTTTTTATACTGATTTTGGATGAAGATATCATCATCTTTTTATAATATTAAAACTTTTACTTATATAATTTATCCATTTATATGATTGTCTATAAATGAATTGTTGTTTTTTTAATATTTTTTAGATGATATTAATTTACTTTGAATTCTCACATATACGTACGCGTATATATCAGACCTTTTTATATATTAAAAGAATATGGCCTACATTAGTGTTTAAATGTAAAAGAGAAAATCTATATACTTTATATATTTAAGAAAGCATCTCTATATGTGTGCGCATTTATATACGCTAAAACTTAATGTTATGTGTTTTGAGAAATGATTCTTAATCACAGATTATATATTTCTTACTCTTGTGAAAAATTTCTATTCTTGGTATTCGCGTTTCGCATCTTGTACACAGATCACGCGTATAATCTGTATGTTAATTACAAAGAGAATAATTAATTCGCGCGATCACATTTCTTTACGCGCGGTCGCACAAACTTGCACATAAATTATTTTTTCATTATTTTACAAGTACTTTCTCACACTCTTTATACTATTTCTATATATAGGATTATAAAAAAAACTTTCTTTATTATACTACAGGCAATTTTTCTCTTACGGGTGGACACACTATTAACATATTAGCAACAAACGTATTGTATCGAGGCAGCCTTATTACGTACTAATTAATTATACTGCGCGCAAAATCGTAGTACGTAAAAATCCTGCTGTTACACAAAATCTCAGATTATCATTTGTATATAATAACTTGAGAGAGATGTTATTTACTTCTTGAGTAATATATGTGTTATATACAAGTGCTCTGCAAAGTCTTTCACGCAACTATTAGCATGCAATCTGTTAGAGTGTCATAAAATGACGTTACATATAATTAATATCAAGTTAGATTTCATCGTGCAACACTATTTTTTATTATAATTTTTTATATTACATAGGCATAAAAAATACATCATGTTCAAAACAATTAGAGGATTACTTTTTCAATCATTTATAGCGAATATTCGATACGTAAAAATATAAGAAAAAAATTCTCTTTATCAATTATGTTTCTCCTTTTTGTAATCTATAGAGTATATATATATTATCCGGAAGAGTGATCCTTTTTAATTATTTTGAACAGGGTGCTGTATTCATTATACGATTGTATAGAGCCAGAGTGTGTGTGCTGTTTAGTGTACGCTGATGAAGGCTCTATCTAAAATCGTTTGGATCTATGAATATAATAATGAAAAACGAAGTATGTACAGGATGGCACGTTTTAATTTCGTCCAAATGATTAATTTTTCAGATAAGGAAGCTCAAAATAAAATTTTTAATCTAGCTCTCGTGCCAGCATCATCTTCTTTTTCTTCAAAGCTCTGCGAATTTTGATTTGAAACTTCCTTTTCAGAATTAATTTCAGCAAAATCGAAATACGTTATTTAAAATGGACCATCCTGTAAATACACACATATAAAAGCGTATTTATATTAAGTGTATGTGTGTGTGCGTGTATGTGTGTATTATCTAAGATTATAAAGACAGAACATCTCTCATCGCGAATCTGTGTATATATGCACACATTCTCTATATCATTTTTAAAAAAGCTAAGGTAAAAAGAAACTTCCACGAACTCTTTTGTACCCTCGTTGTGCGCGAAATATTGTATACTTAACAATATCAGAACCATGCACGAAAAACTCAGTTTCATTACGATCGTAAGGATGTTCCGATTGTTGTTCTCGTAACAGAAACGATTGTCAAAGACGTTTAATTAATCATTATATGGGATAAAGCTACGAGGGAGCGAAACCGTCGCTATAGTCGCGCGTAATTCACACTCTTTGAAATTTTAGATACTCAGGATTTAGCGTTCCTCGGATACTCACATGTCATATGATCTGTAATAATGCTACGTCGTTTTATATCGCCGTCCATGAGAGTACACGAGGACAGGGAACGCGCAGGATTGTATTCATGCGTGGGCGGATGAGGTCCACTCGTGCGCGTGAACGAGACCAAAAAAGGAAAGCGTGCGATACATATTTATAACAATAGAACGCAATTCGCGTATACTTAAGTACGTTTATGGATATGCATAGATAACTAAGGCGTCAAACTATCGTATGTCGTTTCCGCCGATATAACACAGTGCGAAAGAGAAATTTCTTTCTTAAATCAAAGAAAGAAAGAGCACAATTAATTCTTACAATTTTTTTTTTTTTTTAAATACCGAATACAATTTCGATCTCTCCAAAATGCAATTATGTATATGTTGAGGATTTATCTGTATGTAATATTCACTTTTTACAAAGATGCTTTACGTCATTTATATACGACATACGTACTTGAAGACGTTATCAATCCGTAAAGTTATTTATTTTACAAATCTAGAACTCAACACACGCAATCTGTCGAGTGTGCATTAGTCGATAATCGGTCGAAAGGAAGATAGTAATAACAGAATTTTTCAATAAGAAATACTGAAGAATTTCTATATTTCTCATATAATTTATATCCATCACATTTTATAAACAGTTTTATTTATCTTATATAATTCTATTACTAGGAAATTTTAATTTGAAGTGAGAAAAAAGTGGAAGCTTCCAGCAAGAGATTAGACTGGTCGCGTAAAAATTTACAAAATTGAAATTAGAAACGCGACCATGAAATATTATATTACATTCAATCGTAGGAGCGTTAACGTCACGAAATAACAGGATAGAAAAAAAGATTTATTTTCAGAGTGAAAAAATCGATAATATCCTCGTCACCTGCTTCTAGAAGTAAAAGAAGATCATCTAATATGAAATATATATGTATAAGTCAATATATTGAACCATTGTGATAATGAAAATACGAAAAAGGATTATAAAGAATGCAGAAGGTTGTGAGTGTCAAATCATCGAAAGACTAACCGCGAGAAGGACGGTTGACTTTCCGAACTTCGACATTGTCGAAAAACGTTCTTTCTTAAGAATTTATCATTATCGTTCGCCCACGCGTTCACTACTACTATTACCGTCGCATCGCACGTGCGAATGTACAACTTTTACATTACTGTGGAAAAAAAAAAAAAATGTAGAACGAGATGCAACACGAAATACTATATGGTATATAGTAAGAAAAAGACGAGAGAATAAATAGGCGCGAGTATAACTTTGCAACATACATTATTCTGTATACCATACATATGTACACACATGTATGAGTGTGTATGTATGTATAGTTAGTTACGAGAATTATATATTTTGAAAAGGATGAGCAAAACGAGAATTTGCTCTCCTCCCTCTACTCCGCCTTACGAAAATATTAAAACCGAGAAAAAATACGGATGTATATTATACATCATACTGTGCGCATGTGTGTATGTCCATGGGTGTATGTACATGTTGATATGTATAATTTTTCGTATAATATATATGTATATATAAGAGTATATATGTGTGCGAGTATATTTGTATACGTATGCACGTGAAGATGCGCAACTATTTTTTGTTGTTGAAACGTGTGTGCGTGTGTATGATTGCGCGTGATTTCTGAGCGTGTCACTAACTGTGCTAGTCTGTATGTATGAGGTACATTGATAATAAATTATAACTCGTGTTTACAACAACTGTCACCCGTGTTTGCGCGCCTCTTTCATATATTCCGCTCCATTTTACATGCAGTCCTGACATTCGTATTCGTCCTATTTGTAAAAATAGTAGACGAAAATCGCCAAAACTGACATACCATTTTATTTTTGATTTTTAGCTTTTTAGCTAAAGGTTAAAATAAAAATTTACATCCACGGATATTTACTAAAGAAAAAAAAAAAATCGATAAAATTTTATAATGAATAATTGGACTGAAAATAGTTATATGTCCATTTTAAAATATATAACAGATTACGCAAAATATATATAAATCTTATTCTATCTTGCATTTATTTTAATATCTGACACACACATATATATTACGTATATTATTACGTATATTATTTGCAAATAATGAGATTTATAATAATAATTTTATCGATGCATATTTTATTGGTCAAGGAACATTTTAAAGAACGCGAGAAATTTAAACGCGATTGAGAGTGAAATTTCGATGGATAAAAAATGTTATACATTAATAATTTATTTATATAGGGACATATAATAATTCTAAATAGTTTTATGGTATTTAATTTTATATAAATGTGAAATATATATAATATAATATACATATAATTAAGTATATTTATGTGCGATTAAATAAAAAATTGGAAATTATATATTGACCTATATAAATGGATTATTAATAATTTTTTTATTCACATGTACACACACACACACACACACTCACATATATATATATATATGTAAGTACATAACACGCGAGTAATTGATGAAACGTTGTCAGAGTTATAATATAATATAATTCTATGCTATTTAGAGTCACGTCTTTTCGCGTGAAAATTCAAGCGGGATCAGGACACGCTTAAAGTACTCTCCGTTGATAAACACCGGAGGCCACTTAACTACTCGATACGAGCCAGCAGTGCGTATATTGCGGTGCGTGCGTACCTACGCAATTGGCCAATAAACGTCGCCACAGCATTAGACAAAAGCACCCCGCCAAGTGTTGAGTACTGACGGCACACGACGTGCCATTTTCGAGGGCCACGTGCGAGTAACTGCGAACTAACGTCATTACCGTCGCGCAAATGGTACATAATACTGGTAAAGATTCATCGAGAAGTACAGGAAGCACGTTGTAACATATGTATACGTGAGTTGTGTAATATTTGACAAAATATTAACCGAAAATAATAATTATATATCGCAATTGCATCTTTGAGCATTTTCATTTGTGTAATATTTAGCATGTTTTTATGCAGCTTAAAAATAACGAATTTACACGCATCGTCCTTTGCGATGATATTTAAAAATGATTATAAAATGCAATTTTGCAAATAATTACTTTAAATAATTTTTCCGATTGATTTTCCATACACGTGTAAATCTATTATTTTTGAGTTACAAAACATTCTATAGAAATATTACTACAAATTTTAATAAAGACACTATTATTTTTATTTAAAGAGGACACGGAGTCTATTTTTATAAATGTTAAGCTTATAAATTTTTAGCCGTTATCACGAGATACAACAAGCAGACTGTGTGCTAGTCTCTTATCTACACTCGTTCTCGAATGGATATGTACCTTCATGCTTAGCTTTGCTGTATGCTATGTGATAATGTGATGAGAAATGAAGATTAAATAGAGAGAAGCGGTCTGTGCAACCACTTAATATACCAGACTTCCCAGAGAAGAGAAACAGAGTTAAATAAATGGCGCACAACTGACGGATAATATGTTGTATTTAAATATAATGGATGCGAAAATAGATTGGACCAATCTGAAATGATGCGAGATGTCAAAACATAAAAAAAAAAAAACACAACGGAGATCAATAACAAGCGTGTATATTAATTATGCAAGTGTTTTCTTGCTATATCGATTATATATTTCACAAGAAAATATATTTCATACGTTATCGACTTTCGCATGAAGCATGACAATTTTATAGAGATCGCAATTCCGATAACAGACATCAAAAATAAAAGTCGGGAAATGAAGAGATTGATACATCATAAAGAATTTTCTTTTTTTTTATTTTTTTTTTATTTTTTAGATAGAGAGAAAGGTGTTAAATATCGCACTGGATGACACCTGAGGATTACGATCCCTCAGATCTGAAAGCAAATTCGTGTCAGGAGAAATGCTTTTAGAAATACGAAATCCTCAAAATATTGATCGAAAGCGTTTCGGACACGCTCATCGTATGGCATTGGTTATAATTCGCATGCGCGCATTTAAAATACACGTCAAAGTAACTTTAAGATGAATAAATCAATCGCGACGGTAATAGGGAGATGCAGAGGGACCGGATCATCCTTTTGATTCCTTTTCTCGTCGACGTTATTACGTCAAGGTGAAATATCGGAAAAATACGTCTCGCTTGATGTATTGTTTCCGACTATTATTCCGTTTTTGCTTCCGCGTGTCTCTGAGGCAATCGCGTACACATGCATTTGCATGAAGAAAAAAATCGAAAAAGTAGGTCACGCCACAGAGCGAGAGAGAATATTTGCAACCATGTTGTCCGTAGGGAAGTATCTTAACAAAAAGTCTAATAATCTTTCTCTCTCTCTCTCTTTCTCTCGTTTGCGTTTCTGTATCGCGTCTCACCGGCTATAGAATTCTTTCTCAACAATGGCCAAGTGTCGGCATGCGGTGTGCGATGCCTTATCGCAATATCAAGCGCGATAAAAGTTTTCATCTCTGGGGCAACCGAGAGAATGCGGTGGTTTTAAACGTTTTTATATCTCGTCTTGACTTTATTCCGACATTAATTATACTTATATCAGAGACGTTACCTCCAGATACGCGCCATATTTTACCGCTTTAGTAACCGGTGAGCTTTATGCGTTTTCATTAATAATCGGGGATACCAGAACAGATTATAGAACATTCTTCTTATATATTAATTTCACTTGAATTAATCTCAAGAAATAAAGGGTAGATGTTCAGTATCCTTCTCCGATTTTATTAAAACTCGCATATTTTTGAGAGATAGACACCGAACCTGTTGGAAAAATATCGTTCTTTAGCATCTCTTACACATCTTGAAAAAGTTTAGTTGATAAAAAAATTAATTTATCTTTTAAATGTACTAGCATATATTAAATGTATTAGATTTATTAATGTATTTAATATATTAAATTAAATTTAGTCAAATTTATTTTTTAAATGTACGATTAAATTAAATTTCATCAAATTACTGAGAGAAATTAAATTACTCAGAACAAATATCTTTTGTAAGTAAGTGTATAATATTCGAGAATATCGAGAAAAATATCGGACGATTGTCGTATAATACGGTGTATCACGTCAATAGCGCGAACAATTTTATTCAAGTGGATTTTACGCTGATAGTGACTCCGAGTATTGTTAAACGTATTAATAAAATTCTTGAGAATAAATATCGCTCGTAAGAAAATCTGTAGTATCGGAAAAATGACGAGAAAAGTCGAACGACTGTCGGTATTATGCGCAGATGACAGTATATTGCGTGGGTGGTGCGAATGTGCGACAATTCCATCAAATAAACTCCGCGCGACCGTAACCCCAAACATCGCTAAACAAGATTTATCAAATTACCGAGGGAAATTAAATTGCTTAGAATAAATATTTTCTGTAAATAAGTGTATAGTACTCGAGAATATCGGGAAAAATATTGGACGACTATTTTGTCCAGTACAAATCGGATATCATGAATTTTTAATACTTTACGTTAGGATTATAAGAAAATATTTTTATAATTAAGACATTATTCTTATTTATATTTTTGTAATACTTTCTTCACGCATTTTCGATATTTATAAACATAAAGAGATTTAATATAAAATAACTCAAAAAGTACTTAATGAAAAAATGCTTTATTATAGTGTTTTGGAAAGCTCTCGATGTCAGCTACAAGAATACTAAATAAAAAATGGGGGTTTCTATTTAAGATTTTAAAGTTGACCTTCACATGACCTTCAAATGATTTTCCAAGGTCAAATCATTGTCACCATCTTATGGCCCCCTTGAAGCCACACAACTTTTGTTTTAAACATTTTTCTCTTCCGGGCTTGGTTTTTGAGATATTCGACCGGATGGATTAAAATGGGCCACACAGTATATATAGTCTTTTATGAAAATTGATTATCGTAGATTTATAACTGATAGTGGAAGGAATAAATAAACTATTATAATCGGTTTATCTTTCTGGTTTTTCGCGTTTAATATTTTGAAATTGTTTGACAATTATTTTTTATAGAGACGTTGTATATTCTCCTCTACAACGAATCATATATATATATATATTAGAAATAAAAATACCAACGATACATTCTTCCAATTATCGAAAACGATATTTTGATTATTCTATGACGTATTTATGATAGCTCGCCAAGTTTTTAGATTTATATTATATATTCTTCTCTTCGGTAATTTAAAAATTTGAAACATCGATGTTGAACGAGAAACTGATATTTTATTAAAAAAAAAAAAACATCTTTATTTTCTTTAATGTTCGAATTGCATACATCGATATTTTTCTTCTATTAATATTTATGTAGACGTCTAAGATCTCGATATATCGGCGACAGCCAATCTAAACTGTTACCGACGAGAAGTGTGGTTTTAACGACATTCTCATAGCCGCGATCCGCTTCGATTTCAATTCATGTACCGCCGCGTGCACACACACACATACACACGTATACATATACATACCGTACACACAGACACAGCGTCGCGCCGGCCGGCTGGCGGAGAAGCCGTCAGAAAGATTGGATGTGCGCGCGCAGCCGGTAAGATTAGTTACAAGGCGCTGATCACTGAGCATGCCTGCTGCCCCTTCTCCTTCCCCTCTTCGCGCGCTTCTTCCCCCACTCCGCCGTCCTCGCCACTACTTGCGCTGCGCCGTAGGTAGCCGAGTCGGTCAATACTCCGGGCAACGCGACGGTGAGAGCACGACGGTCGGTCGTCTGTGCACGCGCCGCTCACGTCGCACTTCACGTCGTTGAGAAACGTTTTCTCTCCGCTTCGCGCGTCCTCTCCCTTTTCCGCGTCGCGCGTGTAATCTCGCCGTCGTGCTTCATTTCATCATCATCATCATCGTCGTCGTTGACGTTTCGACTATTCTGTGCATCCTGTCTATCTGTTTCCATCGCGGGCGCCGGTAGTGCTTTAACGTTTCATCTCCGTGTGCATCCGTCACCGTGAACATAGCAACGAACGCAAGCGAGGTAACATAAGTACATATACGCATACACATATATGTACACACGCGGACGACGGGAGTGCGTAACACGGTGCATATCTACGCACGCGTAGAGACGCGCACGTCTCCGCAAGGAGGAGCGCGCGAGGGGGCGGACGCCGAGTAGCGTCGTCGTCGTCGTCCTAGACGTCCTTATCGGTTCGTTTGCTCTTATTCGCTCGTTAGTGTGCGGGACACCTGCGTGTGAGAACGTCGCGAGTACGATGTGAGAGAGAGAGAGAGAGAGAGAGAGCGAGAGAAAGAGGAAGAGAGAGAGAGTGCGCGGCAGGACGACTCCCGTCGAGAGACAACGTAGTGAAGTTGGCGCAAAACGACTCGCCCGCGAATTCGAAAGGATTTTTCGGTGATTTCGCGCGATCGGTGGGTGCGCTCGCAAGCGCGAAGCAAGAAGAGGAAGAGGAGGAGGAGGAGGAGGAGGAGGGAGAGGAGTGCGGTATCCCAAGTGACAAGATAAGCTATGCGTCTCGGTGCGTGATGGACAGGAGGCGAGCCTTCCCAACCAGCATCAACGGCGGCGGCGGCGGCGGCGGCGGCTTCTTCTCGATCGCCAGACTCATGGATACGTGGATATTCTTCCTGTTCGTCGCCATTGCCGGTGAGTACTTTTCTCGGCTTCATATTCATACGCACGTACGGCGCCGTCTTCTCTTTCTACCCGCGAACATTAATACCGTGTGAAGTTGATCCCTTCTCTCTCTCTCTCTCTCTCTCTCTCTCTCTCTCTCTCTCTCTCTCTCTCTTCACGTTACGTATCACGTCCAGCATATCAAAAAACTTGATATATTTGAAAATTCTTCGACGTTTACGGTCGGCATAATGACAATAAAATATAATGTATGAGGGAGAGAGAGAAAGAGAGAGAGAGAGAGAGAGAGAGGGGGGGGGGTTGAACACGTGTATGACTATATACATAAGTAGCTTTGATACGGACTTAATTTTCGTGCTAGACACTACGCAAGATTGTTATAGTGTTATATACAAAAGGTCGCCAAGTATGTTTATGTTTTTATATGTGTCGTACGTTTATGTTTACGTGATGAATTACATCGTAACAAAGAGAAAAAGAGAGAGAGAGAGAGAGAGAGAGAGAGAGAAATTTATTACAATTGCGAGTTATGTATAAAATATTTTTATTCAAATACGTTGCCTACATTTATGTGTAATAAATCACGTGTGTAAGAGAGATAAAGAGAGATAAATACTCTTATTATAATTTTTACATAAAAATATTTAAAAAAATATTTTTTACATATACGAATGAATATTGTATCTGTTTCTTGGGCGTTCTTAAGCAATTTATTTCAATTAAATTGATATTATTAGAACCCGCATATATATATATATATATATATATATAAATGACACATTTATCAAAACTTAATTAGTACATTTTTTTTATTTATTTATTTATTTATTTTTTTTTTTTCAAATAATGGAATTATAATTGTAGATATATTTTAACAAAAGATTTGGTTCAGATGCTTTTCAACTAATATTTTCACAGTATGATTGTATCATAATTATATATATAAGAAAAAAAAAATTAGCTGATGATAAAACATCATCCATACATTAAAGTACATATAAAAAATAAGAATCTTTTATTGAAAAAAAATTTTAGAAATTCGGGCCACACACGTATTGTGTAATCTAAGAATCTTTTTCCTCGGATTTAATATTTTTACTTATTATTAATAATAATAAATTTATTCACTGATTACGATTCTCTCTCTCTCTTTCTCTCTCTTTCTTAAAACGTATGAAACTATTCGATTTGCTATTATCATAATTTTAAGCGACTTTTTTTTTCCATAATGAACGATATCAACAAGTATCGTTAACACGTAATATTGTAGAAGAATGGATCTCTTCTTCTTCTTCTTCTTTTTTTTTTGTGCGACGTTCAATCCCTTTGCCCAATGCCCTTTGGCGTTACTCGTCTCTGCTCGTACACCAACGTGTCAAATATCTATTATCACTTTATCTGTAAGTGAAGTAAAAGCCGCGGTAATTCGAGCTACGACGGTAATGGCGTAATTTTAGGGGTGACATTAAACCCGAATGACATAATAGCGGATAATTATTGCTGTCCATTGCCATTTTATGAACGGAGATATTTATATGGGGATGAATATCTTCGATAAATAGCTGCGGAATCAGATACGGTAGAATTTCAGCTCAGATGTTGACAATACCAATAACATACGATATATTTTTTCCGTTATCCATGATTTTTTTAAACTCTTTGGCATCCGCAATTCATTCGGGAGAATTATTACAGAACTCGAAACTTTACATTTTACGCCGAGAATTACGTCTCTCGGAAATTTCTCTCGAATATTTGCGAGGGGAGAACGAGGCGAATTTCCCACGCGGAGAAATACATACAGGGTGTCCCATTTTAAAGGACCCACTCAAATATCTCAGAGACACTGCGTTAAATCGAAAAATGTTTCAAACAAAAGTTGTGTGGCTTCAAGGGGGCCATAAGATGGTGACAATGATTTGATCTTGGAAAATCATTTGAAGATCATGTGAAGGTTAACTCTAAAATCTTAAATGGAAACCCCCATTTTTTATTTAGTATTCTTGTAGCTGACATCGAGAGCTTTCCAAAACACTATAATAGAGTATTTTTTTATTAAGTACTTTTTTGAGTTATTTTATATTTTAATCTGACATATTTTGATATAAAAAATTAAATATCTCATAAAATATTTAGTTTTCGATAATCTTACCGTAATACTTTTATGTACAGAATAATGAGACAAATCAATTAGTATACAAAAAAAATTGTTTTTAAGAAAATTATTTACAATGTATTTTTTTAAACAATTTGTTTTTTTTTTTTTTTTTTTTTTTTTTTTACACTAATTAATTGTCTTAATATTCTGTACATAGAAGTATTACGGTAAAATTATCGAAAACTGAATATTTTACGAAATATTTAATTTTTTATATCAAAATATGTCAGATTAAAATATAAAATAATTCAAAAAGTACTTAATGAAAAAATACTTTGTTATAGTGTTTTGGAAAGCTCTCGATGTCAGCTACAAGAATGCTAAATAAAAAATGGGGGTTTCCATTTAAGATTTTAAAGTTGACCTTCACATGACCTTCAAATGATTTTCCAAGGTCAAATCATTGTCACCATCTTATGGCCCCCTTGAAGCCACACAACTTTTGTTTGAAACATTTTTCGATTTAACGCAGTGTCTCTGAGGATATTTGAGTGGATCCTCTAAAATGGGACACCCTGTATATCCCCAACGAGGTTCTCCTAATCCTAATGTATTCCCCTTTATTCCTTGTATCATTCACCTACTTCCAATCCATTCGTCAAGGAAGTAAAAGCGATGGCTTCGCGCGCAACTTTTTATCCCATCGATGATTCGGATATCCTTCTGTGCGGGATAAGGGGGACGCCTAACACTAGATCGTCGTGATTCGCGCGTTACGCACTTGCGTCTCGCTTTGTTCGGCGCGTCGATGCGGCATTACGTATGCAGCACGTGCGGGGCACGCACGGGTGCGTGTACCGCTAACGCCGTCCTGAAACGCGCGCCGTTTCATTCAAGAGCGAAGGACGGAGAGCGTTTTAGAAGAGCGAAGGAGGAGGAGAGAGGGAGGGGAAGAATTCTATTACAGTTTCGTTATATTTTCGGATCCGCGCCGATTTTTCCGGCATTCTAAGATGGTTCGAGATCGCTGCCCATCTGATTACACACACCCGTTTTTTGATGATCTCTTTTGTATCTTGGACGCGATAAAGAGCGTTTGCAGAGACGCGCGATAATAAGAATTACGGGAATTAACTTAAGGAGATATAACTCGCAGCAAAAAAAGTTGCGTTGCGTTATCGAGGAAGCAAAGTAGTTGCATCGATAATCGACTAATGATTTTATAGAGATTGTTTTTAGTAATTACGCGCAGAGAGAGAGAGAGAGAGAGAGAGAGAGAGAGAGAGAGAAGAAAGAATTTCTTTTACTTTCATAATATTTTTTTCTTCTTAATGAGACGATATTGTAATTTGGATATTAATGAGTTTTCATATCTCGCACGCTCCCCGGGACCTTCGGACAAATTAAGAATTGCCAATTAGCGCGATACAATCAATTCTAATTACATCAAGTTACGGTTTTATATACAGGGTGGGGCATTTATATTGAGACACCTGAATATCTAAGAAATAAAGCAAGATAGAAAGAAATGTTTCGGACAAAAGTTGTTCGGTTCTAAGGTGGTCATAAGATGGTGCCATTAGTTTGATCTTGGGTGGAGGCGCTTCGGAGATTTCAATGTCAATCTTGTTTTTTTTAAATGGAAACACCCCAATTTTTTTTTACGTAAATCGATTCCTTACAATATTCTGCATAAAAGGTTATAGGGGTATGATGGCCAAAAGTTTAATAGTTTACGAGATATTTTATACTTTATTTTATTACTTTACCTCGACACATAATTTTACATAAACTATGAAATATCTCACATAAAATTATTTATTTTGCAATAATGTTACCTTAATATTTTAAGCTCAAAAAATGAGAGACATCAATTGGTGTAAAGAAAATAAAACAAGATTGACATTGAAATCTCCGAAGCGCCTCCACCCAACATCAAACTAATGGCACCATCTTATGACCCCCTTAGAACCGAACAACTTTTGTCCGAAACATTCTTTTCTATCTTGCTTTATTTTTTTAAATATTTAGGTGTCTCAATATAAATGACCCACCCTGTATATATATATATATATATATATATATATATATATATATATAAGCAACGAATATATTGTACATTGATATTATCGGTCTTGTGCCCCGATTTTGTACACGAGAAAACTCCGCTTTTCGCACATCGGTTTAGCTCATGCATAACTTATACAGCCGTGATGACGAAAAGTAAGCGTGCAAATATTTCCAATATTACTCAAAATCGGATACTGCAATAAGGAGGATTTTGAAAAATTTTTATGTTTTGCCATTTATGGAAAAATCTTTAAATTGACGTTATAGATTTTTGTCGTTTTTTACATACAAAATTTGTAAAAACACTAACCTCTCTCGATTTTTTTTTTTTTTTTTTTTTTAAGGGAATAATCAAATTTTCAAAATTATAAACAGTTCTGTATTATCTTAAATATATCATGTATTTTCTTAAATGAATTAATATATTTTCTGATTTTTGATTTAACAAACGAAAAATTCGAATTTTGTAATACATCAAGTAAATGTATCATGTATATTGTGTCCATTTTGAATATTGCCGAATCAACTTTAATCGTATAACGCTCTAAACGTACACTTCTGCTTTAAAAAAAAATATGTGTATATTTTAGGAGCTCGTAAATTTTTAAAAGCTCTTCCGGATGATAAATTTTAAATTTATCATATCTTAAGCATAAAAGATCTTTGCGCCACGAGAGAGATGAGACCAATGTTTTGCATAAAAAGATTGCACAAGCGGGATGCTCACATATATTCTATGCAAACTCTTTTTTTTTAGATATTAAAGATTAATATACATATAACATTATACGATATTTTTATCTTCTCTAGGCGACAGAAAATTCTTAAACAATTCACAAAAGATTAAAAATGCAACTTGTCCGTATTTCAATATTTCAAATACTCACGTATTACTAATATTCTTGTTTATTAAACATATGAAAATACAGATAATCAAATCGGAGAAAATTTAACAAAGACAATAGGGCGAAAGGCATTTCAAGCCATGTTGTTTCCGGTTACAGTGAAATTAACGCGGGCAATTTTCCTTCGTTAGGCTCTTCGACTTGACTTACTTTTGTCCTTTATGGATATTTAACTTTGTCCGCTACAGTGTCTCTCAATTGCTTTATTCGGCATTTTAATGATTATCACATATATTGACAATATGTATATTATATAATATTCTACACATACATGGCTCCTTTAATTTTGCGATATAATATATGGTAAATGTGTTTTAATATACATTTCCGATAAATTTTATCGATTATTTCGTTTTTAAAAAGAGACATTGTAATTTCTTTGTATTATACTCATAACTACATTCTGAAATATAAAACAAAATATTGTATCCGCTTGTAAGTATTACTATAACTTAATATTAACAAGGAATATCGTAAAGTGAGAAAATATTTGCAAAACAATTTTATTAACTTTCGACGTTAGAAAGTTTGAGGATAGCGATACTTGACGGCATTAAAAAAAGAGATAGAAGATATTGTTTGATACAAAACACAGAAATCCTTGTTATAGCGAATATCCATAAACAATAGGAACTGATACAATATTAATCAATTAATTCATTTATTTATTAATTTATCTATTAATTTATTAAATATCTTTAATATTTTTTTAAGAAAACAAACATCTGTACGTTTCTTATTTTATATTCAATGTGTGTCAAATAATTTTAAAGATTTAAGAACGTGAAATTTTTGTAATACATAAATTATCATAAGATATAGAAAATTGATCGCGGCATTACGTTATAGCCGGCACTCGCGATTTAATGGCGCCAATGACGTGTACACACATCGCGGGAAAAATGATGGTGCTCTGCAGAGGGACGAGATCCCCCCCCCTCTCCCCCTCCCATAAAATAAAGTCTCGTATGGCAGGCGCCACGGTCCGATCGGGGCAGTCGTAGGGAATCGCGGCACGATGGCCAGATGGCCTGACATTTCTCGGTGACGTGTGTAGAAGAGGAATCGGGGAAGCCTCTTCTCTTTGTCCATTTTCTTTTCCTCCTTCCCTTATTCCCGTTCCGTTCATCGGGCGATACCACGTTTTCTGTCTCTGTTGACCATCGGCAAATCGCTATCTCTTTTTATACCTTTCCTTTCTCTCTTTCTCTCTCTCTCATTTAGATCATAATCTTTGTCTCTTTCTACTATCTTTTCACGTTTCTAGAGTCCGCTACCGTGTTTGCTTTTGTATTTCAGAGAAAGAGAGAGAGAGAGAGAGAGAAAATCATTCTTTGCACTTTTCTACGGGAAAAAGGAACCATCTTTTATATTTTTTATGCCACTCAAAACGTTAGTAACGCAATGTGTAGAGAGATATAACAATGTGAAATAGCTCCATTATTGAATAACACTGAAATGTTTTTTGAGGGAAGGGAAGGGGGGGGGGGGAACTGGATTGGTTTAATTGTAAATTGTGGAATTTTGAAATCGAGATATCGTCCTTACACATCTCAAATAATATTTTGCGAAATCTGCTTTCTTTTCGTCTTCTTCTTCTTCTTCTTCTTCTTCTTCTTCTTCTTTTTTTTTTTTTTACCGCGCGTATGTAGAAGACATTTTTGGGACACGAAAGCTTTAGTAAAAGCTTTCAGGACCGAATTTAGTTGATACATTTACTTTCGGCTTTTAATTTCGGATAGGTTAAATTAATTCCCCTTGTTCTCTGTGTAGCGCTCGCGGTTTTCATAGTCAGCTATTGTTTATTCTGTCTTATTGCAGATTTCTGTATAATTAAGAGCTTTGCTCTTTTGAAGTTTTATTGAAGTTAGATTTTTGCTTATGTTCATTCTTGCCGCAGATATTAAATCAGTAACTCAAAACAAGAAGAAAACAGATATAATTCTATTTAAATCTTTTAATATTTAATTCTTTTTTTTATACATTCAATTTAACTTTACTAAATGATATTTTTTATTAATCGTGCCACGCTTGCGTTGGATTGTATTAAAAGCACGAGATCGATGATTCGCAAATCGAATAATAACTTTTAGAATATAACAAGGCGATTAATAGAGTTAATAAATGTGATAAAAAAAAAGAATAAATTTTTTTATAATCAAACATTCGAATCGTTAGTAATTTATTTTGATGCATAAAAAAAAAAGGAAAGGAAGGAATTTGATTAAATTCGATAAAGAGATGAGACAGATATAAAGCTTCACTTTTCGAAAATTTTCGAGATATCTCGGATTATATTGGCCGCGCGGAATAACTTTATTTAATGAAACAATAATGTCAATTTTCATCGCGAAGCTTATTTCGAACGATTATTGGTGAGTTGTCGAGGCTATTCGGATTTCAAACGTGGTTGTTGTAGTGCTAAATTATTTTCGCCATTTCTCTCGTGCGATATCTTCAACTTTTATTGTCGCCGACTTCTCGTATTCATACGCGATCTCTCAGAGGAAATATGAAAAGTTATCGAAAACCTCGTTTCATCGAGTTTCAACAGTATTTTGTAATCCATATAAAACCATGACGTTTAGCGTTACTGCGATATTACGTGGGATATTATTTAATACTCGTATATATATATACAGGGTGTCCCATTTTAAAGGACCCACTCAAATATCTCAGAAACACTGCGTTAAATCGAAAAATGTTTCAAACAAAAGTTGTGTGGCTTCAAGGGGGCCATAAGATGGTGACAATGATTTCACCTTGGAAAATCATTTGAAGGTCATGTGAAGGTCAACTTTAAAATCTTAGATGGAAACCCCCATTTTTTATTTAGTATTCTTGTAGCTGACATCGAGAGCCTTCCAAAACACTATAATAAAGTATTTTTTTATTAAGTACTTTTTGAGAAATTTTATATTTCAATCTGACATATTTTGATATAAAAAATAAAATATTTCGTAAAATATTCAGTTTTCGATAATTTTACCGTAATACTTCTATGTACAGAATAATAAGACAAATTAATTAGTGCCAAAAAAAAACAACAAATAATTGTTTAAAAAAATACATTGTAAATAATTTTCTTGAAAACAATTTTTCTTTTTAACGCAGTGTTTCTGAGATATTTGAGTGGGTCCTTTAAAATGGGACACCCTGTATATATTTATATATACTATGCGATGAGATTGACGATATATCTACCAAGATCAGAAATGATTAAAAACTTTGGCCTACATTGTACCATACGTATTGAGTTTAATTAGATCGAATCAATCGAGTAGATGCACTTTCAAAAGGATACCGGTATTGTACTAATAACAGTTATTTGATGCATCTCGTTCAATTTATACTCCATCGATTATATCAGGATATGACGTCTCTGTCATGCCCACGCTCATTTATTCTATCGATACAGCTGATACGGATGATTCTGTTATTCGCATATGTAAATAACGTTCAATAACGTAACAAACAAATCAATTAATATACGTACATAACATACGTAAATAACATTTTTATTAGGATCGTCATATACTTTTGACAAGCTAAATTAGAGAAGAGGAAGCTCTCTCTTGTTTTTTAATTTTTCAAAAATTACATTATAAATAAGATATTACAATTTAAAACTAATATAACGGCAAAAGAAAAAAGGCGCGCGCGCGCGCATGCGTAACTTTTTAATATGCGTTCCGTAAATGCGCGAGAAGGAAATGATATTTTGTCGTTTATTGCGAACCTCGTCACTTACAATACCGCGTGTAAAAACGTAAATTATTTAATATTCGATTTAAACGCAAATAACAAAAGAGATTTGTCGCGCACGCGCAACACGATAGGTCGAAGGAATATTCGATAACAAAATTATATATTAATCCGATGTACATAATAACGACGCGTGGAGTTTTTGGAGGAGAATGGTGTTGTTGTGCAGATTGGGTAATATATTATTTGAATTCACGTTCGGCTTTACGTAAGTAAAACGGCGATTTATTTATTCCGGCATTTACTTTCCGAGGAACCGTCACACAGGATTTTGTCGCGCTATAACGCCACGTGCTACCCCCGCGGTAATGCGTCCTCTCGTCGATTATTATTTATTTATTCGTAACGGGGATATTTCATACTCCCCCGGAGTCCTCTGTGCGCGTGCGCGCGCGCGCGCGATCCCGGAATTCTCATTACCCTTCCGTGACGCGGGCACATTCATCAAGTGTCAAATAAAATCCACCGGGCTCTTCGTTACTTAAAGTTTAACAAAGATCTACTCTCGAAGCAACGACACTCTTATTTCATCCGTGCACTTTTCTCTCTCCCCCCCCCACCCTCCTCCCATCGACCCTCTCCCACTCTTCGTTTCTAACGAAGTGTCAGGATGAATTAGGAACGAAGGAAGCTTCATGCGCAACGCGTTGGCACCTCGTATCGATAGGAAGGGTGGGAGGGGGGGGGGGAATGATTGTTATTGTTCCGTCGGCGTCTCGTAATAATTGCACGAACAATCGATATTTAATATATTTCAGACGCTTTTTCAAAGACCCGATGTGAGCGTGTTTCCGTCTATTGGTCGCGTTAAGGTAGAGAAGGCGCGCGAGAACTTTGAACTCTAAAGACTCTTCGAAAGCCAGGAGCGCGCCCCCCCCCCCCCTCCCTGGCGAGTGACCGAAGCGCGAAAATAATTTCGAAATAGTTTCGTGTTGGGCGAGACGAATTCTCGAGTGAACTTTCTCGTCAGCGATATATTCTCAATCGGCGGATAAAATACTAAATAATTAAGATCTGCCTCGCGTCGATCGCGTGTCAATCGAGTTTCTCGAAGGGATTTACTTTGGACAAAAATTCTCGACTTTTATAAATCGACGCATTTCACGGATCTCACGCCCATAATATAAATCGCGTTATTTTTATTTTAGTCAACGTACTGATGAGATGGGAAAGGGGTGGAAGGGTATAAACGCGCTCGCGTCCGGGCGACCCGCGTTACGGAAAAATATATCAGAGTAGCTCGATCGACCGACCGTTTACCCGACGAAACGCGGCAATTCTTAAGATTTCGAGGCTGCGTGAGACACGGGGTCCGCGTCCTGGCAACCTGCTGGCGTAGAGAGAGCCTTTCCTCTCGTATGGTCCATCTCTACATCGACCGTCGTAACGAGGTGCGCGCGCGAGGGGGAACGAAAGGGACAGGCTTACAAAGTGGGGGAGCTCCGATTCCTGTCGGATCGAAAACGTGGATTCCCCTCTTCTACCTTCTTCCCTCATATGCAACGCGGAGGAGCAGGTGTTCCTTGATGGAGAGTATATATGTGCTTTGTGTCCTTCTGCCTTTTACCGCTACTACCTGCCAGCACAAGGCACGGCTGCCACTCGACCTTATGCGAATTCCACCCACTCACTCGCCTGCTCCTCTCGTTGTCCTGATGGCTTCTTCGTTCCCGCTACTC
Organism: Polyergus mexicanus; assembly: GCF_030449975.1. Taxonomy (NCBI): domain Eukaryota; kingdom Metazoa; phylum Arthropoda; class Insecta; order Hymenoptera; family Formicidae; genus Polyergus; species Polyergus mexicanus. The sequence goes on from NW_027223323.1 coordinate 12,828,105, forward strand.
ATGTCGCATCTGCGCGGTTGATATTGCTCCATCACGCGTCGGCGGAGTACGACCTTGTTTAAGTTTTTCCATCACGGTTAACGTACCTTGATACGCTCGCAACGATCAACCAAGTTTATGTAGTCGTCGAGGTGATCTGTAGCATCGATCGGGCTGAAATTTTCTTCAACGCGATCTTTTTCTTCTTCTTCTTCTTCTTCTTCTTCCTCTTCTTCCTCTTCTTCCTCTTCTTCATCTTCTTCTTCTTCTTCTTCTTCCTCTTCTTCATCTTCTTCTTCTTCTTCTTCTTCTTCTTCTTTTTGCTTCTTCTTTTTCTTCTTCTTCTCTCTCTCTCTCTCTTTTTGTTTTAAAGGAACGATTATGACTCTTTCTCGTATAATCAAGAGAATTGCTTTCTAAGGAGGCATACCCGTTTGAAACCTCGAAATATAAGTATATTTTCTAGATTTTTTTGCAACGCAACGACTTGATAAAAATTTTTAATTTCTCTACAATATTAATACAATATTATTAGGTATTTAAATAAAAATTTTCAGCTTAATTTTTTTCTTCTTTTTTTTTAAGTTGTGGGAATATTTGTAGAGCTCCTCTAAATTCTAGATGGCTACACGGTGTGCATAGAAACGTTCGTTTATCATATCCGAAATCAAAAACGAAAGTTTTTTTTTTTTTATTAAACATATTAATAGTTATCTGTGCTATTCAAGCGCTTTTTCAAAATTTTAAGAAATATAAGAATGATGGAGTGTTGGAAAAGTTTTATTTTTTTATTGAAAGAAGGTCCATCTTTTTTTTTGTTTCTCTTTCTAAAAAAGGCATGAAAGCTCGAACTCGAATATATCGAAGGTTTTTTTGAGGTCTTTTTTCCGCAATTGGCTGTCTCGCTTGTGCGCTGCGACTTGCTTTCATTCGTGTTATTTGCAACTGTCAAATCATGCGAATTTTGACAGTTTGACAATTTGCGAAAGAAACAGTTAAAATTAGGAAAGAAAAGTTAAAAAAATTGGAAAATGCCCGTAAATAAAAGCGCGCGCGCGCTTGTGTTATTCAAGTTTGTAAAAATATATAAAATAACCGTGATTTGAAAGGTTTTTGGGCGCTTTAGGGAAGCATTTTTCGATCCGTGTATATCAGAAACTTTTTGTTCGGAATTAAATTATCTTTCAAATGAGATCAAAGTGATTATAGTTCGCTCCATAGATTTTAAAATAAACCAGTTAATAACCAATTTCAAATGTACGTAAGATACTTAATCGGCTACTGACGGTTATTTCAAAACTTATGGAGCGATATATAATAATTTTGATCTCATTTGAAAGATAATTTAATTCTCTACAACTTTTGTCTCGGTACTTTTTGTCAAAAGACGTATACTTTCCCTGAAAGTCCCTTTGTAAGAAAGGCATGTAAAGTCGATACTCGAAAGTCTCGAATTTGATTGTTGTCGCTTTTCCACGATACTGATTGGTTCTGTCATCGCGCTTACTTCGTGAGCGGCTGTCATTGGATATTTTGACAGTTATTTTGTGTATATATCGTTAAAAATGTTTAAAAGAATAAATGGACAATTGGATTTAAAAAAGGCTTCATTAATAAATGCGGAATCTTATTAGGAATTTGCATGTAAAGTTTGAAGTCAATCCGTCGAACGTAGCCCAAGTTTTTCATGCACATCGTGAAAGTATTTGCATAACTTAAAAAAAAAATTTTCTTTTAAGCTGAAAATTTTTATTTAGGTACTTAATAATATTGTATTAACATAAAAAAAAAAAATGAAAAATTTTTATCAAATCGTTGCGCTGCAAAAAAATCTAGAAAATGTATTCATTTTCCGAGAGTTCAAACGGGTATGCCCCGTTAAGTCAGATATTTTATTATCAATTATTAAATCGATAAGGGAGAGAGAGAGAGAGAGAGAGGTAGGAAAGTGTAATTACAATATTGATATTATGTTAATATTGTATATATAGTATTGTATATTAATATTATGCACACATACACGTAATATTAGTATTTTATTCTCACACGACTGTAGACATATATTTTTCTTTTTTTCTTTTACATTTTATGTTCTTTACGCTAAAAAGCGTACGTTAAACCTATGCCATTTTGTTATATATTTTTTTTTTATTTAGAGAAATTATATTTGTATCTTGTTTGGAATAGAATTTCACAAAATTACTCAAAATTTGCATTCCTCCTCTCTCTCTCTTCGTTTTCCTCTTTCCGTCAATCGGTCTCATGAAAGATTCATTCGTTTTTGAACTCCAATTTTATTCGTGTCCGGCCAGATAAAGTTGGATGCATACTATACGTAACGTCACCGTCACGTCGACGTTACGTCAAATATTTTTATATAGGTCTCGCGTGGATCAATATACACACTGATTGTCACTGAAGCAGATGACATTTAAAAATCTTAGAAGAATATTTTACATTATATTGACGTTAAGGAACTGGACGGATCAGGTATGTTTTAATTTTTGTCCGATATAAGATGATATTTTCGATTTTGATATTAAACTATATTCTACAGGGAAAATCTTTACTTTAAATTAATTATTAATTTTATAATAATAATAATAATAAATTTTATAATAATATCTTAAAAGACTAAAAGTACTTTATGTGCCATGTGCGCAATAAAAAATTCATGTCTCTCGAAATCAAATTAAATTTATTAACTTTTAACATAGCTGATTTGTTCAGTTTTTTTCTTAAGAGAGAAAGAGACAGAAGGACTGCGGTGGAAACGGACCGTAGAGAACCCTTTTGAATCGGCAACGAGAAAGCTTTCGGTTAGCTGAACGCGGCTGATACCTGGCCGAATGTGTGGAACGAAAGTCGGATATAACAGCGGTTCACCCTTTGCCTATTCCGTTTTATTTGAAATGGATCTCTTCCACGGTCAAAGCGATATCCGATTCAACCAACGACGACTCCGGCGTATCGGATCGCGAGGCCACTTTAAATACGGGCTCTTCCGTCACATAAAATATCCCTACGATCTGTCGAGAATCCAGAATCTGGAAATTGTAGCGTGAAAATTATGGAATTTGCGAGATAGGTCTGTATTCTCGCGAATCGACGAGTAAAAATTAAACTTTTACCGTCCATTTACAATCCTTCCCTTGCAAGCACATATGGTAGTATACGCTGACATGAGCTGAAATAGAGGACTTGGCTTCTCGCTCTTAATTTCCGATTGTACACATGATCTATTATTCCTATATTGATATAGAAATAATTAATTTCCGCAGTGCACTTGGATTCGCGTTTGTTGATAAGCTTTCAAAAGAGCAATTTGACGTACTACAGTATTAATATTTTGCTATGATTCCCTATCGAATATTAGCGGTGGCAAAGCCACTATTGGTGGATTTGTACGCATTGCGGACCCAGTTTTATCGCGGTCCGGCCAGACGTATTAAAACCGCGTGCTTAATCGGGTTATAAAATATCGGGACCGATTTAAGCTTTATGCGTATTGCGTCACGCAAGGATGCATTTGAAACAATAAATTTATCATTCGTCACGTGCGCTTGTCGACATTCTTCGGGGGCGAAAAAATATGCCCTTTCTTGTCCGTACGTAGTCGCCGTGATAGAGTTTTCATTATATTTTACACATTCGCAGAGATGGACGAATGAAACAAAAACAAGGTACATAGAAGGGACACCCATGAGAGACCCATTTTGTTTTGAATGAAATAAAATTTGTTTGAATCAACCAAATCTCTTGTTTGGATACGGGCAAACAAATCCTTTGATTAATACAAGACATTTGTATGTTAGTATTACCAAATTTTCCAACTGCAGTTACATTCGCTTTTGTTACATCAACCAAAGTTTATCTATATTCAACAAGAAATAATTTTTTGTTTAAAATTTTGGGGTTTGAATTAAATTAAAATTTTAAAATTATTAGTTATTTATTTGAATTTGATTTAATTAAATATTTTAAATATTAAAAATTACTTTGGCAGATAAGTGCGTTAAATTTAGAATTTAATTAATATATATATGTATATAATTTATTTATTATTAAATATATAAGTAATAATTTTAAATGAATTTTATTGGTATATTAAATTTAATATTTTAAATTTATTAATTTTATTAATTATATTGTTAGCGGGAATTGCTTTTTTAACTTTATTAGAGCGGAAAGTTTTAGGGTATGTTCAAATACGTAAGGGACCTAATAAAGTAGGATTTTTAGGTGTACTTCAACCATTAAGTGATGCTGTAAAATTAATTAATAAAGAGTTATTTTATATTTATAAATCTAATTATAATTTATTTTATTTATGTCCAGTTTTTAGAATAATAATTATATTTATGATATGAATATTATTTACTTGACTACAAATTTACTTGATAGTTGTCTCTTGTGATACGATAAGAGAAAGATATACAGATTATATTCTACATCTTTTCAATTCTCTCGTCGTTAACGAGAGACTAATCAGTATTTCCCGGACAGATGAATCCGCCATGATTGAAGATGCACCGCATACTGCACATCACACTACACTATGTAACAATTGACTGGACAACGACACATGAATGAGCGAAATAGCTTATGATATTCAATTAAACGATTTAGTTCAAGTAACAAATACAATTATTTAGAACGCGATGAGATGGATGAGTTTGTTGTCGCAACAAAATAAAATTTTATTCAGATAAACAACTCCATGCGAACAAAATAGTTTGACAGTGTGGCATTTAACTTCTTTCCAGTAACATAATTTTTATTAAATAAAACCAAGTTACATGTTCAGTCAACAAAATGGTTTAAACCAAATGATTTCGTTTTATTTAACGAAATGGGTCTGTCAGTGGACAAGGGGCAAATCGATAGCGGAGATAGATATGTTTCAGCTTTCAATATCATCAGGTTTCGGGAACGATGCGGGACGCCGACGCGAAAATGGGAATACGAGGAAATCCCAATTGTAAAAATAAAAATTGAAAAAGCTTTGACCGGGGGGAATACCCCACTAGCTGCGAAGTTAAAATTGAAAAGAATTTCTTGTTGCGAAATATATCCGAGGAGTCTACGAAATTATGCAAAGATCCAAAAAACTTTGCGAAGAACGTTAGAAAATATTTCTTGGAGATATATCTTCGTGTCCTTTTTGATTATTTATCAAACTTGGAATTTTTTGCAGATCTTATATTAATATAGGGGGCCATCCGCTTGGGGGAGACAAGTCCCACAGTACCCTTGAAAGAGTAGCCCCTCAAAATGATCGAACACGTATCTCGCGCTTTTTCATCATTTTGAGCCGTTTCCGAAATATAGGGAACAGAAACAAATTTTATAGTCACCCTGTATATTATAGTACACCGATATTACTTTGTGAAATGATTTCAGCAGTCCAAGACTTGGCGCGTTCTAGTTTACAGTATTGTTACACGACTAAAATCTTGTAACATTGGTAGAGAGAGAGGGGGGGGGAGGGTGAGAGAGAGAGAGAGAGAGAGAGAGAGAGAGAGAGAGAGAGAGAGAGAGAATTGTCATGCACCAGTATATTACATCTCTGCGGTCGAAACAATACATACGATTCAACTCTCGTTAACCTAGCATCCTCACAACAAATTAAAATAAAACATATGTCAAAATTAAATGCTATTTAGGTACTAATTTGATCCTCTGCCTGATTTTAGCGTTGGAACCATTTAGCAGAAATTCGCGATTTAAAGTGGGGACGTTAACTTTCATCAAGCTAACAACCCCATTATTAAATACTTGCACAAAATCAAAAAGTAAATATATCAGAATTAAGTGCTTTCAAGAGCAATTAAGAAAATTTAATTATTTATTATAATTTAGGAGATATCAGTTGACAAAGACAGAATACATGTGTATAAGAATAAGGTACCCTAAAAAAAATGGGAATATAAAATTCGCTTCAATCTTGATATATTCCTTGATTTTGGTGTTCGCAAAATATAAAAAAATTGAATTTTGATACTTGATCTCTCTCTCTCTCTCTCTCTCTCTCTCTCTCTCTCTTTCGCGTAAAATCCACCTTTAATCTACCGAATGGTAAAACCAACAAAGTAAAGTATTATAAAAGATGAAGATAAAAAATCGATTTTGGCTTTTAGCTTTCATCAAGCTAGCACTCCCACTTTAAATAGCGAATTACTGCTAAATGATTCGGATACTAAGATCAGGAATAGAAATTTTAATTTTGGCATACGTTTTATTTTAATTTGTTGTGATGGGGTTGCTGGTTTAAGGAGGCATATCCATTTGAAACCTTGAAAAATGAGTACATTTTCTAGATTTTTTTTGCAGAGCAACGTATTGATAAAAATTTTTAATTTTTTTATAATATTAATAAAATATTATTAGCTACTTAAATAAAAATTTGCAGTTTTTTTTTTTTTTTTTTTTTTTAGCTCGTTTGCAAAGCTCCTCCGAATTTTAGGTGAATGCATGTTTGCATGAAAACGTTTGTTTATCAGATCCGAAATAAAAGACGCAAGCTTTTTTTTATTAAACATTTCAATAGCTATCTGCTATCCAAATGTTTTTTCGAAATTTTCAAAAATAAAAAATGGCGGCAAGTTGAAAAAAGTTTCGTTTCTTTTTTTGTTTACGACAAAGAAATGGAAAATCGAATTTAAAAAAAAGTTTTGTTAGCAGATGCGGAATCTTATTAGGAACTCGCGTGCAAAATTTGAAGTCAATTCCGTTGAACGTAGCCCGAGTTTTCATGCACATCGTGCAAATATTTGCATAACCTAAAAAAAAAATTTTCTTTTAAGCTGAAAATTTTTATTTAGGTACTTAATAATATTGTATTAATATTATATATAAAAAAAAAAGAAGTTTTTGCGCTGCAAAAGAATCGAGAGAACGTACTCATTTTACGAAGATTCAAACAGGTATGTCCCTTTAATGAGAATTGCTACTTAGCAAGGAAATGCAATGATTCTGGATCCGTGTGTACATGTTTATTTTATTAAGGGAACAATGCGCTCTTCGTGACGCGAGTCGCGAGTAACGGAGATACGAAAGGGATGGAAAAAAAGCATTGATTGTTAACTAGTTGGAATAGGGGGGGGGGGGGAAGGGATAGAAGAGAACGCGGATGACGACGGACGGAACGCGATAGGGCGAATTCCAATTTTAGTTTCCAATTCCCGTGCGTTTCAAGCCGCTCTCGCAACGAAAGAATGCTGCATCGTGTTCGAGTTTGCGACGCGACGGCTGTGAAATTGCACGAATTGTTACTTTGGTCGTCGTGGAAGCTCGCGGAAGGGACACCACGTACTCTCCTGTCGCGGATTGCGTCGCGTGGGCACCACGTTCCTCTCGCCTCTTTCTCATCCCTCGGGAAGGAAGAAGGAACCCCGGTGTTGATAGTTCAGTAACAGCGATACATTGCGATCGATCGCTAGCGTAGCTCGCTCGCGTCGTTAATTTCGTGGAACGATTTAACAAAAGTGAAGAAAGATCGTCGCGCTATCGATGCTCGATATAAGGACTGATGGATTCTCTGGAATCTCTGGAACTGGGTCGCGACGATAACGCCTCCGTTCTAGATAATTTTCAGGAATTTCTTCGAAGAATATTAGTAATTGATTTTTATTGACGTTTAAACAGTGAGAGGATATTTTTTTTAATCTTGAATATTTAGCAATTTATTTACTACTTAATGGCCGCATTGCAGGCATGGAGGAAAAAATCTATGATTAAGATATGAAAAAGCCGGTCTGCAAGTAATCTCGAGCCAAGTCTCTCGCTGTCGCAGACGCAATTATACCGGCGTGCAATTTCACCGTCGGTTTATCCCTTCCGCTCTATTCCAATGGGAATTTTGTTTTATCATCGTGTGCCGGTATTCTTGTTTCACGATCTATAATTTTGAAACATGCATCTAGTTCTTTCGCGTACGAACATATCCATAACGCGATAAGGAGAAAATCTTTCCACGACAATTACATCCTATTAATAGCATCAAGCCCGGTTATATGTTTCAAACATTAGAATAAATAAATGATAAAAGCATAAAAAACGCGATACGATACATTGAGGAGAAAAGAAGTTGTTAACTTGACTAAATGCATTTAACTGATTTTACTATTTCTTTAATTGAAATATTTAAATTAAATATGACATATTTCACTTAAATATTTTAATTTAAGAAAATAGTAATCAGTTGAACGCCAACAATTTTCAGTCAAGTGAACATTTTTCTCTCAGTTCAGATCAATATCATGTAAAGTTACACGTATACCCAATCAATTTTTGAGAAATGCTTACAAAAGAAAGTGGTAACGATGAAACGACGATTTGCCTCGCCCATCTGCTATTACGCGATGAAAATCTTGCTCTCGGACAAAGGGAGCTCGTTCCGAAACTCGCAGTTGCCCATCGATCGCACTAAAACGGCGCGAATCCTATATTTAACGCGGGGCGTCTTCCGTTTCCTACCCCGGCGAAGTAGAATCATAGGGAATAATATACGTCGGGGAATAAAATTCTTGTCTGCCGGCGACTTATTTCCGGTTCTTATCGAGAACAGTCTAAAGAGATCTACAGGATGTCCCATTTTAAAGGACCCACTCAAATATCTCAAAAACACTGCGTTAAATCGAAAAATGTTTCAAACAAAAGTTGTGTGGCTTCAAGGGGGCCATAAGATGGTGACAATGATTTGACCTTGGAAAATCATTTGAAGGTCATGTGAAGGTCAACTTTAAAATCTTAAATAGAAACTCCCATTTTTTATTTAGTATTCTTGTAGCCTGCCTCGAGAGCTTTCCAAAACACTATAATAAAGTATTTTTTTATTAAGTACTTTTTTGAGTTATTTTATATTTTAATCTGACATATTTTGATATAAAAAATTAAATATCTCATAAAATAGTTAGTTTTTGATAATCTTACCGTAATACTTCTATGTAGAGAATAATGAGACAAATCAATTAGTATAAAAAAAAATTGTTTTTAAGAAAATTATTTACAATGAATTTTTTTAAACAATTATTTGTTTTTTTTTTGGCACTAATTAATTTGTCTTATTATTCAGTACATAGAAGTATTACGGTAAAATTATCGAAAACTGAATATTTTACGAAATATTTAATTTTTTATATCAAAATATGTCAGATTAAAATATAAAATAACTCAAAAAGTACTTAATAAAAAATATATTTGAGTGGGTCCTTTAAAATGGGACACCCTGTATATATCTGGCGTATCGTGCACTTCTCGCTTCTTGGCTCCCGAAGTATCGGCAGGGAGGTATAGACTTTGAAAAATGCGAGGAAACGTGAGGAAGAAAAGCGAGCACGTTGTTTTATAAATGGAACTTTTGCCGTTTCTAATTAATGCTCGCGTAATTAAAAATCATAAAAATAAATGAAAATTTTTATTCGTGTGATTAATAATATTGTATTAATATTATTGACATTATTAATATTATTAAAAAAATTAAAATTTTTTATCAAGTTGCTCTGCAAAAATCTAGAAAATATACTCATTTTTCGAGGTTTCAAACGACGGGTATGCCTTCTTAAAATTTTCAGCCTTAAAAAAAATTTTTTTTTTTTTTTTCCCCAAGTTATACGCCTCCTTAAATGTCTGGATAAAAGCTTATCAGTTTTCATTTTCTTATTATTCAATTTTAATATCATTGCATCTCGTTGTGAAGACAAATTCGTTTTAATTTTACCGTATAAATTTATAACGGAGAAAGTGCACGCGCGCGATATTGATCGAGTGATCATTAAAACTTTGATAATAAATATTGATTTCGTCTGGTTGCAAACGAATCTGGATCGTTCCGAATAGTGACTATTATCGCGAGCAAATCGAGGGCGTAAGTTTCGCTCTTCTCTAAACGGGACCTCAAAATCTCCAGCGACAACAGCCGTCGTTAAATCCAGGGAGGTTCGTGTGTGGTACTTTGAGACCTCGCTGTCATTTCAATCCGAATACAATCTAGAATGGGCGGATGAATAGGAGTATCTCGACAAGTGCTCAATGAAATTCGGGAGAATACTTCGTTCGAGCTGCAAATAACGCTTGAAATAAACATGAAGCGAATCCGTAATCTCTCCGCGAGCTCATTTCAATATGAAATAGTTACCAATCCTGTTTTCATGACGACTCGCGTATAACGAATTTCTCAATCTTTTTCTTATACGATTTAAAAGAAGGGATGAAAACAAAAGATTCAAAGTGAGACGACATTGCGGGAACGCGACGAGAAGAGAAAGAAAAAGGCCGCAGAAAAAGATCTGAATATCACAGTTGCGTGTACCGTAATATCCGCTCCCAGGTAACTTGGATCGGGACTCCGTATTCGCGGAGCCCTTCGGCCATAGCGGTTTCGGACGTGTTCCAAATGGTCGGTTCCCACGAGTATAAATACGCCGTGTACCGCGCTCGTTGTCCAATAAATATCTGTCGATCGTGAATAAACTTGGAGCTTTCTCGCTGCAACGGAGCACAACGTTAGGTAGGAATTGGAGCTTCCGGTTCTGCGGTCGCGGTAACGCTCGAAGGAACGGACGTTTCGACTCCCGCGAGAAAGAGCGAGATATCCCGCAAAAATTCGCGTAAACATTCGCTGATTCATATGGGTCAATATGTGAAGCACAGATGTCTATATTAAACTAGATTGCATGAAGATTCCGGTTGTACGAGAGAAAATGACGGCAGTCCTGTGTGTGTGTGTGTGTGTGTGTGTTTTATTTACAGCATCGGTATGTGTGTGTGTGTGTGTGTGTGTATATCAGGCGAAAGAAAATCTTTTGTAAAAACAAAAGATGTGTGATTCGCTTCACTCGTTCGTGTGAATTGCTTCCCTCGTGTCGTTTGACAGTTCACGTCGTTTGACAGTTTGACTGTTTATGATAAAAAATTAAATTAAAATAACTATTATTTTAATAATTTAAACTTATTTTAGTAATTTATATTTAATTTCTTTAAAAGCTTTAAAACATTTGTTAGAATAATAATTAAAAACTTTGTTGAACATTTGGATAATGTAAGTTTATGGATTTCTGACGAGGTGAGTCAACTGAAGCGAATTTCATCGGGAAACAAACGTTCCTTTGTGTTCAAAACCGAGTAACACGAGAATATTCGTTGAATCGACTCCGTTCTTGCGTTTTGCTTGCGAAAACTACGGGGCTCGTGTGAACAAAAGCGCGAGGTATCGAAAGCAAAAACGTGTGTTCGCTTTAAAGTAAAAATATGCGAGGAAAAATAACATCCGACGATTTTCGCGCGAATAATATTTTCGAAACTCGCGCGCGTTTGTGTTTTATATCTCGAAAATATTTGATTACACGTAAAATTTCCACGCGTCGCTCTAACTTGATTAACCCCTTTTGGAGCACTATGTCGAAATTTCGACGTAGTGTTTCGTGCATGGCGATCCATCTATTGGACGTTTATTCAAATATTCGTCGCGATCCTTATACGGATCGTGATTGCGATTGACGGATATTTCTTTGGAGAGATTCTTTGTCAAAATTTTGCGGATGAGATTAAAACGACAAAAAACATAATGTGTCTATGGTGTATTGAAAGCCGATAGCTGTCGATAGCAAATTCTCTGTATAGCGTTTTGACATAAAGCTTGCACGTGGATCAAAGTTATATGTATATCCCCGGGGGTAGCGAGAAGGGTTACGAAAACGCCATGTCGACAACAGCGTGGCACTTGCGGTTTGTAGCATACCGACCTATACGTACACCCGTATGTACGAGACCTCGGTAACTCAGTTAGCTGCCACACTGGGTTCACCGGTGATACGAATTATATCCCCCTATCCTATGGGCGGACTCGCATAGACGTGCATGGCGTATGTATTATCTCGTTACCGCATTTGCCCTAAAGTTATACGGCAAATCCCGAATCGGCGAGAGACACGCGTCCGCTCCTTCTCGCTTGCTTATTAACGATAATGTTCGTTTTTCATCGATATCGATCAAAGGCATCGCCGTTGATCGCGACATGAAAATGCATCGAATTCGATCATAGTACTTTTGATCGTTCGACTACGAACGAGGTTGAAGCGACATGTTACTACTCGTGTTCTTTAACTGTTTAAATGGTAAAAATTTCAAGCGACTTGTAAACTAGGTCTGAGAGAGAGGTCTTATGAAAGAAGTTTCTGTGAGTTAAAAATTTTAGATACTTTTATATACAGGGTGTCCCATTTTAAAGGACCCACTCAAATATCTCAAAAACACTGCGTTAAATCGAAAAATGTTTCAAACAAAAGTTGTGTGGCTTCAAGGGGGCCATAAGATGGTGACAATGATTTGACCTTGGAAAATCATTTGAAGGTCATGTGAAGGTCAACTTTCAAATCTTAAATAGAAACCCCCATTTTTTATTTAGTATTCTTGTAGCCTGCCTCGAGAACTTTCCAAAACACTATAATAAACTATTTTTTTATTCAGTACTTTTTGAGTTATTTTATATTTTAATCTGACATCTTTTGATATAAAAAATTAAATATCTCATAAAATAGTTAGTTTTTGATAATCTTACCGTAATATTTCTATGTACAGAATAATGAGACAAATCAATTAGTATAAAAAAAAATTGTTTTTAAGAAAATTATTTACAATGAATTTTTTTCAACAATTATTTGTTTTTTTTTTTGGCACTAATTAATTTGTCTTATTATTCAGTACATAGAAGTATTACGGTAAAATTATCGAAAACTGAATATTTTACGAGATATTTAATTTTTTATATCAAAATATGTCAGATTAAAATATAAAATAACTCAAAAAGTACTTAATGAAAAAATACTTTATTATAGTGTTTTGAAAAGCTCTCGATGTCAGCTACAAGAATACTAAATAAAAAATGGGGGTTTCCATGTAAGATTTTAAAGTTGACTTTCACATGACCTTCAAATGATTTTCCAAGGTCAAATCATTGTCACCATCTTATGGCCCCTTTGAAGCCACACAACTTTTGTTTGAAACATTTTTCGACTTAACGCAGTGTTTCTGAGATATTTGAGTGGGTCCTTTAAAATGGGACACCCTGTATATACATATAATTAATATGAATTATAATTTATATTTAAAAAAAAAAAATATATATATATATATATGTATATTTACAATCGTTTGATGATTTACGAAAAGAAATATATCTCTTTTTTGAAACGATCGAAAATATAGGTCACATTTTATTTTTCAATAAACACTCCAATGTACTTTTTCAGTAACATTTTTTTATTTCGTCGCAAACACAATATGTATTTGTTACGTGTTGTATTATGACAAATCACTGCGGAAAATCGGATATCGGAATATTGAAATAACATCATGACACTACTGTCAAGAAGTCAAATGGAATTTACATACTGTATTGGCAATTTTTTTTTCCCCCGAGAAAATGGAATAATGTTGCTATTCTCTGATTGATTTTTATAAAAGAATAAGCTGTAAATCAAAAATATTTTCTTGTACTACTGATGTTATTCTACGATAGTAAATTTTATGATTGAAACGGAGATCTCGACGATTTTCATATTCTATCCTCGTAAAAGCTTCATAAATCGGAATATATATATATATATATGACAGTTAAAAAGGATGTATCATTTGTGTCTTTCAACGACATAATTATTTCGAATTAAATATACATATGTCATATTTTGACGGATTAAAATAATATTTGATTCTTTTGTAAATTTTAATGTGTAATTTTATTTCTTATAGCCTTAAACGTAATCTTATTATTAAATGCGAGCATCAGAGAAATAGAGTCGGGCGATATTTTCCTTTGCACAATTTTGGGCAAGATTCTCGTCATGAAGGACGCGTGGCAGCATTTTCTTGCGACAAGCGTAAAATTAAGGGAAGACATCGGCGTGGCAGTAGTAAAGTAATGGTTGCCATGATGACGGGAGATGGTCCCTCGAGGTCCTTCACACGAACCGAAGCGAAAGTAGCTCGTTGTCTGTGTTTCAGACTAACAATAAGAGTGTGCAGGAAGATGGACTCTAAACTTTTTTTCTTTTTTTTAGAGAGAGAGAGAGAGAGAGAGAGAGAGAGAGAGAGAGAGAGAGAGAGAGAGAGGAGAATTAAAGTTTGATTAAAACGTAACGCACGCTTTTTTCATTAATGGCACGATAGTTTTCAGAACAATTAGTCCATCACTGTGGAACGAAAGAACTTTATCGCGATTAGATTCTAGTAGATATATAAATAGTAAACAGTTTTAAAGTTTTTTTTTTCTGTTAAAAAGAAATGATCTTTTTTACATCTTTAATCACAAGCAATTGCAAGGGAAGCAGACTTGTGTAATAAATACGTGATTTAAGTGTCATACTGTTTATGTAATGACCGATGCGTGAGCGAACGAAATATTGTCTAGAAAAATTTATTGCGGCGGCCATGCACAAGTAAATACACACACACACACACACACACACAAATATATCATACACTTGAGATGAGCGCCGCGACGCTATTCCACTTTTGGCCGGGGATAGAAACGAGCGGCTGGCGCGGATACGAGAGAGAATAGCGGAAGTGCCGACGCCAACCTACTCAGACTTCCTCTTCTCTCGCTGCGTTTCCCTTTATCTTCCTCTTGGCCTCTCGTCTCAAGTTTCTCCCGCGAAGATCTCCGCGACGTCGCGATTACAAAGGTCGCCTCCCTCATCCCCCAACCGCTGTCGCGTAAAATGGTGCCAAGTACGAAACAATCGTGCATGCGGATTTATTTTATCCGTATTACATGGCACGCGGTTGAAAATTTGGAGGATCTCGGAAAGAATTATTTCTTCTCTTTTCTTTTCCTTTTTCTCAGATATTTAAAAAAGGATAGCGTGCACGTCTCTCCTGTCACAATATCCGAGCGAGAGATATAGAATTTTGAGTAATTTTCATTTATGACGATAAAATTAATCGTGTTTCATATACGTAATATTAAACAATTATAAACTATATTACAGAGTATACTTTAAAAAAATTAGAAAGTCTCTTCGCGTTAACGCAAAATTATCAGAAACATAAAATAACTATCGATTCATATTAATTTTATCAATGGTTTGTATTTTTCTTCTCTATTTATTCTACAATGATTAAATTATTATTATTATTATTATTTTTTTTTTTTTTTATTTATTATTAATCCGCGCCTTGCGGCTTTGGATGACTTTCAGTTTTTACATTTGTTATTGTGTGCTTGTGTCGTGTGGTTTCCATTGTGTTTTCACGATAAATTGATAAAACTCTTACGATCTCAAAATTCTAAAAATTTTAAAACTCGACAATTTTAAAATCCGAAAATCAGCTGTGAAAATTCAAAATTGAAATTGAAATTACAATTAAAGTTGTACTTATATCATTAAAATTAAAATTAAAATTTAAAACTTCAAAACTTGAAATTAACATCGAAATTATCATTAAATCAAAATTAAAATCAAAATTTAAATTGGGATAAATTATAATAATTAAAATTTTATATATTTCGTCATTTTGTCACTACACTTTGTAAAGGAACTTAGAAATTATCAGACAGATTTGGAAATTGGCGCTTTGAAGCTTTGTCAATTCGCGGTATCGATGCTCTCGAGTATTTGTATTCAGAATTTAGTCGCTCTAATTCCCATAAGGATCTTAATTCAACAATAGCGTTACAGCAACATGCTCTCGACAGAAGCTGGATCTGTCTGGCTTTGTGATGATTGTACGTTTGAATAGCAGACGGGAACGTATATGCGACGGTGCGCTTCATCACATATACAATTATATTCTCTCTCGCGAGAATATTTATTACAGAAATAATTCCTGCAATTATAAAATGATTTCGTGTTTGTTCAGCTCGCACGTTTTATACAACATTTAGAATTGGCGAAATTACGATGATTCTCATGCAATTTTTATTACATTACTGTCACATTGGTGAAAAGCAAATTTTTCAAGAATGTCAAAAAGAATCTTTGATTTTCACCGATGTACAGGGTGGGGCATTTATATTGAGATCTAACTTAAATATCTAAAAAAATAAAGCAAGATAGAAAGAAACGCTTCGGACAAAAGTTGTTGGGTTTTAAGGGGGTCATAAGATGGTGCCATTAGTTTGATGTTGGGTGGAGACGCTTCGGACATTTCAATGTCGATCTTGTTTTATTTCCTTTACACCAATTGATGTCTCTCATTTTTTGAGCTTAAAACATTAAGGTAACATTATTGCGAAATAAATAATTTTATGAGATATTTCATAGTTTATGTAAAATTATGTCGAGGGTAGAGTAATAAAATAAAGTATAAAATGTCTCGTAAACTATTAAACTTTTGGCCATCATATCCCTATAACTTTTTATGCAAGATATCGCAAGGAATGGATTTATGTAAAGATATTGGGGTGTTTCCATTTAAAAAAACAAGATTGACATTGAAATCTCCGAAGCGCCTCCACCCAAGATCAAACTAATGGCACCATCTTATGACCACCTTAGAACCGAACAACTTTTGTCCGAAACATTTCTTTCTATCTTGCTTTATTTCTTAGATATTCAGGTGTCTCAATATAAATGCCCCACCCTGTATACAATTTTTGTCGACTTTTTGCCGCGCGTGTCATACAAGCTGCGACAAGAACGGATGTATCTGAATAAAGCGGAACGCGGATGGGTTCCTCGAAGGAAGTAACAAAAGAGAGAGAGAGAGAGAGAGATATGTACATTAAAATTCTTGTTGGTCGGTCGTTATCGTAAAATCCAGGGCGCGCACTCGTGTCCTTATTACGCGGGCGTGCGCTTTAAAGTTGCGACCATGTGTATCGTCGTTGGCGAGAATGCGCGGTGTCATTTGTTAAAAAGCTGGTACAAAGCCGCCGAGCTTTGTAATATTCGTAACTGGTGAAATGATGGTGAAACGCGATCATCGTAACTGTCGATTTTTTTCCCTACCCCGGTTATCCACGGGGAAGATTTTTACGATCCATCTCTCCGCGTGGTGAGTCGTCGCTCTTTGAAATTCGCTCCGTCCGTCTCGTCGCACGAGCTTTATCACGGTAATCGATTTAAGAGGGTTTTTTTTTTTTTTTTTTTTTTTTTTATTCCGGCTTTCAATAACGCAGAGCGCTAAAAATCTCTCTGAAATCCAAACGAACTTTATTTTGATCCTTGACGAGCAACGTTAATTGCTTCTTGACGTTTCGCATTTTAACCGTTGGTATTTCAATTCTTCGTATTCATTTCTTTATTCTTTATTTTTATGTGATCGGCGACATTTTATTTTTAACCTTAGGTTTTATTATTTTTCGTGAATTTCAATTTATTAAGATTCTCGCGGATTGTATGCTTGATTTTTGATCCAATATAGGTATTGCATGAGTTATTTGCTCGTGGAGTCTGTTTATCATTTTGTTTATTTTCGTTGGAACCGTTCGTGTTATTTTAAACTTTATTTTATTTAATATACATATTTAACTTTTAATAAGCTTCTCGACATTTCTGATTCGACATTTAAATACATTCAACGTTTATAAAACTCGCAATGTCCCTCATGCATTATTCCTCGAAAGAGAACTTCCGTTTTCCATCGAAGAAAAAGTTAATGTTATGTTAATATCGGGCGTAGGATATTTTGAGGGATGACGGTAAAGCAAAATGATTTTAAAGCGCGTCTTCTTCTATACGCGAGTTATCTCTTTCATTGCGTATACGCGATCGTAGTTCTTTGTGTACGCGGGGGTCCTTTTATCCTCAGCATTTAATATTCAACGTGAGCGTCAATTTTTTTTTATTTTTTTTTTATGACAAAAATTGCTTTCTTAAATTGAATCTAAAAATGTCACCGATTAAAACAATCACACAGAGATTTCACTAAAGATCGGTGAGTATTTTATTGATTTTATTTGATCGAAAACACACTTTGCTCCTCCGTTTTATATTCCATTGATTATGATTTTATCGATAATAATCATAAAATCTATAATAATTTCTAATAATATATAATATAAATATAAGTATAAATAATTGATTCTGTAATAATTTGTGGTGAATGCTCCAAAAAATGAAATTTATTCATAGAGGGAAAAAAGGTAAAGGTATTTGATATATTATATATCAAGAGCTATTTTCTCTTTACATCAAACGATCAAAAAAGTTTAAATAGACTATTTTAGTTTTTTTTTTTTTTTATATATTAATGCAATTGAAGGACAAGAATTTTCTATTATAATATCTATTTTGAGAAAAGAAACTTTTTATGCAGAATTATGCATGATCCACCAATTCTTATCGAGGGGATCGAAATACTTGGTTTCGTTAACGTTTCTTATCCGATAATTTTAGAAATGACGTTTCGAGAACGAGAATTTTTATGCATCTTTTCCCGTATTATTATACGCATTATATTTTGCCTTTTAAATATATATATATATATATATATATACAGGGTGTCCCATTTTAAAGGACCCACTCAAATATCTCAGAAACACTGTGTTAAATGGAAGAATGTTTCAAACAAAAGTTGTGTGGCTTCAAGGGGGCCGTAAGATGGTGACAATGATTTGACCTTGGAAAATTATTTGAAGGTCATGTGAAGGTCAACTTTAAAATCTTAAATAGAAACCCCCATTTTTTATTTAGTATTCTTGTAGCTTGCCTCGAGAGCTTTCCAAAACACTATAATAAACTATTTTCTTATTCAGTACTTTTTGATTTATTTTATATTTTAATCTGACATCTTTTGATATAAAAAATTAAATATCTCATAAAATAGTTAGTTTTTGATAATCTTACCGTAATACTTCTATGTACAGAATAATGAGACAAATCAATTAGTATAAAAAAATAATAGTTTTTAAAAAAATTATTTACCATGTATTTTTTTAAACAATTTGTTTTTTTTTTCCACTAATTGATTTGTCTCATTATTCTGTAAATAAAAGTATTACGGTAAGATTATCGAAAATTGAATATTTTATGAGATATTTAATTTTTTATATCAAAAGATGTCAGATTAAAATATAAAATAACTCAAAAAGTACTGAATAAAAAAAATTGTTTATTATAGTATTTTGGAAAGCTCTCGATGTCAGTGGATCCTTTAAAATGGGACACCATGTATAATATTAAAAATTTGCGAAAAATAACTTCCATCGACACTCTTTCGTTAAAAAAGATCGACTTTAATCTGCTATTACAAACACATTCGATGATTTTCAGACATCCTGTATAGTTAATAGATATTTCCATCGCATACGCTCGCAAGCGAAGCATTATAATAGGGAACGGCGATTATCGGAGTGTCTGACGATCCGAATGATTGCCGTTCGCTCTCTGTGATCGCCAGTCGGAGACATTAGACAAGCGCGAACGCGGAATCCGCGCCAAGAGAGAGAGAGAGAGAGAGAGAGAGAGAGAGAGAGAGAGAGAGAGAGAGAGTGGTGGGAGGGAGAAGGGGGATCTGATATTCCGGCCGGCAAGAAATCAAGCACCGGCGAGTGATAAATCGCGGGCCGCGTCGCGACGCGGAGTCTCGCCTCTCTCGCCTCTTTGAGAGAGAGAGAGAGAGAGAGAGACAGAGAGAGAGAGAGGGGAGGTGAGACTCTCTCACGATCGTTAGGATGGGGAGAGCATCCATTATCGAATTACGCTCTACGCTCGTTGGATTCCTACCCGATCGCACCTGTCGTGAGTGCCGTGATGCAATTAATTTCACGACGGTACGGCGATTCTGCGTTCGATCGCTCGTAAAGCTTATCTAACGGGCGTGCTCGACTCATTGCAATACTGAGTGCTTCGAGAGCTCGATTTTTCCCGCTCTGCATCGATACGTCCATATCTTTTTTTTTTCTTTTTTTTTTCGTGTAACTCGAAAGTAAATAGTCCTTCTCGCGAGGGGGGGGGGGAAGAATCCCCGGGCTTTTCGCGAAATACCCGCTCTTACAAAGATTCGATGCTTTACGGGCGGGAGGGGGGGAGAGGGAGGGGGGGGGGGAATTAAATCTTTTTATCTAAAAAGAGACTGGTTTTATATACGCGCGTACAAATATTGCGACCGCAATATTAATCTAAAAGAATACGAGGGAGAATATTGCGCTCTTGTGTGCTTAAATCTCTGGCATTTTTAAAACGCCGGTGTGTACGATGTCAACATAATGTGACATGTGTTCGTACAAGTAATCACATACGTCCTGCATTTTATATTTCATATAAAAAATTTCATATCCAAATCTCTCTCTCTCTCTCTCTCGGTCATCGTGTACGACCAATCCTCTCACGTTCCACGAACACAATTCGGCGCCTCTGCGTCTCTCTGTATACGCGAGCGCGCGCATTCTTACGCATGCGCGCGTCTATGCGAGCTCATCGTGACGGACGCGAAACCCCGGCGCCGTCGCAGTCGTTCCTGATTCTCCAAGTTCTTTCGAAGGGTCTCCCCGACACTTCGTTCGTGCATTTGCACATGCAACGCGACATCTGTCCAATATTCGTTGACAATCCATGGAGGAGGAGGGGGGAGGGGAAGGGAAAACGCTCTCTCCGCTACTCTGTCCCCTCCCGGATTTCCATTTGATTTATAACGCGAATCTTAAACGAGAGCGTGGACGTATACGTATAAATGATATGATGGCGTGCGATGTGACACGCGACGCGCGAGATTTGCCGCCCTTGTCGCTTCTTAATGAGAAAGGAATGACCGACCGCTCTTGATTTTTCAGTCGCGGTCGCGCTAATTTAGTCGGGGATAATAAGAGCCCGATAATGAAATTTCACTCCGCGAGATGAAAAACTCGTCATTATCGCTCTCCTAATATTCGTCGAATGAAAATATCGCATTAAATTGTATCGATGCGCGTGATTTATCTCTTAGATCTCGCGTTTAGTACCCGAATAGCTACTCTACTATTGAACGAAAGAGTCTATTTTTCGTGGAAAAAAAATTGATAGTATTAATAATAAAATTCTTTCGATAATAAAAGAGAAAGAAATGAATTTTTGTATTTCTTAAATTAATATTTAAATTATTATTTAATTTTCTTAAATTAAATATATCTTAATTTCTCTAAATTCTTTTAACGATATCGAATGAAAAAATTAAACTTTTTTTTCTGTTTCACGACAACAATTTTTCTTTAATCTTCGTTTGTGGCGCGTAAATTAATAGTGAAAAAAAAAAATAAAATTTTTTTTTCTGCTCAATAGATCAAAAAACGTCACGATAATATTTTATATAAAAGAAATCTTTTTTTTTTTTTTCAACCTTTGCGTTTTCATATTCTCCTTTCCTCCCATTATGTGACGCGTGTGCGTTATGCGTGAGAATGTACGCGTGTATGCAGAGAGTCGTTGATATATGCGCTCGTAAGTTAAATATGCTTACGGTAAATTTTCATAATATGCTGTTTGAGGTGTCTTAAAGCGTTTACACAAGTTATTCGCTAGTTATGTCGTGCGAATTTCTGCGAAACTCTTCTTCTCCTATCGCGTCCCCTTCGGAATCTGCGGGGGGGCGAACGACAGATGTGTTAATTCTTGGATTAACAAAGCTCCTGCGGATTTGACATCTCAATTATTCTAATGCTTTTAACAATGTCGTTCCGTGGAGCGAAACAAATATTTTATCACTATACCAATTTCGTAAGGGGGGAAAAAAAGTGGGGGGGGGGGAAACATTTACATGGCACGGTAAATGTTATAAATCCAAGAATAAAGGTCTTGTTCCTTTTTTGCGCCAAGCTGGTTTCTATTTTTCGCTGATAAAATTTCTGAACTCTACTAAAAGAAACATGTTCCTGTTATTTTGCGAAAGAAGATAGAACCGCATCGTGAAAATTGACGTTGAAATGACACAATGATATAAAACATTTGCAAAATTACTGTTTCTATCGTCTTTCTAACGAGAAAGAATAAGACAGAAAGTTATGTCGACGAATAATTATAATATTATATAATAATATAATAATATTATATTATATTATATTATATTATTATATTATATAATAATAATATAATATAATATATTATATAATTATATATATACCATATATATATATATATATATATATAAGTATATAAATATATAAGAGTTTCTTCGCCAAAGACTCGCCCCGCTGGCTTCGCCCGACGACGTTTGGTATATAAATATGAAACCGGAATTTTTGTATAGAAAATACACGTTTATTGTATGAAAATGATAAAAAATATTTTATTCCAAGTATTGCCCATTGCTAGCTATACATTTTTCCCATCTCTCTGACAATTTGTGGATGCCACGCCAAAAAAAACTGTTGCTCCTTTGAGGCAAACCAGTCATCGAGCCATTTTCGTACATTTTCGTAAGAAGTGAAGCGCTGCTCACAGCAAGTGCGTGTCCCATCGATGCAAATAAGTAGTAATCGGATGGAGCCAAGTCTGGTGAGTAAGCCGCATGCGAAAGTATTTCCCAACTAAACGCCTCAATCGTTTCCTTGACCGGTTTTGCTGTGTGCGATGGTGCATTATCATGAAGCAGAATCACTTTGCGTTGCCTTTTTTGATATTCTGGTCGATTTTCGCGCAAAGCTTGATTCGAATGGAGTTGTTGTTGCGTTTGAGCGTCATCCTCATCCAACAATGTTTGCAATTCGCTGTCTTCAAACTTTTTCGGTGGTCTTCCACGTTCTTCGTTTCTCACGTTAAAATCGCCACTTTTGAATTTTTTAAACCACCCAAAGCACTGTGATTTACCAAGAGCATGCTCACCGTAAGCTTCGACAAGCATTCGATGCGATTCTGCAGCAGTTTTCTTCAAATGGTAATAGAAAATCAATGCTGTCCGCAAATCGTAGTTTCCAGGCACAAAATTCGACATGTTCAACGCTATTAAAAACTATGCTGTTGTATGAAACTTGTATTGTTGTGAGTTGAAAATCTTTATCAGATGTCAAAACAAGAAAATGGCGTCAATGACGCGGTTTGACGGTAACTACATTGACAGCTAGAGCGATCTATGGGCAAATTCTGGTTTCATATTTATATACCTGGTAGCGTTCGGCGAATGGTGGATATTTTCTTCCGTTCAAAATTTATTCGCGCGACCCAGTTACCAGGGATCATTCGTATTCGGCTGCCGAAGGATCGATTCGATCCAGAACTTGCCCCATAACGAAATAAATTCGTAATTGTTAGATTCCTAACTTACTCGTGACTTATATTTTCGGAGAGGAGAATGTCATTAAGCATGCCGGAAAATTCAATGAGATCTCTCGTCGAGAAACGTCAGTTAATTTAAAAACTCGCGCGTATATTATAATCGACGAGATGCTCGCGAATGAATTTTCCCCCGTTTTCAGAATTTATCACGTAGTAATATTAATGATCTTCGCCCTTGGATCTAGGGCATTTCCAATTTACACTTTTGCAATAGTTGCGGAGGAGGATGGAACTGATCTGCCTATTAATTTAGCCTATTCTACGTTAGTCTCTCGAGCGAAGCTGAATTGATTTAAACTGTACTTTACGATAATTGCGAGCTATTCGAGTCGATTCTGTTAGCTTCTTCGATGATTAAGAGTTTCCATGCCGTCGATCCCCCCATCCACTCCTCCCCTACCTTACGATGGCATTTCAAATTGAAAGATGCCGTCCCTCGAACTGTCATTGCTTAAAATATATTAGCCCACGGAATTGTTTTCCGAATTATTGCTGCGTTATCGGGCCTTCGATTGAAATCTATCTGATTAGATCAATTCCCGAATTGATTCCCATCACATCCAGTTGGCAACATTTAATCATCGTACGTTGACTTCGTTTCCAGTTCCTTTTACGATGTATAGGAGCGATGTTGAATCGCTCAGAAAGTCTGCGAACTAGTCGATGAGTTGACCCCCGTAGTCGGCGAAAAGACGCTCTTCTGACGCCTTGGAAATTAAATCAAGGCTCAACGAGATGTCATTAGGGACGAGACCAGACGGTCTTTGCGACGAGCAACCCCCTCCGTTGGTATACAGAGGCGAGTACAGGATGTTTCAAAGTTGAACGATTAAACTTTGTGGGCAGCGTGTTTTATGAATAGAAATAGGAAAAAAACAAAAAATTGTTACATAAATATTGGTCCGAAAATGATTTATTAAAAATTTTATTTTTACATTAACGTGCGTTTCTTAGTTGGTTTCCTTTAATTTTTTTGTATACAGTACGAAATCTAATATTGCTTTTTACGCGTCTGGGCTCCAATTGGATTTTCTTTTCATTATTTCTAATCTTATCATTAGAGTCGTTAATATATCTTTTAATTTTATTGTGTTATAAATACCATAACGAAGATATCAAACGAATAATCGATTCGCTATTAATATATTAATATATGACTAAGTGTAGATCGGCGATGTTTATGTAATCTGTTTAACTTTGAAACACCCTGTACATGTACGTGCGCCGACAAAAGTGTTTTTCATTAACGCACTTTTAGTTAATGCTCCCCGAGCTCGAGTTGGTAACTCATCTACGAGTTTTTAAAAGGACAGGTCGTCGATATTGGTGTCGTACAAAGTATAAAAGATGACGTGATAATGTTATTCCCTTTATCGCGGAATCGATTCTCGCGCTTCTTTAAATTCAATTTTTTCGCGCGCGATTTTTTTCTTATTTTTTCATCCCCCCCCCTCCCCAGGAGAATGTGGGATATTTCGGAGAACAAATGTGGAAATTTTTTATTAAACGATTACTCGTAAAGTAAAACTGTGTATTAGAAGAAAAATATTACATCAATATATAATTTATAATAAATACAGTAATATCTTGAATGAAATTTAAAGATTCAATGACGCTTACCATTCTATTTATATATAATTTTTTTAAATAAAAATTAACGACGCACGTGCTAGAATAATTTTAATTTAAAAAGTCTTGAAAAAAAAAAAAAGCCCCCCAACAAAATACTATGCTGAGACTCCGTGTGAATAATTCGTGCCTCCATCACTGTGCAGAACTTATAATTAGAAACGTTACAATTTACTAATTAAAAAAAGAAAAAAAACTCGGTGAACAATTTTTTTTTTTTTTTTTTAAAGCACATTATCGCAAACGATGTATAACCCTTCGCATTTTGCTATCCGGACGAACGCGAAGACGAGCACAAGTGAAGTATCCGCACACAAACGTACACGGATCAAAGCATTTCCTTTCGCACGCCATTGTCCGTGCTTTACCCTTGCTAGCACCTTCGTGGGCAGGAACAAGAGTATATGCCTGGTGTGTACTTGGGTGGATTAAAGAAACACTGTGCTCGCTTGGATCTCGCCAGAAAGGGGCCAATAAAGAATGACGACGAGGTGGCTCTATTCCTAGAGAGAAACAGAGACGCGGTAGCGACCTCTCGACCTCGAAAATGATGAAAGATTCAGCGAGCTTACTCATCGCGCGATCGAGCAAGGGTCAATCGATTTATCCCCGAATCTAAAAGGTGTCTAAAATGCTATGGAAAATTCAAGATAAGTCCTTCAAGGTGTATCGTAAAGATCGCGATGTGGTATTTTATCGTAAAAACGATACGCAAGTAATATATTGTAATTATCGGGTCGAACTTTTTATCTTCTGGCAAAAATTATTTCTGCTTTTATTTAGTAGCTGCTTGCAGTCGACAAGTTTTGCTAGTCTTCCCGATTATGTTTAGACCTAAATACGATAATGATTTCCAAACAGGCGAGCATGTGCACATGTATCGATAAAAGTTTTAAGTTGCCTTATTATATGCTAGAGCGTATTAATCTCTATAAAATTTAATGGGCCATATTCGCGCGCAGGCACTCTTCCATCTCGTTACAGATAAAATCATCATGCAAGAATGATACGAGCAATTAACCCTGAAATTGGCGAACTTTTTGCCTGCTAATTAATGCGAGGGAATTTCATTAAAAATATACTATATAATTGAATTGAATCGATCCACATTATAAATTAACACGTTGGGGGGTCCCCAATTTAAATGGCAAAATTTCAGGAGCGTGTAGGGGACCGAAAAGCTAAGACGGAAGGTCCTTCAGAGGTTTGCTCGCTTTTGCTCCATTTTGGAGAAAATCACAAAAAAAGCAAAACAAGTTTTCGTTTTTTTACTTATTTACTTACATTTTATTTATGTTATCATCTATTTAATGCAGATATTGTTGAAAATGTTGCCCTCTTGCAGCGATGCAAGCATTACGTCTATCACTGACCTCATTAATTGCAGCTAGACATTGTTCTAGTGATATTTGGTGCGCTGCATCTATGATTCGGTCTCTTAATTGCTCTCTTGAATTGATTGGCACCGTAAAGGATAACGTCGAGTGTTTACATATGTAAGGAACCTTGAAGCAGAAAGTTTATTCGGTGCCAATCCACTCAAGAGACCAACTGACAATGAGAGATTGAATTTTTGCGATTTTCTCTAAAATGGAGCAAAAACGAGCGAACCTTTAAAGGACTTGCTGTCTTGATTTTTCGGTCCCTTACACGCTCTTGAAGTTTCGCCATTTAAATTGGGGACAGCCTGTACAAATTGATAATGACAGAATTCTTAATAAATTGATATAAAAAATATATTGATCACATCGAGATAAGTGTTTCTGAAATAAAATTAGCATGATAAGATTTGAGAAGTTTTTACAAATTAAACTTTAGAGAGAGAGAGAGGGGGGGGGGGGAGAGAAGAGAGAGAGAGAGTTATGTAATAAAATCTTATTTTCTTCTTTTAATTTCAAATAAATTTTACTTTAGTAAGAGCGTCAAAGAAAAACTGTAGAATCGGATGATTGCAAAAGAAACGATCTTATCCTTTGAAAGGAACCGCACCGGGGCTAGTCGGTTAGCCAGTGATACTCGTGCTCCCTCTCTCTCTCTCTCTCTCTCTCTCTTCCTTCTCTTTGAAGATTTATCGGACCACCTTACATCGTAGAGTCGGGCGTGGAGGTCGATGCACAATGCGCTCTCATGAAGCACGATTCGCTGGCGCAGCAGGATGAAACTTTCCTCTCCGTAGTAACCGACATGAAGTGTCGTTGTCGTCGTTCCCGGCCACATTGCCACCTGCTTGAACGTTTCCTGCTGCGACGCTGATGAGGCGTCTGCCCGTCAATTAGAGCTCACTCGTGTAGCAATTAGCGCCGCCGATATCGACCGGGAGAGTTCGTCGAGCGAGTTCTTTTGTACGCTTTTTAACGGCGTTCGGTGGCTCGATCCGGTAGCATTATTCGATACCTTTTCTTGTCCAAGGAGAACTGTCGAGGGGACTCGAGGAATTTTTAGACAAATACTGTTGAAAGTGTCGTCGACGTTTTTTTGTTAGGTGAAAATTGCAAAATCGATTTTGATTTATGTTAAAATAATCTGTTCAATTATATTACGTGTTAAAAGTTTAATAATTTTGCATCAAAAGCATTTTAGAGCTGATTTAATAGTTAAAAATTAATTGCGTAAAAGTATTTAAAATACGCACGATCTGTATTCCAATCTCTCCCTTTTTGTTTAACGAAATGCAGTTTTTCGCGATGGACATTAACGATAGAGGGCTAATGAATTGCTTCCTAAAACACGAAACACATCGGGGAGAAGTTTCCCGTATTCCCATTTATTCTCGAAATGATACGTCGAATCGAGCACTACTCTCTCATTTCGCAACAGCCCGGTGTAATATAGATTCGCGAATTTCCCACGCGCCCCGCGAAATGTTTGCCGTATAACACGGATGCGTTGCTATCCGTGCTAAATAATAGTTACGAAGCAAACGTAATAACGTGGGAAGATGTTTTTTAGTCCGTGAAGCTTGCAAGCTCGACTCACACCGTGCAAACGGCTTTGACCTGTATCCGAAGCGCGCACTTAACATTAAATATAGGTGTTTGAGCTTGATCTCTCTCGATAAGAATTTAAAAAAGGAAGATTATAAATTATTATCTTGCTTTTCGCGGCTTTATCATATTTTTTGAAGGTGCAAAATATTTCACGCAGAATATAAAGGAAAAATATACAAGTGAAAAATACATAATTATTGTTGTATACAGGGTGTCCCCAATTTAAATGGCAAAACTTCAGGAGCGTGTATGGGACCGAAAAGCTAAGACGGAAAGTCCTTTAGAGGTTTGCTCGTTTTTGCTCCATTTTCGAGAAAATCACAAAAAAAAACAGAACAAGTTTTCGTTTTTTTTTTTTTACTTATTTATTTACATTTTGTTTATGTTATCATCTATTTAATGCAGATATGGTTCAAAATGTTGCCCTCTTGCAGCGATGCAAGCATTACGTCTATCACTGACCTCATTAATTGCAGCTAGACATTGTTCTAGTGATATTTGGTGCGCTGCATCTATGATTCGGTCTCTTAATTGCTCTCTTGAATTGATTGGCACCGTAAAGGATAACGTCGAGTGTTTACATATGCAAGGAACCTTGAAGCAGAAAGTTTATTCGGTGCCAATCCACTCAAGAGACCAACTGACAATGAGAGATTGAATTTTTGCGATTTTCTCTACCATCTTATACCATCTTATGGCCCCCTCGAAACCAAACAACTTTTGTCTGAAACATTTTTCTCTTCCGGGCTTGGTTTTTGAGATATTTGCCTGAGGAGATTAAAATGAGACACCATATATATATATATATATATATATATATATATATATATATATATATATATATATATAAGGTGTCGTCTTGAAGTTAACTTTCATCCTTACTTAAAAAAAAAAAAAAGAAAGGAAGAGAAAACCCTCTGGGGCACCCCCTTGAAGAGGCAAGTCTCCCAACCCCCTTAAAAGAGTACCCATATTAAGTTAGCCCCCCCACCAACGCCAAATTAAATCAAATACATCAAATAATTTAGTGCTAATTATGTGCTAATTAGTTGCCGTAGTCCGAATTTTGTTGCTCAAACCGTTTAGCAGGAATTTACATTCAAAGTGGGGGGTGCTAGCTTGACATTAAGCCAGCTCCCCCCATAGTGAAAAAAATATATATAAAGCTCGAATCAAAAAATAAAATACACTAGAATTTGTTGCTATTTTGTTGCTCTAAAATAACATAAAAATATTTTTAAAAAAGTATATAATTTAATTAATACCACTATACACTCAGTCTCGCCGCGCCGTTTTTTAATACTTTAAGACGAGCAACAAATTCAGTTTCTTATATATTTCGATAGTACATCGTCCACAGATTATTTTAGTACCAAATACATGCGAGCGATACATTTTTTTATTTACTTTTACTTCGCGCAAGTGAATGGTACGGCGCGGCGAGACTGAGTATATAGTGGTATTAATTAAATAATATACTTTTTAAAAAATATTTTTATGTTATTTTAGAGCAACAAAATAGCAACAAATAATACGTCTCGATAATCGCGCTTGTGTGAAGAGCGTTACGGAAAATTTAGGCTGGACGGATAGGTGGGGGGAGGGGAGGGGAATGTCGTCGAATATCTCTTCCAAGAACAGGAGCGAGCGAGTTTTTTGCGAGAAAAAAATCGTGCGCCAAAAAACCTTCGCGATACGAACAAGGATAAGATAACGAAGCTCGAGCGATACTTTTGCAATCTCGCGATTATTTTCTGGCGAAATTATACATATAATCGAAGAAGAATCATATATTTTAAAAGAATATTTAAGTATATTGAAATACGAAACGTGTGAAAAACGCGACGCGAAGCTTCATCAATTGTAAAATTTCTCATTTAGCTGTTGGTACTCGTGGTTTCTCGCGGCATTTCAGAGACATCGATTAACGTTGACACGTCACCCTTAATTGGATTTCAGTAACATCCATAGTTTTAAAACTAACCAATCACCAATCAAGAATCGAATGACCGTGATTGGTCAATTTTACAACCATGAATATTATTAAACCTGACGTGTAAAATTAGTCGACTAACTGTCGACTAACCGAACACATTTTTTTTTTCTCTTAAATAAGAATATTTTATTAGGAATGTTCATATGTGGTGTGTGAGCTGCTTTTCAGATATATTCCTCCTTGAATCTTACACATTCTATTCAACGATTATTCTCGTTGTATTATCGTTTCGCCATGAAAATTGATCGAGATTTTGTAATATAAGCTCTCTCTCTCTCTTTCTCTCGAGCCGCGCTTCTTTGTTTATATCTGAATGTTTTCATCCAACTTTTTTGAACGCTTCTGTACCGAGACGTTCGGCGACGCGGTCCTCCCCTCTCCTCACCTACCCGTCCAGCCTAAATTTTCCGTAATCGTGTCAGTCTCTTCGCACAAGCGCGAGTCTCAAGACGAATTACGGTCGCGCTCCGTGTTTCTCGCGTCTCTTTATCCGTCGAAAGTGAGATCCGCGTACGAACGAGTGTCGGGGGGGTCTTGTATCGAATAACAGGCGATTATCCGAGTGTAATATATTAACCCGTGTAATCGTGATTAAGGCATCTTTTGATATATATATATATACTCGCAAACGACAAGATTTTTCCCACGCATCTTTTATCTATCGAAAATGAATTTCGCATCCGAACGAATATTCGAAATATCCGAATCGAGAGTAATTTGTAATTTTGATATATCGACTTTATAATACGATATACAACGATCGATGAATACATTATTTAACATATTTTTAGGCGCTGAAATAATTTACTCGCTGTCGTATATAATAATATTGCGTTGAAAATATAAGCGCGTCGCGTTCCACACGTTTCTGCTTTAATATTCTTTAATATTGTTTTCAAATGTAATCCTTTTTTCAGAGTTATATTCACAATTTCATAAATCGAGATCGCAAAAGAGCGTCGCTCGAGCTAGTTTGATTTATCTCGCGCAGGATTTTTCGCGTACGGTTTATTTCTTGGAAGAGACGCGCTCGCTCCTTTTCCTGGAACGGATATTCGACGACGCGTCCCCCCCCCCCTCCCCATCTACTACTACTCAACCTGCCTAAATTTTCCGTAACCGTTACAGTAACCGTCGTATTGCATTAGCGTGCGAGATTGAAATATTCTTTCCGTATTTCTCGCCTTTTTTTATCCATCACAAGTTTATCCCGTGTATAAAGTGGATGTCGCGAGTATCGGGAATGTCGATTAGAATCACGGAAAATCGTCTCCGTCCATTTATTAATACGCGATTATATGTTCTTTCATGTTTATAATCGGCATGGAAATAATTTTACCGCGTCATTGCATATGGCGGATTTTCGACTACGAGTGAAATAGTGATTATGCATGAGTGGACAAATTGATAGACTGTCTCGTCTCAATTTGAAGCGAAGGGAGCAACCGGAAACGGAAAGGATCTCGCGATGACCAGATACAGAAAGAAGTGAGACATGCAAAGGCGGTGCATCGGTCGGTCAGTAGAATTTATTATTAAACATTTAAAATTGTCAATATAATTTTTAGTTTATGGAAACAATAGTATTGAAAAATCGGGGGGGGGGGTTTATTAATGATTTATAGCTCATGTATAAATATTTAGAATTATAACTGACCATATCTTTGCCTTGATTATTTCTATTATTCGTCATTGATGATTACTGATGATTTCATAATTATAATCGTTGAGCGCATTAATTTTACTATTTTATTAGCATTCGAAATCATCATTAATACGATTACATTTTATTTAACTCTGATCACTCTGTAATCTTAACATCCTTAACGCGTCATTTTTAGAAAATGAAAATTATCAAACATGTGCATTAACGAAATTAATCATATAAATATTTAGAATTAAAACTGACCATATTATTTTTGCCTTGATTATTTCTGTTATTCGTCATTAATGATTACTGATGATTTCATAATTATAATCGTTGAGCGCATTAATTTTACTATTTTATTAGCATTCGAAATCATCATTAATACGATTACATTTTATTTAACTCTGATCACTCTGTAATCTTAACATCCTTAACGCGTCATTTTTAGAGAATGAAAATTATCAAACATGTGCATTAACGAAATTAACAATATGCATGTCAATTTATTTTTTAATTTATGGAAACGATGATATTGAAAAATCGAGTTGTTTTTTGATTAATTATTTATAATCTGATAATCATATAAATATTTAGAATTAAAACTGACCATATTATTTTTGCCTTGATTATTTCTATTATTCATCATTGATGATTATTAATGATTTCATAATTATAATCGTTGAGCGCATTAATTTTATTATTTTATTAACATTCGAAATCATCATTAATACGATTACATTTTATTTAACTCTGATCAGTCTGTAATCTTAACATATATCTTTAACGCGTCATTCTTAAAAAAGCAAGAGGAGCAACAAATTCAGTTTCTTATATATTTCGATAGTATATTGTCCACAGATTATTTTAATACCAAAAACATGCGAGCAACAAATTCTTTTAGTTAATTTATATAATATAAGAGCGCGTCGTATAGGGTCCTCGGCGACAAAGTATCGATTTTTAATACTTTAAGACGAGCAACAAATTCAGTTTCTCATATATTTCGACAGTATATTGTCCACAGATTATTTCAGTACCAAATACATGCGAGCGATACATTTTTTTATTTACTTTTACTTCGCGCAAGTGAATGGTACGGCGCGGCGAGACTGAGTATATAGTGGTATTAATTAAATAATATACTTTTTTAAAAATATTTTTATGTTATTTTAGAGCAACAAAATAGCAACAAATTCTAGTGTATTTTATTTTTTGATTCGAGCTTTATATATATTTTTTTCACTATGGGGGGGGCTGGCTTAATGTCAAGCTAGCACCCCCCACTTTGAATGTAAATTCCTGCTAAACGGTTTGAGCAACAAAATTCGGACTACGGCAACTAATTAGCACATAATTAGCACTAAATTATTTGATGTATTTGATTTAATTTGGCGTTGGTGGAGGGACTAACTTAATATGGGTTAAAAGAGTAGCTTCTCGAAATGATCGAACACACATTTCGCAACTTAAAACACATTTTTCATAATTTCGAGCCGTTTTCGAGATATAGGGGATGGGAACGGACTTCACAGATACCCCGTATCTGTAAAGTATCGCTGACGAAAGAGAGCTCTAGGATCTCACCGAAGATCCTTTTCAAAGCTTCGACACGCTCTTGCTTAAGATACATAATTTGTAGACGCTTTACAGGTTGATACATATCAGGAATACTCGTATGTGAATAAAATACGATTATTTTAAAAAACAATTTTTTTCTTACAAGGAGAAATTAAAATTTAATATTTTTTGTGTCTTTTTGGATAATCCAAAAAATGTAAAGGCGCGTCTATATTTTTTCTACATCTCTCTCTCTCTCTCTCTCTCTCTCTCTCTCTCTCTCTCTCTCTTTCTCTCTTTAACACCATAAAACATTTCTTCCGCGTTGTCTACGTCTCTTTCGCAACCACGTGTACATTTCGATCCTCAATTCTTATCCTCTATATCCGGGCATTCAAGTTCTAATCCTCGATGCGTTATCGGCCAATGCAATTTCCGTTTTTCATATCGCATACGGCGATATGGAGCGCATTTGCGCGCGCCATTGCGATGAGAATAAATTGCGTTCGGACCGCAGTTAACCCCGATAGAGTGCTAGAGTGCGCGTGCCAATACATATTGTACATACGTACATATATACATACATATATGTAACATGTATATTGACTCGCGTAAAATCTCCACCTCGTACGTCCGCTGTGGCGGGGAGCGAGGGGGGTGGGGGAGGGGTCTCTCCCTCGCGCGTGGCGCCGGCCAGGGCGAATAAAATACGCGCGTAAAACCAGGCCGTGGTCGGAAATTCTCTTGGCCACCTTGTCCAGCGAGTTACTTGCCCATACTGGGCTTTTTCCTTGTACGAATTGTACGCGTACGCGCATGCAAATGCGTCTTCTACAATGTATACGCAGATCGTTTAAACCGCTAGTGAAATATGAATGCCATATGTTACGTGAAATGTGTACCAGATATAAACTATGGCCTCCTTGGTCAATTTCGAATTTTCCTTAGCCCATAGTTTTGAAAGGATCTTTTTCCACATATTTATTTTGTACATATTTACAATGTAGATTAATTATCTTTAATACGTTCGTCATGGATTTCGATTAATTTTGCGAAACATATCAATTAATATCGTTTTACGATAAATAAATGTAATTTTTAACAATTATTTATGTTGCGCGATTGAATCGACATTTTACACACACACACACATTGGTCACGTAATTATGTTTGAATCAATGATATTTTATATATTAATGCAACATCTGTCAATATTATTTCAATCATTATTAATTGTTAATATTAATTAATTATTAATATTAATATTGGATTGTGTTAGAAAACCGTTACATTTTTTCGTGGATAATAATAGTGGAACTAATCTATATTTTTGTTTTAATTCCACAAATATTTTACGGATAAAATCCTCTCGCGAGAATCATTGTTTGTTCGAAATAAGTCTCATCGGATGTTCAGAGTGTTAACGAATAGTACTATAGTTTACATAAATTTGCATTAATTTTCGCATTTTACGTATAGTATTTATCGTCACCGTATCTGACAAAAACGACACGATGTATTTATAAGAACGGGGTTTTCGCAGTCTACGATATAATGGATACATTTACCCTGCGCGCTGTCTGCGGGTGCAAGGAGGTCGTAATTGTGCATGAATATGCATCTGCGTGGAATGAGCGTTGGCAGCATCCGCGAACGCTTGTTCTCTCTCGATATCGGCGCGCAAAAAAAAAAAAAAGAAAAAGAAAAACCGCGTCTGTTTATCGCGGCCTGAACGAGTGACAATATTTATGCGACGCGAAGAAAAAATTAATCAGCTGTTCAGCCGCGAGCACTTTATTATTAGCTGCAATTTATTTTTCCTCTTGTCATATACTAATCCTATCCAATACTAGGAACACCCGTATCGTTACGTATCGCCCTGTAACCGATACTGCGCTCGCGATTGTTTCTAAAACGATATTATTCGCTTATCTGTAATCGTAGCGTGCAATGCATTGTTGTTGTACGCGCGATTAAAATTCATCGCGCGCTCGCTGCGCTCCAAGCAAGACAATACTCGCTGACGCAGGACACAAAGTCTCCGGAATATTATTTAATTATGAAAGGGGAAGAGTCTTTGCTCCTCCCCCCCCCTCACCCCTCGCATTTATATATCTCGTTTAGTTGGCGAATTTAGATCACGTTGGAAATAAAAAAAAAAAAAAAAGAATAGTTTAACGAATTTCATATATACGTTATCATCTATCAAATAATTAAATCAATGTCACGACACTACGGTGTTGTTTTAGTTATTTCGGACAACGTCGGGATGCGCGCATACAAATAATAACAGATAGTAAATAACAAATATTCGTATATACTCTTCGCTTGTTTGAAATAATTCTACGCAAAAATTGCAGAGGATATTATTTTGAAATATATTTCGTTTCATAAACAAAATTTTCATTCGAAATAAAGACGAATGCAAAATAATGTATATATTTGATATATTATATTATAATTAAACATATATATAGTCGAATAAATATCCACGTTTACATCATTAACATTCACATTAATATTATGGATTGTGAAATTTCACAGAGATTAAAAGTGTCTAGGGCTACATATATTAGCGTGTACGGTTGCCCGCAATGCTTTCTCTACTTTCTCGGCATTGCGCCAATTAATTATTTACCAGCTGCTTTTGAGACTCGTCGGCGAATGTTGTTCTCTCTTTTCTTTTTTCAACCTCTGTATTTACCGCAAATTAAGTTCTTTCATTGCAATTTTAGCTCGCCCTGTGTGCGCCGCAGAAACAATTCCGTATAATAAACGTCTAATTGGAGAAACGCGGGGTGCACAGATATATGCATACGGTTGCGTGGCCTTTAAAAGCCTCGCGTCGCTTTTGTACACTCTTTGGTCACCTCGTTTCCACTCACGCGGGTACAACGCCCACGCAATGGGAATATCTAATGGCCTACCGCGGGATTAAACTTCGAAAGCGCAGGGAGCGTTTTGTCGGATCCGCCCGGCTTGTTTCCTCGTGGAAATTCAATTTTCCGTATCGACCTCGGCCCGGAAATATCATACGTCGCATCGCGAGAGCATAAACGAAAGCTCTCGATAAATTATTCAGGTAACAATTATTCCGTTAACGCGATTAACAAGATTTTCGTCTGTCTTGCACGCGCGGAGACCTTTAATAAAATTCGGCAAGCACTTCCGCAAGGACTTTGACAATCCGATTGATCTTTCAAAGTCAAATGTTTTCATCGCGAATAGTTCGCGTTACAGAAGTAGAAGAGGAACGTTTCTATAAACTTTTGAACGAGAGACAAGCAGAATGTCGGATGCTCTCCGTCATGATTAAACAAGGTTGTCGTAGATTAATTAGCGTAATATGTCCCTCCCTCCCTGGGGCGATGAGTGGCTTAGAGCGTTGAGTCGCGGACTGACAAGTGCCACGTCCCGGGTTCGATTCCACTCGGATCTCATCCCACCATATACCTCTTTATAGAAGAGAAGGAGGAATGACAGAGAAGAAGGATAAAAAGGAGGGGAATAGGAAGGAGATATAAAAAGGGTTAGGAGTTAGGAACAAGGAAGAAGAGCGAAAAGAGATAAGGGCATAAGGATGAAGGAGGAAAGGGAGTGAAGGGAGCAAAGGGGGAAGAGCAAGAGAGAGGGAAAAGGAAAGCGGTGTAGTAAAAGCGTTGTGTAAAGCGTTAGGTTAGGTGTAGGAGCGTTAGTTGTAAGAGCGGAAATGTAAGAAGATGAAATGTATCTGAAAATTTGTAAAGTGTAGGAGTGTCAAAATTGCAACCCCATTGGGGAGTCAATAAAGACATACCAATACATACATGTCCCTCCCTCCCCCCTCCCCTCCTCGATACTTTAATAACTGGAAGAGATTTTTCATATATATGCAATTATGCGAGAGAGAGAGAGAGAGAGACTGTATTATTTATCGGATTTTCCGATAATACTCTACCGTCCCGCTCATATTTCACGAAAATGTAAATTACATTGACTTCTCGCCGAGAGACGAAGCACACCCCCTACATTAGAATAATATCAACGTGCAATTTCCGTAGAAACCGTAATTTAGCTTCGCGTTGAAAATATGAATTGTGAAGCTGATACACGTCACATGGAGAATGTGCGAGATTTTATTATTCAAAATTCCTCCTGACGTTTCCATGGGAAATGATAGAAAGAATGTATTTGAATCGCGAGGCAGAGCGTGTAACTTTACATAGGGATGCATTAAATATGCGAAATATAATGATACCTAAATATAGAGAATCGTGGATTACGCAAATTTGACTTATAATTAGTACAGGCTACATAATTAAAATGAAGAAAAAAAATAAATAAATAAATAAACATATGTACGTTTATAGTAATTTTTAACCTAGGATTCTCGTTGTAAAAGCTCTTAAAACCTTGTAAACTTTGTTAGCTCCGAGAAACTATTTCTAATTAAATTTCAAAGAAAAGGCTGGATCGCGACGGTTAGTTGTACTACTTTTCATGTCGCTCTTTATACATTTAACATTATAATTAGGGAAATAAAAAGCGCGATAATTTCAGTATACGCGACTGTACATATTACACGTTAAAGAAAAACCTATGACCATGAATAATTCTTACAATTAAAAAAAACTTTCTTACTTTTACTGGAATAAATAGAGAATAGGGAAGCCAGTATTTGTCTCTTATATCTAATATAATCCCATTTTTTTTTGTTATACGTGAATAAATTTGGAACAGCTAAAGATAACCAGTATATATATATATATATATTTCTTTTTTTTTTAATTAAAGTTTATTTTCAGAAAAATTATCGATATATAATATATATATATATATGTATATTGATAATTTTTCTGAAAATAAACTGTAATCATTACGATTGATTGATCGCTCATTAATACGATCGAGCTGTCAAAATCGAAACGTCTTTATCTATTCAACGCGATGCAAACTGCCTGTCACAATTGGTTACCACGTAAGAAAATTGATGGAGCAATTACACGAACGATTTTATCGATACCTGTAGAATTATCGCGCTCGCGTTCGCTTCGAGGATCGTTATCCTTGGCGATCAGTAGGAATCGGAATAAAACGAGGCTCGATTTCCCTAGCATCGATCGCGCAAACTATACGCGAACGATTTGCGTGTTGTCAAACACGGCGTAAAATGCGCGCGATTTCGACGCGGGCGATGATCGATCACGATTACCATATACCACGCCGTATTGCCGGCGGCGGCTGTATTATCATTGATCCGGGCGAAGCTAAACGTCACTGCATCCCCAAGGACGAAACAAACGTCCGGAGGATAATCGCCCGTGATCCGATTAAACGCGTGTCTCCCTCCTCCGCGACAGCGGTACGGCGTGTGTTTGACAGATCTGTCATGGATATCCTCATTTTTTTTCGCCGTGTATCGGCTTGTTCGAGATATTTACTATGCCATCGACGACATCGAGACACGCGATGATGGATGCGTATCGCCGCGAGATAGATCTAGACGAGTAGTCGATGTAAAATGGTACGTCGTGCTTGGAATAGCTTATCGTTAGGGAAAATTCATGTAACGTCGATGGGAACACTGAACGATATCATATTTTTTTTTTTTTTTTTTTTGCCAGCGTTATATTTTTATTACGACAAAGAAAGAGAGGAGCGAAAAGATATATCGAAAAATAGAATAATATCGATGGAACGTATTTTTTTAACGGTGTCGATATTGCTTGCGCAAAACGAGCACGAAATAATGTTCAATTTCTTCTTGCGTAAATAACGAATCTATTTACATCTTATATAAAAACGCATCTCTCTTTACCCCCCCCCCCCCCTCTCTCTCTATCTCTCTCTCTTGTTGCAGAGAGAACATGAATCGATATTATGTTTATGCTTGAAAAATTAATAATGTTTTTTTTTTTTTTTCCTTTCTTGGAAAACATTTATTACATCGCGTATCGAGCTTGAAAATACAATGGCTAAACGTAATATGCGTGATAATTATTAAGAAATCAATGATTTAATAATAAAATAGAAGGTGGTTCTTACGACAGTTATTTCTTCCTATGGAAAGAAAAATTCGCCTCTTTCATCACACTTGCTCTTACAACGATGATAGATAGACAAATGTCAATTTCAATTCGATATCTTAAAGTGTTCAATCGATGTAAAACGAATTTCGCAAAATTCGATTAAGAATACAGAGAAGACAGGATTGTAGGAAAATTTAATAGTCGTTTGCCTTAAAATTTGCGAGGATTCTCAATCTTTTCTCTTTATCCGCGCATTCTCTCTCTCTCTCTCTCTCTCTCTCTCTCTCTGATGGAAAAATATTCACTTTTCCCTTACACGAAATGCACGAAACTATCTCTCTTTGCTCGGGTTTTTTTTTCTTTCTTTTATCTCTCTCTCTCTCTCTCTCTCTCTCTCTCTCTCTCTTTCTTTTCCAAATAGATCATATATGAATAAGCTTTTTACAGACGATATTAAAAATCGTTAAGATGACGTTTTCCCATTGAAAGAGTAAGTCGACAATGTAGAACAAAATTTCCTCATCCAAGATTTTGTTTGCTTGGGAGAATGGAGAAACCTATTCGATTGCCTATTCGATTAACGGAGAAGAGATGTTCCAATTACTCTTTCATATTTTAAGAATAGCTACTATATGACCACCTTATATAGCCTATTATATCTGAGAACGGGGGCTTGCGACGGTGGCAGTGCTATCATTGTATCCTATTTGTGCTCGATAATTACTTCCCGCCCGGAGGTGAAAAGCCCCCCCCCCTCCCCCCTCCCCTCCCCTCCCCTCCCCCCCGCCGCGTCCCGGGGGGAGGGGGTAGAAATCAAGCGGGATTCTCGTGCGCGCATCAGGGGCATTAGATCAAAGGGGCGACAAAAGCGCGCCTGCTGCCGGAAAGGAGTCGTTGTCGTCTCGCTCTCTCGTTATCGTTCGTCGTCGTCGTCGTCGTCGTCGTCGTCGTCGTCGTCGTCGTTCTTCGAAGGTAGAAGCGCGCGGTCGAATCGAGAGAGACGAGTCGTCGGGTCGAGTATCGATTAGGTTGGTATACGATAGGTAGAGAGGGGTAGAATCGGCCCCCCAAAGTCACCGAGATACCAAGAGGAAGAGGTGGCGGCGACGACGACGACGACGACGACGCTGCCGCCGCCGCCATCGCCAGGAGGATCGATCGTGTATTCTCGCCAACCCCCTGTCCCCCGACTGAAACAAATAAAACGATAACGAATGCGCTGCCTCGAGGCCGATTCCCAAAGCGATCCTTTCGGCCACTCCGGGCTGTCCGTTGGGCGTTTTTAACGCGGAAGCGTAATATACCGAGTCGAATGAAACCCTTTATTCCGAGATGCTCGTTTCGTGTCAGGTTCTCCGATTTTACGTTGGGAATTTACGTATTTAATTTGTGGCCAAGATTACACGCGCGGCTTTGTAATATAAAGTATAATAACTTAAGGTGGATTTATATATAAGGATAATATCAGAAGATTGTATAGAATATCGCGCGAACTTACCGTCGTTTTTCAATTTATCGTTGAAAATATAACAAGTGCCATTATTTTTGTATGACATCATTTCTTTAAATTAAAAAAAAAAAAAAAAAAAAAAAAAAAATTCTTTAAGCATTAATTATATTATATATAAATATATTAATAAATATAATATAAATAATCATATTAAAAGTTATAAGATAAAATTAATTATATATCAATTTAATAATCAAGCTTTAAAATATAGAAGAATTTCTCTTCGAGTATAAACTCTCTTTGAAATTAATTGGAGAATATATATCTTTTAAATAATTCTTTGTCTCGCCACGATTTTGTTAATCGATTCCAAATTAGTCGAGAAATCCGCCGATGAGAAATGATTCGGGGATATTTTGTATAGCCAATGTCTATAGAAACAGATAAGAGAGAAAAAAAAGAGAGAGAGAGAGAGAGAGAGAGAACTGTTCGATTTCCGATTTTGCGAGAGAATCTTTCAGCCGTTGAAATATGAGATAAGTCATGATAAATGATGAACTCTTTCGACATTTTTGCTAAGGAAATATCGATGCGAAATGTCACATGGAGTAACCATCATTTTCGGTCATTTTCCATCAATTTCGAGTCAGTTCGCGCTATCGAAAGATAATGATCGGCGTGCAAAAAAAAAAAAAAAAAAAAAAAATCTGACGCATTTTTTTATCGAGTAAATTAAAATTTAGTTGTGTTAATTTTTAAATAAATCTTTGCAATTTTTTGTACAGATGTTTCTTGATCCCCTGTTTTTTTATCATTTTGTGAAAGATAACATTCTTTTCACGATATAAATGGGGGAATTGATGAAAACGGAAAGAACTACGAAACAAAGTTGGAAAAGTTTCAGAGAAATATTGGTTCCAGCAATAAAAATGAATTAATTTGTCGCATTTTATGAGACAATGAAAGATTAATGAATGAATGACGAGAATTCAACGGGATATACTGATGCTTTGATGACAACGCAATATTAATTATAACTTAAACTAATTGTAAATAAATTAAGCTGATTTTGGGACGATATTGTTGCATATAATTATGCTTCATTTTCACAATAGTGTCATAACTAATCTAAATACACAATTTTACACTTAAAAACAAAATATATATATATATATATATATACAGGGTGTCTCATTTTAAAGGATCCACTCAAATATCTCAGAAACACTGCGTTAAATTGAATTTAAAGCTATAGTTAAATCGAATATTTGTTTGAAATATTTTTCTCTTCCGGGCTTGGTTTTTGAGATATTCGACTGGATGGATTAAAATGGGCCACCCATATAATAATAATATAGGAATAGATATATATTTATGATAAATTTTAAACACGTAATTCACTTGGTGGCTTGCCGACAAGCTTATAAGAAATAAGAGCAAGTTATATTATTTTCCAAAGAGTAGACACTGTGTACTTTAAAAATCCCGATCTCTCGCGCATCTCTTAGATATCTTCTCCTCTCTGGCTCTCTCGTTTAGTTTAGCTTAATTCAGGTATGGTTTATGTCTTCTGGCACGATACGCGATACGAACGAATCCCGAGAGCGGATTGTCT
This sequence comes from Polyergus mexicanus, assembly GCF_030449975.1. NCBI lineage: Eukaryota > Metazoa > Arthropoda > Insecta > Hymenoptera > Formicidae > Polyergus > Polyergus mexicanus. Next base: position 12,870,163 of record NW_027223323.1, read on the forward strand.
AATTATAATCGTCAATGTGACGGAGGCAAGAAATCGGAAGCCGACCGAGTAAATTAAAAGCGAGCGAAACGAGAATAAGTGCGGATGACGGGGCGAATTAGCAATTTCGTTCAAGATACAAGAGACAGATGCAGTGCGAAAGTATAAGCTGAAATGCGAAGCGACGCTTGTGTAATTCAGTTTAAGTTACAGCATTACAGCCGAGTCGGAGTAAGAAGGAGACTTGACCCTATGTAACATACAATTTGCAGGGTTGGGAAGTAACGCGTTACTTGTAACGCCGTTACCGTTACAGTTACTTTTTTTCGGTAACTGTAACGGTAATGGCGTTACAAATTTTATTTGTAACGGAAAAAGTAACTTCGTTACATTTTTCGGTAACGAGTAACGAATTTAACAGTTACTTTCATCGTTACTTTTTTCAAATTTTTTTATTTATTTAAGATATTATTCTTGCTATTGTGCGTGATAAAATTTTTATCTTAACCGTAAAGCCGTAAGCAAATCGACCAATTAGCATTCTTATTATGTTGTAATCTCATTTACTACCAGTTCTAAGTACCTTGCAACGAAAATTAGAAAATCTCAATAAATCTGACTTTATAGATTGCCATTCATTAGTTGAAGCTATTCAGCAAGGTTTAAATAAAAGGTAACTTATTAATTTGATTAATACATATGTTATTTAATTTTAAATAAGGATTTAATTGAAAAATATTATTTTATTTTAAACTATTGATTCAAAAGTATTAATTTCAATAAAACAAACAATGTCGCTTAATTTACTATATTTGATTTTAAATTTCTTACAATATTTGAAACAAAAGAATTAATAATAGCAGCATGTTTACATCCAAAATTTAAGTTAAACTGGTTAACCGGAGAAAAAAGAAAACGTGCTGAAAATTAGTTGGAGGATTTATTGGGAATCCGATCAACTGAAAATTCTCCAAAAGCTGGAAAATCTGACGATCACGATGATTTTTTCATTTTTGAGCAAAAAACGGTGCAAAATGAATCTGAACAAGAAGAATTGCAACGGTTTTTAAAATCAAATAATTGTAATATAGAAATGTTAAACGACTATCCAAAACTTAAAAAACTTTTTATTAAATATAATACAGCTCTACCAAGCAGTGCATCTGTAGAAAGAATGTTTAGCATCGGTGGCTCTGTATTAACACCACAAAGAGGGCAACGTAAATGATGATACTATGGAGCAACAAATTTGATTAAAAATTAATAAAGAATTTCGATAAAATTTAATCATTTAGTTTGTAATAAACCTTGAATGAAATCTTGCTTACAATTTTTTAAAAGTTTTTCTTATGCAAAATAATTTATTAGTTTGTATCGTAAAAAAGTAACGGAAATTGTAACGACTCGTTACTTTTTAGTAACTGTAACGGTAACGAGTTACTTTTTAAAATTGGTAACGAGTAACGGTAAGGAGTTACTTTTTGGAAAAAATAACGGTAACGGTAACGAGTTACTTTTATAAAGTAACTTTCCCAACCCTGACAATTTGTATACATATGTACATATGCGTATACATATTAGATTCACAGACACGGTCGATATTTATTATGATGGTTATAATGGAACCGCGACGTGTATCTCGTTGATGCAATAAAATTTATTCGCACGCTGATGAATGCGAAATCATTGCTTATGATCGATCCTCGTGAAATTCCGATCAACGCCGCATTAATTTTATACGCTCGCTACGTACGTTAATATCGGAATATATCCATACGTCGCAGAACATAGAGAGGCCATTAGAGTGATTTAACGGCCATATTATTTATTCGCGTTTATTGCCTTCGGTCAAAAATCATTCGGTCATGAACGATATAATTATATCGCAGTGAACAATATTCATGATGTGCTATCTCTTTTCGCGTATTTGAAAAAAAAAAAAAAAAAAAAAACAAAGTTCCATGGAGAGATTCAATTGTCGTGAGTAATCGTAAAGTAAAAAAAATTGTATTCTAATGGTAAATCGATTTTTATATAAATTAAGATTTGAGAAATTTATTTTAAAAATTGTTCTATTTAAATCGCGATCATAAATGATACAAACATATAATTAATGCCTCACATTTAACGTTGTATGGAATTGTTTAATTTTCACCGAGTCGAGTGATGTTAGATTTGTATAAGCAGAGGTATTTCGATCATTTAATAAGTTGTCACATTTTTATATTTTTTTTTTAATTTTAAAGAAAAGCTTTGTATTGATCACACAATAATTTTGCATTGTAAATAGCTTCGTTGAGCGTCAATTTTACTTTGTAAAACCTTCATCAAATTATCATGTAAAAATAAATCAATATTTCCATCATTATACTTGAATTAGAATTTTTGTAGTAAAATTTAATGAGACGCATATTCTGCAAAGTAATAAAAATCGCGCGTAATCCGTGAAAGGACGAATCTTTTTTTATATCAAGATATATTCGATAAAGGAATCTTCCTTTTTTTTTGCTAGACAAATTTTAGCGCACCCTTTCTTCACGGAATCTTTTGCATCTCTTCCAACTTCTTTATCATTCTTTATCCGTTGTTTTCTCTTTAACCGTGATTTCGTTTTACGAAAAAAGAAAAACAAAAAAGAAAACAAGTTATATAACGAGGATATAAAATGCTCGTTTCTTTTTTCTTTCCTGTGTCGAAAGAATTTTTTTCATCCTTTCAAAGACACAGGCTGCATCTTTCTCACATTATATTCTAAACTCAAAGTAGAAAGCGCTCTCCGTTTGTGTTCGATAATTACTTTCCACTCTGGAGATCAGTGGAAGGCTAACAGAAAACTAAATATAATCATGTCGCACGTCACGTGCTCTTTTAAACGTTATTATAAAACGAAAGATCAATCAATCTTTCCTTTGTCGCATCGCTGACATCATGGCAAAACACGCTATGAAATTACGACGTATATAAATGTTAACACACACAATTACATATGTATATAACAGTAATACTGCAATAATAACGAAATTTAGATTATATAATTTATCATAAATTGAGATAAAACGGCACGAAACCATTCGTGTACAAGTGCACTCTTATAGATGTAAAATATTGCAATATATATATATATATATATAAAAAGAAGCGATAATATCTCAAGATTATTGTGTTGTTATTATACCACGGTAAACTTATCGTTAATGTATACGTTCAAGTTTATACGTTTTTTCTCGCGTTTTTTATGACGGTTTAAAATTAACCTTAGAGATTCATGCCATGAGATAGATAGAGAGAGAGAGAGAGAGAAAACTTGTTTATATGCGAAAAATAGATTTTTTAATTTATAAATAAGTGAGAGACATTCTCTGCACAAAACAGCGATCGTATTCTAGAGCGTTGAATAAAAAGGATACAACGCAAAGTGGAAGTATATATTTATACACGTATACGGCCAAGTTTTAAAAATGAAATTAAGCTCGCCATTATGCATAAAGATTACAGGTCTCGAGAAGCGATAATGCGACAAGCGTTGCCGTAGACCGAGAAGGCTCATTAAAGTTAAATTAGGTGATCTTTTGATCTTTCAGGAAGTCAGAAATAAATTTTAATAATTTTTGTAATATAAAATTGAAGAGATATTGTGATCAATTGAAGAGAATCGAGGAGTTTCTCACAAAATAAAACAAGATTTGATTTACTTCTATATACAGGTTGTCCCATTTTAAAGGACCCACTCAAATATCTCAGAAACACTGCGTTAAATCGAAAAATGTTTCAAACAAAAGTTGTGTGGCTTCAAGGGGGCCGTAAGATGGTGACAATGATTTGACCTTGGAAAATCATTTGAAGGTCGTGTGAAGGTCAACTTTAAAATCTTAAACGGAAACCCCCATTTTTTATTTAGTATTCTTGTAGCTGACATCGAGAGCTTTCCAAAACACTATAATAAAGTATTTTTTTATTAAGTACTTTTCGAATTATTTTATATTTTAATTTGACATATTTTGATATAAAAAATTAAATATTTCATAAAATATTCAGTTTTCGATAATCTTACCGTAATACTTTTATGTACAGAATAATGAGACAAAGTAATCTAAAGATACAAGTTTGCGAATTCTTCAAAAGGACTCGCGGAAAGACGTTATTGAAGGAGGCGTTCCTGGAAGTGGAAGACGGTAAAACGAGCAGAATGAGTTTATCGCGGGTTATCCGCTTCGGAAGGGGGAGGAAAATTTTTAAAACGAGAAGAACTTATATAGGGCGGAGCGCGTTGCCTGCTCCGCGATCCTTGCACATCATTTCTCCGGTCATTTGGACGTTGTTGCGGCATCTGCCGTATCAGCGAAGGCGCATTTATTAGGTGTACAACTTTGCTTCCGCCGTTTTCCTATAGATGACTTTAGCGGTAAATAGTGGTCGAAATAAATAGATCATAGACGTCATGCGATAAACTTGGGCATCTGTCAACATAACCCCATAGAAACATTAGTCGATTTGTGTCTGCATCATAAAGTTATTCTCGATTGAAAATGTCAGTTTACGAGCCAAATTCTCGTCATTTGCGGAAGGTTTTAATTTTCTGCTTCAATATGAAGAAATCTGCGGCTGGGGCTCATCGAATGCTCTCAAATACTTATGGTGAAGCCGCTATTAGTGAAAGAAGGTGTCGCGAGTGGTTTCAACGCTTCAAGAACGGTGATTTTCACGTGGAAGACCTTCATAGCGATGGAAGAGAGAAGGTTTTCGAAGATGCAGAATTGGAGGCATTACTTAATGAAGACTCGAGTCAAAGTCAAAAAGAATTGGCACGATCATTGGGAGTGACTCAACAAGCAATTTCAAAATGTATAACCAGTTTTTTACAATAAAGCCTCGAATTTCGGGGAAAAAAAAAACGGCGGAAGCAAAGTTGTACACCTAATACATAAAGCAAATCTCTCTTTTCCGTAAGTTCCGGCACAAGGATGCCGGAAGTCGCATCGCGACGACGTTCCCGGCAAGGCTGTTGAACTCTCTCCGCGCTTTTCCTTATCCCGAGACGCGGAATTACTTTTGACCGGTCGTGGAACGTGCGCGATAAGCTACACGAGCATATGCCGGCACGATGTGACGGAAAATGGACGCATGCATCTATTTTCGTTCCCCGGTCACGTAACTACCGCGAGAGCGGCGGATATATATTATGCGCTCCACCTTATACATACATACATACATACATACATACATACATACATACGTACATATACACGCTGCGCTATGCGGTATTCATCCCGCTCACGGCTTACGATGGATATCCCGCGTCTACCGAACGACACGTCTAACGAGCTGTCGCTTTAATCTGTGTTAACACTCGGAGAGCCGTTTGTAAGTTTAATTTAGCCATCCGCCCCAAAATTACGTTTGACAAGGATAGCCGAACGATGTCACGCAACATTGTTACATCGAAGCGAAAAAAAATTTGAATTTAATTAGCCAGTGTCGATATTCAGGTTTAATTATATTTTTTTTTTAGAACTGTTCCTCCCTCCCTCCCTCCCTCCCTCCTAGAAGTCCCCACCTTGTTTTATCCTGCAGATTGTATCAATTCGAAATCACAGGCCCCGCTTAACGAAATTTTAATTGCGCGTTACGTATACAACCCTTGAAATCTATCTTTATTAATTTCTTGGCGAAAGAAATTTCTAGTCAAACAAATATTGTCCGTATACATCAAACTAATATTAAGAACTTTAGAGAAAATGGCAAAAAAAAAAAAAATGGAAAAGAACAGTTGAACTTTTCTCTCGCGCGATCAATTTTTATATTTAATATGATTATTTTTACGCTACTTTGTATAGAGATTCAATTCTTTTCAATGTATAATGATACTTGAACAATGTATAATGATATTATACTATATATTTTTGATTCCTTATGGATAATTTTGAAAATTTAATTCAACGTGTTGCAGCTGAAAGTTTAATCTCGATAAAATTAAGTATCTAATTAAAATTCTCTTAAAGAGAAATTTATCCGAGGCTAACTGGGTAGTAAGGTTCTTTTTTTTTTTTTTTTAAAGCTTTTCTTACATATTTGCATATCTGAATCTTAATTCGTTAAAATAATTTTATTTCTGCCTTCTCACTTTTACAGCAGGATACGGTTTATCCGATTAATTCAAAAATTGCTCACATCTCGATACAAAGGAAAAAGAATAAATTAATCGAAGAACCTACATGAAAAATATGATAATAATTCTAACGCATAATCTATGATAAAATATTCAAATATTATTAATAACATTTGATAATAATATGATTTACCAAATATACCAATTTGTCTTAATCCTTGTATAATTAATTATTCTAATCCTATTATTATTAACTAATTATTTTAATATCATACAATTGTAATTTTAATGGTAATACACAATTTAATATTAATTTATAATTTACAATTTAATACAATTTAATATTATATATCGATGTATATATATATATATATCTAAGAAAATTTTAAAAATATTGAATTGCATAAGTTATATACAGGGTGGCCCCGAACGTTTCAGCCAGACTTGGAAATCTTACTGGGAAATTTAATTCTGAACAAAAAAATTTCGTATAAACATGGGTCGAAAAATGCTTTCTTAAGAAGTTATCGCTTCTACTATTACGTACTGTTCTAGTTTAAAAAAATTATTTTATTTTCACAAAAGAAAAAGATTTTTATTTTATTTTATTTTATTTTATTTTTTATTATTTTTTTTTTCCCAAGAAATTTATTAAGTTTCGTTTTCTTTTTATTTCATTTCCTTTTCACCTTTTGCTCTTCCTTTGCATCAGAGGTCCTTGAGCGATAACTTCTTAAGGAAGCATTTTTCGATCCATGTTTATAGGAAATTTTTTGTTCAGAATTAAATTTTCTATAAGATGTCAGAGTCTGGCTGGGGAACGTTCGGGGCCCACCCTGTATAGCATTGATATGATTAGATTGAAAGTGTTAAAAGAGCAGATTGGTTTGATGAAGCAAATATATCTATATTTCGAAAAATTTTACAACTTTGTATATCCAAAATTATAAAAATAATCTGTATATACGTACCTATATAATAATATTATAATTGCTGGACGGATCGAATTAATAGCAGAAAAGAGAGGATAATCAAAATGATAGAAACGTCGAAAATAGTTATGATTATATATATTTTAACGCGCTTCTTTGGTGATACGTGTCAACGGGGAATGTTAATGTAGAAAAATTCCAGTTTTGTCCGGTGCCGGCACGTGAAACGTGCCTATGCAAATGCGCTTTATGTCCATTGGGCTTTCGCGGTTACCGCCCATGGGTGCAATCTGTGCGCCAACGATGCGCGCAATGTTGCACCAGGTGCTAGATGCAACTGCCGGTCGTCGCTACCAGGTGATTTAGCCGCGCCGTATAATTGGCCTTAACTCTCTAATATAAACGTGAAGGGGGCCACTCAGCCCCCCTCCCCCCTCCCCCTCCCTCCCCCCTCGGCCAATTCGCGCGCCGATGAAACTCCGCCGATTAGCATGGACATTGGATTTTCGACGATTTTGCGTTGGAATTATCGCGTGAAATTAAATCTCTCGCGGTCATTTGACCGGGACGGAAAGTTCGAAATACCCAATAGTAATTCTGTATTTGCTTCGGTTCAAAATATGTACAATCTGCTGCCTAATAAGCGTACGTTGCTCGCAGTTCACTAATTATTTTATTAGTCGCGATGCTTTTTCCAGAGCTTTCATCTTTTAACAAATACTAACCAGCATTAATTACACAAACGGCTTTACTCATTTGTTTTTCGGTTAGATATCGTCCTTTTTCTACAAGCAAAGATTTTGAGAATACTGACGACAAAAATATATCGACAGCCAAAAATGTCGACGTTAAAATATTTGGATTTTTTTTTATCGGGCTTGCAGATGCGGTAGCATCTATTTCAATTTCCAATGTTTGACAGAGTTTGGATATAGAATTATTTTTAATGAAAACTTTAGCATTAAACATCCTAATAATTAATATATACGAGAATTAAAGACGCGTGAAAAATTTTATTTAAATTTAAGTAAAAAAATATATATACACACACACACACATAAATGTTAATACTATTTCATCTCATTACATGTATAAAGTTTTTAAAATAAGAGAAAGTTCTGTACAGTTTGTGTATAAATATTGAATAAAGTCTTGGGATAACGAGATCTATCTCGGATATTTGAATTTTTGTTTCCAATATTTAGAGATAAAACAATTTTTTATAAAAAAATAATCTCGTATTTTTAGATACAAGATAGTTAGAGTAATATAACACACGAATCCACTTTCGATGTAAAACCAGCTCTGGCGCAGCGGTTTTATGAATTTAACTTGCAGTTTTTATATATCGATATTTTTTTTCCTCCGATATTATTTATTAAAGCCACGTGCAACTGTTACAGCCGGGCATGCATTACGCCTGTCACCTATTCATTGTTGAACTCACGGCGGTATCAGATATACACAGAGAGCGCTGCCACAAGTGCCATAATACTCGCGGCTATAGGCGCCGGAAGTACCTTATGGAGGTGAACGCAATAATCATGCCGGACGATCGACTCTTGTCTCGCAATTTTACTCGCACGGAAACTCGCGAAAGCGGGTCGAAGAACGAGAAAAGTCGTCGACTCCCTTGTCGCCTTTAGCATTGTTTATGAAAGCAAACGAGTCAGAAGCCATTTGCCATTAGTCATATATAACGTCCCTAGGTAGAGTTGTTTAATGTCTGCATTAAACAGCTTGGCTACTATTTCAGAATCTTCCTTTATTTCGCGATTTGACGATTATTATTGGCAAATATTCACTATATTTCTACAGAATGTCTATTTCCCGGGAAAAAAAAAAAAAAAAAAAAAAAAGAAATTTTTATGAAATTTTATTGGGATTCGGGAAATTCTTTTTTTTTTTCCTTTTTGATAATCTCGCTCATATATTATAAGCAATGAAAAAATATTCTCTGTACCAGGAATTTTGAACCAAAATATCTGCAAGGTCAGGGAATCTTTTTTATAAGATTTTAGTAAATATCCTATAGACAGGGTAGGGCATTTATATTGAGACACCTAAATATCTAAAAGATAAAGCAAGATAGAAAGAAATGTTTCGGACAAAAGTTGTTCGGTTCTAAGGGGGTCATAAGATGGTGCCATTAGCTTGATCTTGGGTGGAGGCGCTTGGGAGATTTCAATGTCAATCTTATTTTTTTAAATGGAAACACTTCAATTTTTTTACATAAGTCGATTCCTCGCAATATTCTGCATAAAAAGTTGTAGGGGCATGATGGCCAATAGTTTAATAGTTTACGAGATATTTTATACCTTATTTTATTACTTTACCTCGACATAATTTTACATAAACTATGAAATATCTCATAAAATTATTTATTTTGCAATAATGTTACCTTAATATTTTAAGCTCAAAAAAAATGAGAGACATCAATTGGTGTAAAGAAAGTAAAACAAGATTGACATTGAAATCTCCGAAGCGCCTCCACCCAAGATCAAACTAATGGCACCATCTTATGACCGCCTTAAAACCGAACAACTTTTGTCCGAAACATTTCTTTCTATCCTGCTTTATCTTTTAGATATTTAGGTGTCTCAATATAAATGCCCCACCTTTTGTTTTCTTCAGAAATTTGGAAAATATTTAAATGTTTTATTTAAAAGAGAGATAAATATCTCATTTCTTTTGTACCTGAAAAGTCAGGGATTTTCCATGGAATTTTATTGGAACTCGGGATTTTTTTTTTTTTTAAATTTCCTTTTTGATAATTTCGCTTATATGTCTTCAGAAGTTTGGAAAATATTTAAATGTTTTATTTAAAAGAGAGATAAATATATAAAGTACGTTTTCTTTTTCTATTCCATCTCACACATTGAGTTAAGATCCCGTTTCACGTGAAAGTATTTTTCACGTTCGGATACGCGACGCGAATCTCGAATGGGAACATACGAGATTCCCTTGAATAAAATTTCAATATCCGGACACACGCACGTAGGCGGGACATTTATTTTCCGCTTAACGCTTAGCGGAGCGGCGGTTTCAGTTAAAACGTTCGCCCAAAACCATCCTAATAATTCAGCTAGCGCGGACCGCGCTCGCAATCCTCTCACGCACATAAATTTCTCTCGTCGTCGCCATTAGCGTGCGATTTCACCGACGAAGTTGCAACAGGAGCGAGACGGGATTTTACATCCGAACCATTCATCTCCCTCTCGCGGAGCATTTTTTTCTATCTCTTCGCATTACATCGGAAGAATGTATACCGTGTACCGGCTTATCGCGACGCCTTATTACTCTCCGTGTATAAAATCAGATCCCTCTCTCCTCCCCCTTCCATTGAGCTCCGTTCAATGGACAATTGATGTCCCGGCGACGATCATGCCAAGGCCATTCCCGAAGAACGGCCAGATTGCTTCCGTTCCCTATTTGAGCCCTCCCGCAGCCTCCGATATTCATACTAGAACGAAGCGGACCGCGAAAAGGGCGGTTTTTCACGACGCGAACCGCGGCTGGCGATCGATCGATTGAAAACTATTCCGGGGATTACGCTCCAAGATGTACGCCGGAGGGAAATGTATGTACCGGGTGTATAGTAAGGGAGAAAGAGAGAGAGAGAGAGAGAGAGAGAGAGAGAGAGAGAGAGAGAGAGAGAGAGAGAGAGAGAGAGAGAGAGAGAGAGAGAGAGAGAGAGAGAGAGAGAGAGAGAGAGAGAGTCAAAGAAGAACAAACTGTTCCGCGAAAAATTTGCTTTCAATTTTTCCGTAAGACTGTGATTATAGACTGTTATCGATTATAGTTTTTTAATTATCGGTATCGTTTTCGAATGATACCGATAATTATCAATATCCTTTCACAAGAGTGGATATTTGGAATTTTAATTTCTCTTCTTATATAAAGAAACTTCTCCATCCAAACCTAATATCAATTTCTTTACTCTATTCTATTAAAAACGAAAATACAGATCAAGGATAATTGAACATTGTAGTAAATTTATTGTAAGATTAATTTTCTTAATCGTGTCTCTGTGAAATGACAGCGCTTTATTTTTGAAGAAATCTAGCCTTAAATGTTTTTTTAAAAGAAAATAATTAAAACAAAAGATTTCTAATTTTATATATATATATATATATATATACAGGGTGGGACATTTATATTGAGACACCTAAATATTTAAAAGATGAAGCAAGATAGAAAGAAATGTTTTGGACAAAAGTTGTTCGGTTCTAAGGGGGTCATAGGATGGTGCCATTAGTTTGATGTTGGGTGGAGGCGCTTCGGAGATTTTAATGTCAATCTTGTTTTACTTTCTTTACACCAATTGATGTCTCTCATTTTTTTGAGCTTAAAATATTAAGGTAACATTATTGCAAAATAAATAATTTTTTAAGATATTTCATAGTTTATGTAAAATTATGTCGAAGTAAAGTAATAAAATAAGGTATAAAATATCTCGTAAACTATTAAACTTTTGGCCATCATGCCCCTACAACTTTTTATGCAGAATATTGCAAGGAATCGATTTATGTAAAAAAATTGGAGTGTTTCCATTTAAAAAAATAAGATTGACATTGAAATCTCCAAAGTGCTTCCAAGATCAAACTAATGGCACCATCTTATGACCCCCTTAAAACCGAACAACTTTTGTCCGAAACATTTCTTTCTATCTTGCTATATCTGTTAGATATTTAGGTGTCTCAATATAAATACCCCACCCTGTGTGTGTATGTGTATATATATATATATATATATATATATATATATATATATGAAATCTTTAAATTCATTTATTTTAATTCATATTCAATGTGTGTTTTCGAAATTAATCTTTTATTAAAATATATAATACGCGTTGAATTATTTATGTGTACTCTTAAAATCCTTAATTCAAAGATGGAGGTTTATCTTATCCGGGAAAGGAAGGTAGGCATTTTTATGCGTCGGAAAACATTGGTAGCGGGACTTGAGCTGAATACAAACGTTTCATTTATGCATCGCGACAAAAGCGATAGAGGCCGTATCGAGAAACGCGTACATGTGTCGACGTACGGATAATAGAATCGTGGGTCGCAATAATGTGAGGGTGGAATGGGGTCGGATTGATCATTGATTCTGACGGTGGAAGAGCCTGGCGATGGCGGGGCGGCGAGGGGGTGGCGTTCGATTTCTAGAGAGGGCTGTCGATCTCTGTTGTTTGTTTCCAATACCATTTGTATTCCATTGAGAGTGTCGGCGTATTGGTCTTATTGTTCTAGGTAATTCATCGAGCTTTCATCGCGTTTATAAAAATATTGACTGTGTAGTGTATGTACGTTCAATTGTGTTCGGCTGTTGATGTGATTGTAAACGCGCATTTCTAGACAATTATAAATTGCAAAGTGCGCGTGATTAGCTCTGAATGTTGGCTCTTGCGGAATTTTCATCTAATTCGAACTTGCGTGTCGTAGCATTTTTATAATCTACATCCTTTTCAGATTTCTATTCCGAAATTATTAGATTTTCTAAATCTTGTATTGTCTAATATTGAAACTTTTCGAGAAATAATTTCAGAGAAATATTTCAAAAAAATGTTCTTCAAATTAATCTCGATTATATCGTTTATATATATATATATATAAGCGTTTTTCTCTTACACATCTCTTTTTCTTCTAATTCATGATGAATAATGCATTTCCTCCAGTGTTCTATATTTTTTTATACGTGACAGCACGATATTTCTTTTTAATCAAGCTTATTTCGAAATATTGGAAACCTTTTAGCCATAAATAATAATATCTCTGTTATATAAAAATTTTTCGAATGGAGCTTTTATTATTTTTACATGGCACTTATATACCTGAATATTAAAATTTTTGATTGTGACATATATGAAAATGAACGCTTCTATTTGTAAAATTGTTTTATTTGCATTAACAAGATATCCTTTATTTCAACGGAAACTATTATATCGCGAATTCGTTGTAAATGTTTTGTCACACACAAAATTGTTATAAAGTTTGAAAGATAGATGTGACGATAGGTGTAAATATATCGTAATTTTAGCAAATTGACTAAAATTGAACGAATAGATATTAAAAGCGACATGCGAGAGTCAAATAACCGGACGGTTATTTAAATTTTAAAAAACTCGACGTGCACATCCCTCGTAAAATGAAGTACATTTTCAATGTTTCATCGTTCGTGGTTATTGCAGTTTGAGTTTGCAGCTGAAGTGTTAAATTCTCTGCGGAGAACTTTGGCGGGACTTTCCACCAACTATAGGCAGGGATAATGACACAAAATTTATATGAAAGAGATAGCTTATTAGATTACTCGTTATCTCTCTCGAACATACAATACTCTATGTTTAAATAAATCTTTATTTCATTGTTTAATTTTAATTTTTCAAGATTTATGCTGAATAATAGCCGCTAAGATAATACTACTTAACGCTAAAACTAAGTCTAAGAATCTTTTGTCAAGGATAAAACAGAAATGAGTATTATTAAAGCTTCGTGAGGTATAATTTTTCCATGTAAAAAATTTTAAAAACATTCTATATATATTTCTTTGACATGAGAAATTTTATTGTATATATTTATATATAAAATTTTTCATTTTCAAAAAATATTGAAAGAATGTATATAATGGAAAAAAAAATTTTTTTTTTTCGACTATAAAAAGAGATCGCTATTTTTCGTATCAAAATTGTATAATTTCGTATCAACTTGAAGTTTTGCAGGATATTGTCTCTCGAAAAATATCTATCAAAGCGGAAGTGACGGATGACTTCGCGAATGAATCGAATCGCTCGATATCACTATATTCGCGCTTCGTTCGTCTCTTGTCAATTCCGCTTGTCTTGGCCTCCGCTCACGTTCCTCCGCTCCGTGCGCGAAATGTCAGATCCGCAGACCGAGCGGATTTACTGCGCCCAACAAATAAATATACCGCCGACTTTCCCGCGCATTCTCAAGCTCTACGCGAAGGCGGCGATTCGAACGCAGCCGTACGATCTTTTGCGATGGACCACCGCCTATTTTCGAGCTTTGGCGAACGGCGAGCCGCCTCCGACGAAGGTACGGTTCATTTTTGTGCAAACCAATATAAAAGAGCTCTAAACTCTTGAGAAATTTTGCTTATGACGTCATATATATATATATATATATGTCACGTTTAAAAAATTTAATATTGAGAGAGGAGCGTGAGAAAGAATTTAATGTTGAGGGATGAGTGTCTAAAAATAATTTAAAAAAAAAACTCATTTTCTATAGTTTTCGAGATATCAGATTACAACAGCAAAGATTCTCAATATTTGGAAAGAAGTTTGACCAAAAATATCGCATTGTCATATATAAAAAAAACGTAAAATTTCGAGGAAATATATTATTTAACAATTAAAAGGAAAATAGATCTCTCTAGAAGCTTACATAGTTATAAGATAATATAATCGAAATTTGCTAAAAGGACATTTCTCTGAAATATTGAAATTGTCCGAAATTTTCGAGGAAATTTCAATATTAGATAATATATGATGGAATCGTCAGAAAAATCTAATAATTTCGGAATAAAAATCTAGCTTACGCGCTAAAATTCCGAGGGATCTTTCATAATATTCCGTGCAATATGTTTAAAATTTATCAATTTTGAAAAAATTTTTTCCCTTAATCTCTAGCTTCTTTTTTTCCATTTGTTTTAAGTTCGGAGCAAAAAGGTAAGCGTATCGGAAAATATATTTCTAAAGATACATTACTCGCGCAAAAATCAATCGGCATTCCACGCGTGCCGCGATCGATCTATATTGTTACGTCGCTTGTTCGAATAATCTTTATGATATTATTCGTGAAGTATAAGGTACATTCATCATCCCCAGTCTTCTCTCACCCTTCCACCGACATCCGGAACGGATGTCTGTAATTATAAGTTCGCGTAATTCTTGGTTGAATGAAGTAACAACATTAAAGAGAAGTTACAAATCGGCGGAGCTTACGATCTTTCTCTCTTATCCGAGTAATCGATTTAATGAAAAGTTGTAATTCGTTGCGTCCGCGGATATAAGGCATGTGCGTTTTAAGAATTAAATAAAACTGAATAAAATTAAATTCCATTCTAGAGCCGAATTAATAAATTTAAACATCGATACAATATTTTGCGCGCAAACAATTTCCTTCCATAATTATATTAATATATAATATGATTGTTCTCTTTATTAATATCCATTTATCATTATTCATGCGTTATTGATAAATATGCAAACTCTTCATATAACGCCATTTAATAAATATAATTGCTGTTGCATCAGTTAACGAAATTAATTTAACGGCCAATCAAATTCTTTACGATATTATTAACGATATTATTGTTTTTTTTTTATCGCGCAAATTTATTCTCGATGTATGAAATTTCTTCCATTAAAGCGTTTTTGAATTTTCTTTTAATATTATTATTATTATTATAAATATATTTTGTACAAATAATTTTGTTATTATTTCTCTTTATGAATTTTATTCTATAAAAATGTATATAAGAAAAGTGTCTTGTTTAAAAGTTTACTTTAGTTTTAACGCGGATAACGCTATTCTGCCTTTGTCTTAAAGCATATTTCGTCAAAGCACTTTGTTGTTAAGTATTAAATAATTTCTTAATTACTCCACGGCTTAAATGTTGACAGAAATTGGTTTCAATTCCGTTGAATTACGCATCGCTGAAGATGAAGCGACGCATTCCCTCGTGAAACATTCTATGTATATCACTATATATGCAACTCTCTCTCTCTCTCTCTCTCTCTCTCTCTCTCTCGCGACATTTATGCATCTTACCGATTAATTTAATTACAGGGAGCATAATCTAATTTGTAACTATTACTGCAACATGCTGACGCGGTTATTGTTGTTATCAATGATGACTGGAAATTCCTCACTGATCTGTGATATATCGCGTTACCGCGGGAGCTGACACGCGATACCTGATTATAGCGCGATATTTCCGCGCGTATGTACGTTACACGTAGCTTTCCTAAAATGGGAAGGGAACGAGGGAGAGTGCGCTCTGCAAGACAAATATCAGCGTAATTCGCATCCCCTTCTCCCGTGGGAGAGCCGAGGGCCGTTCGATGGAAATGCCGGGCGACAGGGCGGCGTTTCTATAGTTGGCGGCGAAAACCGGTTTGTAACAGCTCCGTACGCGTACGGGACGCGTTATACGTGCCGTATACACGCGCGCCCAGGGGGCATTATCGATGGATCGGACACACGGCCATCGTAAGGGGTTATCTGGCAACTGGTTACTGACCGCGAACAACCCCGAATGGCCCATCGATATTGTCCTACAGGACAGACTGGAGTATCCGCCCTTTACCCACCCAACTGGCATCACGCCCGGCTACCTGAAGACCCTATTCAATAGATTCGGTCGCGTGGACAAGGTCTGCTTGAAAGCCCTCGTACAGGACTGGCGTGGGTTGGATTTACCCGAGACGAGCCTCTATCAGCTTCTCGTGGTGGCTGGTTTATTGCCGGATAAGGAGCACTGTGATTTTTATCGATTTCTCGCGGTCGCCTGTGGATTTTTAGGAAATGTAAGTTATGATAAAATTCTCATTGGAAGGAGACGCGACAGCGATCATTTTTTTTATCGCCTGCGATTATATCTGATATCGGAATTTTTCACCATGAAACATGCATCTCTTTTTTTCTCACGTGCTTTTTCGAAGTATAACGATTGGAAAGGATGTTCCTTTTTTTAATTTTTGTTTATCACAATATGAATAATAAGATATAAGCTGACTCTTTATAACGGTTGAAAGAATTGACGCGCTGTCGGCACCACCTGATCTGACGTGCGATATAGCGGAAATTGGAAACGAAAAAAAAAAAAACCCCAATATTATTGACTCACATGTCATTGCTGAATATTTACATCGTGTACAGTTAGAACAAGCAAAACATGAGACGGCCGTAATTTAGTTGGTTACATTTGATCTGTATGATGGGATGGACAGCTGTCAATTTCTAGATTTTTAAAACGGGACTGATGATAAAAGAGCCGTTAACGATATTATTGAATCACAGGATGCAGTAACGTTTCGCTATATATTTCGCGTACGATCGATACGTATTTCTCTTTTTAAATTTTCTTTTTAATTCTTCACGAAAAGTAGCGAATAAAAAATATTTCAATGGAAATAAATAACAAACATTCAAATGAAAATATTCGCGATAAGTCTGAAAAAAATCTGTAAAATATTCTCCTTATCCAGAATTTTGAACGAAAATATCTAAAAGAGACGTGTTTATATATATATATATATATATATATATATATATATATATATATATATATATAATTTGAGGATAGACACTCTGTTAACGTGTACAAGTATCTTCTTTCTAGATTCTCGTATGTCTTAATATAATTAAGCCGGGGAGGTAAACGCCATTAATCTCGCGGTTGTAATTTACGCCCGCTTCCAGAATCTGCTGGAGACGATGATATACGTTTGCGAGTTACTGACGCACGAGCCGGAAGGCGGCTCAGCCATGATACCCCTGAGGATTTTCTTGGATCTTTACGGATATCTGGCGAATCTCGATTGTAGCGGCGAGCGGCCCGTACGCCGTCGCGTGGTCGAACGCGCCGATTCCTCGAGCGTGGAGGCGTCCGTCTCGGGACCGACGTCCGAGACGATCGATTCGACGACGACGATGTTTTGCAGCTGCGAGTTCACAGCGGCGGAAAAGGTATCGCTCGCGCGGGGCGTTCCTCCCCCCTCCCCCCTCGGATTGAATGAAATATTGAATCGGTTTTTTCCTTCTCGTTTAATGATCTTTTTGCATCTTTGCCCGCGCGGTTAATGAGATTTCTCGAATGACCCATTTCCGGTATTCTTATCGAAGGATTTGCGCACGTAATGGAACGTAATCGTAGCGCGGTATGAAAATTGATTTCGAGAAAATGTGTCTTTTGAGATTCGGCATTTTTATTCAATTTTTATTCATCGAAGAGAGAGAGAGAGAGAGAGAGAGAGAGAGAGAGAGAGAGAGAGAGAGAGAGAGAGAGAGAGAGAGAGAGAGAGAGAGAGCGGGCAATCTTGTCAAACTATAATTACGGGCCATTTAATCGTTTAATATGCATATAACATTATGCACGAGGCTACTTTTAGGAAAAATTAAAATATACAGGGTGTCCCATTTTAAAGGACCCACTCAAATATCTCAGAAACATTGCGTTAAATCGAAAAATGTTTCAAACAAAAGTTGTATGGCTTCAAGGAGGCCGTAAGATGGTGACAATGATTTGATCTTGAAAAATCATTTGAAGGTTATGTGAAGGTCAACTTTAAAATCTTAAATAGAAACTCCCATTTTTTATTTAGTATTCTTGTAGCTGACATCGAGAGCTGTCCAAAACACTACAATAAAGTATTTTTTCATTAAGTACTTTTTGAGTTATTTTATATTTTATATAATCTGACATATTTTGATATAAAAAATTAAATATTTTGTAAAATATTCAGTTTTTGATAATCTTACCGTAACACTTTTATGTACAGAATAATAATACAAATCAATTAGTATAAAAAAATAATAGTTTTTAAAAAAATTTTTACGATGTATTTTTTTAAACAATTATTATTTTTTTTTTTTTTTCCATTAATTGATTTGTCCCATTATTCTGTACATAGAAGTATTACGGTAAGATTATCAAAAACTAAATATTTTACGAGATATTTAATTTTTTATATCAAAATATGTCAGATTAAAATATAAAATAACTCAAAAAGTACTTAATGAAAAAATACTTTATTATAGTGTTTTGGAAAGCTCTCGATGTCAGCTACAAGAATACTAAATAAAAAAAGGGGATTTCTCTTTAAGATTTTAAAATTGACCTTCACATGACCTTCAAATGATTTTCCAAGGTTAAATCATTGTCACCATCTCATGGCCCCCTTGAAGCCACACAACTTTTGTTTGAAACATTTTTCGATTTAACGCAGTGTTTCTGAGATATTTGAGTGGGTCCTTTAAAATGGGACACCCTGTATATACATATATTATTGAGATGAATGGCTTTGACTTATGATACACATCGTGTGGTTTCGGGCAAATTGACATTTATTTGTAACTTACACACGTAAGCAGGTATGGGGCGTGCTTTAAGCGAACGGGGCGCATTGTAATTTTCGAGGCTATAATTGTGTTATATAACCGCCTTTCTAAAGGGAACAATGCCGCGGCGGACGGTTTATATATACTTGCATATTTTATAAGGATTTCATAATTGCAAAGCGCAATTTTTCATGTATAAAAAGGAAAGTTGCAACATTTTAATTCTTAATACGATATACCCCATTTTACTTCTCTATTAATATTTATAAAAGAGTGTCTATAAAGTTTCTTCCCCACCCCCTATATTTCGGAAACGGTTTTTCATAATTTTGAAAAAAATTATGAAAAAATCGTGAAATACGTTGCATCATTATTTCGAGGGGTTACTCTTTTAAGGGGATTGGGGGAGCTGCCTCCCCCAAGGACTTGGGATGCCACAGAGGGAACCCGATTCAAAAATTTCGAATGGTGTGTCTCCTATATTGTAGTATGTCGTTCAAAAGGACATAAAAAAGAAATTTTTGGCCGAAAGTTGATCCGTTCGGGAATTATTTAGGATCAAGGTTCGAAGAAGCCAATTTTTAAAAAATCGTTTTTCTCATTTAAAAAGTCCTAAAAGAGCATTTGAGGTGTGAAAGTGCGTCGTTTTTTTTAAATCCGTCTTTTTTAAGTCTAAATTCTTTATAGAATTTATAGACACCCTGTATTATTTAGTAATGTATAGCGTGTTAATCATTCTTTATTCGACGTACAAACGTCAAATTAATGCTATAGAATATTAAAAAAAATATTGAAACGGAAGTACACGGAAGTTAGAATTGGAAAATTACAAGCGTGTAATAACGCGAGGAATAAAATTGGACAAATTTTGCCAATAAGCTTGCGGAATAAGCTGCTTTCGTCATACAACATCCACTGCTAACTACTTCTCGTTACAAGCAAAGCTGCATATTTTATATACGCATTTGCGCTTCAGACTATACTCGGTTTTCGTAGCGAGCGAAAATTAACCGGTTCACGTAGATTACAGGAAATACATATTAACGAAATTTTGTTTAACCATTTGTACAGAAATGACTTGAAAATTTCTGAATTAAACGCATCGTGAATTTTATTTAGCGCTAATATAGAAAGGGATTATAATATCGCGTATAAAATATAAAAGCGCATTTAGTTGAATATTAAAGACGAGTCAAAAAATACGTGAGATATCGCGATTGTTAGTCTTGTTATCGAGATGTCAAGAGGACGTTTCTCTTAATTTTATTGAACGCTCGTATTCGATCAAACACGCGTGTCAGGAGGAGGCGAGCACCACCGATGAGGATGTTTGCGGAGAAGCGTCTCGTGAAAAGCGAGCTTCGGAAAATCTCGAGATCCTGAAGGATCACGGAGATGACCCGGAGCAATCCGATGACGACGACGTAGCGTCGGCGAGACAGTGTGTCGCCGGCGATAAAACCGAGATCGAGTCGATTCATCGTCATCTTTCCCAGGATGGGAGTAGCGAGGTACGCTAGCCGAGACACGCTAACAGTATACACGATCAGGAAAACGATCAGTCACATTGAATTTTGCGATCGCGATTGTAAAATTTTACAAAATTTCTACAGTGTCTAAAAAGTGAACTTTGATTTTGACAAGTCACACTTTTTTCTAACGTCAGTTGCGTGAAAAAAGAAACGTAGTTTTCCAATATTTCTAATACTAGAATATATTGAAAAGAAAAAAGAAATCAAGAATTTTTCGAGCGTTTTGAAAATTATTTATTTATTTCGTTCAGCCATTTATTTATTATAGAGAAAGAGAGATTTAATGACATTTTATTTAGGGTGTTTACTTTTTGGAAAAACCTAGAATTCTCATGGAGGGATTTCTTTTGTATGTAGAAAAATCAGGGAATTCGCATGGGATTTTATTGGGATTCGGGTAATTTTTTCAAAAATTCTTTCGATAATTTAGCTCCTGTATCGTAAACAATCGACGAGCTGAATGTGAATTCTGTTTTTATATATTATAAATATTGGGTTGAGTAAAAAGTCATTGTGTATTTTTGCAACAGATGGTATTAGTTCAGTTTTGGCAGTACTAGAGTCATTCACACATATGTTTGTCATATATCGTTTAACAGCTGACGGTTTAAGCTTCATTCTAAAAAAAAATTGAGCGATTTGGTTGAGTTTTGGAGATTTTACAACAAGTTGAAGATGGAAGACCAAACTGTGCATTTTCGCCATATTTTACTGTTTTACTTCCGTAAAGAGAAGAACGCGCGTCAAGCTTGTGAAAAATTGCGTAAAGTTTACGGTGACGATGCTCTACAAGAACGTCAGTGCCAAAACTGGTTCAAGAAATTCCGCGCTGGTGATTTTGATCTCAAAGATGCTCCTCGGATGCTCAGGAAGGCCCACCGAGATTGATGACGACAAAATAAAGGCATTGATCAAGTTAAACCCACGTTACACGACACGAGAGATTGCAGAAACATTGAAGATCAGTCAAAAAGGTGTTCACGTCCACCTAAAGAAGCTGGGATACGTAAGCAAGCTCGATATTTGGATTCCTCATGAACTTAAAGAAGTTCATTTGACGGCGCGTATAAACATCTGCGATATGCTCATGAAACGTGAAGAAAACGATCCTTTTTTTAAACGAATGATAACTGGTGATGAGAAGTGGATTGTTTACAACAATGTGGAACGCAAACGGTCTTGGTCCCGACGTGATGATTCGCCTCAAACGACTTCAAAAGCAGAACTTCATCAGAAGAAGGTTATACTCTCAGTGTGGTGGGATTGGAAGGGTGTGGTGTTTTTTGAGCTCCTACCAAGGAACCGAACAATCAATTCGGATGTGTACTGTCGGCAATTGGACAGTTTGAACGAATCTGTCATCCAGAAACGTCCGGAGCTCGTCAATCGTAAAGGAGTTGTGTTCCATCACGACAAAGCGAGACCACACACATCTTTGGCGATCCGTCAACAATTATTGAAGCTTGGATGGGATGTGTTACCCCACCCAGCATACTCGCCTGATCTTGCGCCGTCAGACTTCCACTTGTTTCGCTTTCTTCAAAACTCCTTGCGTGGAATAACGTTAAATTCAGATGAGGCGGTAAATCAGCACCTTGTTCAGTTTTTCGCCAATAAAGACAGGTCCTTCTACGAACGGGGAATTATGAAGCTCATCGAAAGATGGCAAAAGGTCATCGAACAAAACGGAAAATATGTCATTGATTGATCTTTGTTCTTTATATAAATAAATGACTTTGAAAAACATACAAAAAATACGCAATGACTTTTTTCTCAACCCAATATATGTCTATTTTTGAGTAGACACCCTGATTTACTGTTTTACCTTGTATATAAATTTCTAATCGCGAATAAAACAAACGGCTGAACGTTTGCTTAGTCGGTTGAAAACGTCGAGAGTCCTGTCGTTTCCTCGATCATCGATCACACCGAGCATTATGACGATACTCACGAGGGTCTCTCGACGCACGACGTCGACGACGCACAGGTGATGATGGACGATGCATTTGACTTGGACGAGGATAAGAAGAGGATCGTAGGGGAAGCGATCGAGGAGACGGCTTCTGACGAGTTCGAGAGCCCGTCGAAGGAGAGCTACCCACGGCTCGACGAAGCAGAAGGATCAGTCTGCCAGATGCCATCGCCGTCCGATCCCCTGAAAGAGTTCCTGAAAAGAATGCAAGCGGAGGTGGATGCGGGTCGTCTGGAAACAATCTTCCGGGTATCTGGAATCGGTCCGCCGATATCGACCGAGCGTGTAACGGCTGTTGGAATCTGGTTGGCGGATTGTGCTCGTCGTCAGGAGGGTCTAGTCGGGCCGCGAAATATCCGTCACTTTCTCTGCCCGAATCTCGATGACATTTCGGAGTGCGTTTGCGCGTAACCAACGTAAAATGCATTTCGCTTCTGTCAATGGCAAAAACGATTTTTAGTCCACGAAAATGGATCTTGACACAATCGTAAACTTATTTACCGATGCCACCAGGATTAAATTCGTGAAAAAGATTCGAAAGCTTTATGAAACATTATATTTTCTGGTCACTGAACTAATCACTTAAATCTTTTATTATCCTAGTGCACGCATACGTAAATGCGATTATCGCAATTTCATATCGAGGAAGTAATGAATTGATTTTGGTAAATTAATTCTTTACACAGATCTGCAATGATTACATGTGCAAATTAACTTGCATCCTATTGCATTTTGTACGATCATTCAATGTCATGGTATTGTATAATTGCTTGCAATTTATAATCATATTCGGTTGCAATTGGAACGTTATAATTTAACGTGACACGTGGAATAATATCTGTATTATATTTGACAATTGTCATTATTGTAAAGAAATAAATATAACTTTCCGAGGATAGCTCAAAGAATTCAAACTTTGGATATTTTTCGAATCGATGTTAATTTGCAGTGTTTACGACTTTCGAGACTTAGATACTTATTTCATCTCACGTAGACGAGGAAAGTACGTAGGTACTCCGCGAGCAAGAAGTGCGCATAAAAATTTATCTCCTCCATCTAACAGCGGAAGTGATCGATATTCTTCGAGGGCACGTGTTGGTCGTTTTCCGTAACTGCCTATTCCATTGTGCGTTTTATCGATTCGCCGGCTATACCGCATCGACAACAACTCGGTAATCGATTATTGGTCGGGTTATTATTGGTATCACGGTATGCACAATATTGACGTATGCCGGTCAGCTTCAGGGTTCATAGCCAACGCGCCCCACTCCCCTTCTCGATGGCATCTACTTTGATACACCGTCTATCACAATTCGTTATTGGGACAAACAGTGTACGCGGACGTTGAAGCGCGCGCATTATTGAATGTGCCACATTTACCTTAAGGGGGATATGAATGAAGATCGACACACTCTCGCGTTTCGATCGTGGGAAAAGAATCGAAGTCGCGACTTTTCTAGACAAAGGATAGACTTGGCGAGCTTTAAATCGCCTTTCGCTCTGAGAGAGTTCGCGCCATTTCGAAAATCTCTATTATTCGTGCATCGCGGGGGGGAAAAAAGCGTCTCTCATTCGTGGCGAAAATAAATTTTTCAAATTTTCTTCCTCATCCAGTCTGTATGAAATTCAGAGTTTCCATTGAAAATTCCTGCCCGCGGTCATTCGCGGGCTTACGGTCGTTTCTATCAACGGTGAATAAATCATAAATTGGTATTCGTCTCTTCGAATACCTAGATCGTGCCAATTAATTTTTCATCCGGATAGCTCGATGACTTTCTTTCTAATACAAAGCGTCTATTTCCAGGAAAAATATGGAAAATGTGTAATTTTCAGGTATCTCTTTTGTAACCTGAAAAAATCGGAGAATTTTCGTGAAATTTTATTGGGATTCTGGAATTTTTTGAAAAATTCTCTCTTTCACAATTTTCCTCTTCTATTGTAAGCAGTCCGTCGAGTTGTAAATTATGTGTTTAAAATATAGTACAAATATATATCTATCTCGATTTATATATATTCAATATTAAAAAAATATATATATATTAAATATACACAGTACATACTTTTTATTTCAATTTTTTAGTGATAATGCTATGTAAAATATTTATCTTACGAAAACTATTCGGGGGGGGGGGGGGGGGAGGGGGTTTCCAGCATACTCGTAAATTTAGTACTCGAAACGAATAGTTTTCTTTTTCCTCTGTACAAGTAAAAAATATTACTAAAACGCATATAATAAAGAAAACTTATTTTAGGAAGTTACACATTAAAATATTCTCTTTATCTGAAATTTTGAACAAAAATATCTGGAAGATCGGAAAAAGTTTTTTTTTTATTTTTTTTTTTTTTTTATATAAATTTAGAGCGGATACTCCAATACATTCTCGTCAATTCATTCCCTTCTTTTCTCGATTCAGTTTTCCATCGCGCTAAATTAGCCCGGAAGCCGGCGTCGCGTCACGTCGCATCTGTTACGATAATCAACGAGGATCCTCGATAACTCACATTTCGAAACCCCGGCCCCCCTGCCTCAATGGCGTTATCTCGACGCAGATTAATTCCGTCGCAGGAAACGCGAACCTTATCCGACGCATTAGTCGCCTCTTTCGTACGCCGGGCGTAATTCGCGCGATTAGATGGCTTAGAAACGAAATGGAGCGCAGGGACAGTGGTCCCCTTTGTATCCATATATAAGGGGGTCTTCTTCTACCTTGGCTAAAACGACAGTGGAATTTCGTCGCGATGACTTTAACCGTCACGTTACCTTTCGTGCTTCTGTTATTCTCTTTGGCCCGGAATGTCCGCGGATGGCAAATCGCGTTTCCAAACGAGAGCGAGATCTTTAACAATGATCTCCGCGAAGCAACGTCTCAGCCAGCTTTTATATATCCAGGTAGGATTTAAAATGACATATTCTTATGGGCGAATACAATCGTTATAATGTAGTACATATAGGTACAATTCGTTTTGAAAGGGGGAAAAATATTATAATTTTTATATACGTACACATGTCTGATACGCATATGTAAATCTCTGATTTTTGCAATCGATAATTATAACACGAGGAACGAGAAATTTACGCGATAATTATTCTTACAATATATAAGTCAAGATAAAATATAATTCATACCATATACATTTTTTTTTTCCTCCCCATAAATTGTTATAAAATTGAATTAGCTCTTTTACAAAAAATCTATTTTCATCGAAAAAATATAAGACAAATTAAAAATATTCGGCATATTTTCTTCAGTTTACTTTTCTAAGCGAATAATATTCAAAAAGATCCATTTACTTCAATATACAGAATGTACAAAGAGATTTGTGCAATTTTTCTTTTTCACCTCATAATTCAACATATGCGGCTGCGAAGATAATTCATGAAGAGCTACAGAAATCATTCGTAATTGTGGAAGAGTGGCTATTCTGGCAAAGCGCGAAGTCGGTAAAGAGCAATCGATGGAAATTTTTCGTTCCCCCTTAACTTAATTAATCAAGTGGCGCAACGAGCTTCATCATACGTTTGAATATTTCATCAGGAACAAAATGGTGCGGCAGTGGCAATATCGCGAACGGCCCGGACGATCTTGGAGTATTCGCAATGACCGATGCATGCTGCCGTGAACACGACAATTGCAAAGATATAATCGAATCGATGCAGACTAAATACGGTCTGACCAATACTGCTTTCTACACAAGGTGAATCTTCTAAATTAGAACAGTGTAAATCCTTCTTCTTCTTCTTCTTCTTCTTCTTCTCCTCCTCTCTCTCTCTCTCTCTCTCCTTCTTCTTCTTCTTCTTCTTCTCCTCTCTCTCTCTCTCTCTCTCTCTCTCTCTCTCTCCCCCTTCTTCTTCTTCTTCTTCTTCTTCTTCTTCTTCTCTCTGTCTCTCTCTCTCTCTCCTTCTTCTTCTTCTTCTTCTTCTTCTCCTCCTCCTCCTCTCTCTCTCCCTTCTTCTTCTTCTTCTTCTTCTTCTTCTTCTTCTCTCTCTGTCTCTGTCTCTCTCTCTCTCCCTCCTTCTTCTTCTTCTCTCTCTCTCTCTCTGTCTTTTTTTTTTCCATCAGAATGATATATCTCGTGTTAACGTTTCTTAGAATATTCCATGTTAAACGATTCTCAATAGCATTGAATTTTATCCAAGATAAATATCCGATTCGAAAGAATTAAAGTTTAACGATACATCTTCGAATATTTAATATCCTGGCTTATTATATTTCTCTTTTGCAAAAATATTAACTTTATTAAAGATTCGATTTTTGTATAATACAGCGGAAAGACTTTTGTGTGTGTTTATTTTTTTAACGATAAAAATAATGGAACAATTCGAATATGTTGATACGGTTGATAGACAGGCTTGTGAAAACAAAACAAAACAAAAAAAAAATGCTTTTTTTTTTATCTATCAACGAAATGCTCGATTATTTTTTGTCCACGCGTACACTATCGCGTGTCATACGAATGTCATTTCGAAACATGCAGAGAGATTTGCTAGCAATTACAAAAGAAAGTCAATGTACTAGTTTACAATAGCACGTCTGTTGAGCGAGTTTCACGCAACTGGGGGTGCAGTTTACCAAGTTTCGTGCGTGTCTTGTTATAGTTACGGCTGACGTTTGTTGTTGATATACGACGTCGTGCATTATCGCAAACTCAGTTTATTAATTATATGGGGGGGGGTGAAATTTTCTCTTTTGTAATACATGACAATTCTATGATATATTAAAAGCGCGTATCATATAAAATTTAGTGAATTTGAGGCAACTACGTTCAACATTGAAATACAATATTAGCTTCGATATTAATATTAAATAGAAATTAATAATTAATTTCTGGAAAACATTAAAATATTATATGACGTATGCGGTGAAAAAAAAAATATAACGTAATATTAATCGTCTGTTAATCATAATAAATGATATTTCGTGGCTGGGGAGGGATATATCTTTGACGCGAAATTATTATTACGCGTCCGAAATATTGTACTCATCGAATACATCTTTATTAATTAGCGAATTCGAGAATTCGAAATGAAATGGAAGATTTAGAACAGGAGAGCGAACTCTAAGCTACGTAATTTTTAAAGATACTTTAGACAAGCGAATTAAATCTGATTTTAATCTCTTGCTCGGTCCGACCCTCAATTATTTGTCGCAACATATTATACTTTTATCATTTTATCCACTCGTTAGTTCGAAGAATCACTTACAAACGTCACCGTATTTTCGCGTATACGGTTGCGCGTGGTGAAGATAATTTCAAATTGAAACGAAGCGCTATACCCGGTCGCTTTTTCATAACGAGTAATCTGATAAAGCGTGGTGAAATGTATGAAATCAGGCTACACTGCACGTGCGACGAGAGCTTCTACGACTGTCTCCATAGCTCGGAGGAACTCGTTAGCGCGAAGATCGGCTTCCTCTACTTCAACGTGTTAGACACGAGGTGCTTCCGCGAAGACTACCCCATCGTTGGCTGCAAACGGCATTCACTGTGAGTCGTAAGCGTTGTTAAAGCGAGTAAGAGAGTCGGCGTTCGACTTTCAAATGGGTCAGACACTCGAGAGAAATTTATCGATCCTCTCGCAATCCTATTTAATACGTATCATATACACGGGTCGCTTCAATTTTCCAATCATCACGCGATCGTGTATTTCTACATAGCGACATTATCGCGTATATTTCAACGAACGATACGGTTTTTCCGTTTACACTTTTATTTACGTCAAATCGCACGTGGATTAAAATTATTATTTTTGAAAAAAAAAATATGATGTTTTTTTTCAAGCTATAAATATTCTCTGAGAA
This sequence comes from Polyergus mexicanus, assembly GCF_030449975.1. Lineage (NCBI taxonomy): Eukaryota > Metazoa > Arthropoda > Insecta > Hymenoptera > Formicidae > Polyergus > Polyergus mexicanus. The sequence continues at coordinate 12,898,577 of NW_027223323.1, forward strand.
TTATTTTCTCAATCATATTTTTTTATTGAGAATTACATCCATGCGACATTTTTCTCCACTCGAATTTACTTCCGTAATCTAATAGTTAAATATTTTTATATTACATTCTTACGATATACGCTGTACCAGGTATATAAATATGAAACCGGAATTTTTGTATAGAAAATACACGTTTATTGTATGAAAATGATAAAAAATATTTTATTCGAAGTATTGCCCACTGCTAGCTATACATTTTTCTCATCTCTCTGACAATTTGTGGATGTCACGCCAAAAAAACTGTTGCTCCTTTGAGGCAAACCAGTCATCGAGCCATTTTCGTACATTTTCGTAAGAAGTGAAGCGCTGCTCACAGCAAGTGCGTGTCCCATCGATGCAAATAAGTAGTAATCGGATGGAGCCAAGTCTGGTGAGTAAGCCGCATGCGAAAGTATGTCCCAACTAAACGCCCCAATTGTTTCCTTGACCGGTTTTGTTGTGTGTGATGGTGCATTATCATGAAGCAAAATCACTTTGCGTTGCCTTTTTTGATACTCTGGTCGTTTTTCACGCAAAGCTTGATTCAAATCGATCATTTGTTGTCGGTAGCGTTCAGTATTAACGGTTTCGCCAGGTTTTAGCAGCTCATAATAGATCACACCCTTCTTCCACGTTCTTCGTTTCTCACGTCAAAATCGCCACTTTTGAATTTTTTAAACCACTCAAAGCACTGTGATTTACCAAGAGCATGCTCACCGTAAGCTTCGACAAGCATTCGATGCGATTCTGCAGCAGTTTTCTTTAAATGGTATCAGAAAATCAATGCTGTCCGCAAATCGTAGTTTCCAGGCACAAAATTCGACATGTTCAACGCTATTAAATACTATGCTGTTGTATGAAACTTGTATTGTTGTGAGTTGAAAATCTTTATCAGATGTCAAAACAAGAAAATGGCACCAATGACGCGGTTTGACGGTAACTACATTGACAGCTAGGGCCAGCTATGGGCCCCAAATTCCGGTTTCATATTTATATACCTGGTATATCGTGGCGATTTTTTAATGTGATTGTTGAGAGCGTAAGCTCCCAACATTTCGTAGCCGCGAGCATTGGAAACTTAAAAAAAAAAAAAAAAAAAAAAATGTGCTAACAATCTCTTGGCAGCATTCCTAGACGCTGTTTGGAGTACGAGCTGGACGAGAGCCAATCGAAGATGTATCAGTGGTTCGACGTACCAACGTATTTTCAACGCGATCATCGAGCGATGACGATGACCGGCCGTCGTACTCGGATCACTCGCGGTCCGATAGAGAAGTCTACTTTTGCGGGATCATCGGAGGAAACGTCGCACACCTGTACGAAATCGTGCAAATTATTCCCGCTCGATCGTATCTTGTCAACGTAGTTGAATAAACGCCAATAAAAGTAACTTTGACGATCGTCTCTCTTTCCCGCTATCTCTTTTCTTTCTTTTCGTCCCGCTTTAATACCGTGTCGCTTTCGCCGGATACATACAGTACACGAAGGATGCGAAATTATAGGGCGAGCGATCCGCGAAAATGGAAATTGCGAGGATTAAATACGCCAATCCACTGCGAATTATAAAAACATTTCATTTTTATGCTTCGATACATTTGTACGAATATATATATAGCGAACGGCAGAGCTTGTTAAGTACCGTACTGCGCACAGGTTCGCAAGTTGAAATATTTAATAAAGATATATTTAACAAAAAAGTATTTAGCGAAAATATTTATAAAAAAATATCGCGCGTGCGTAAAAAAAAAAAAAAAAAAAGAATGATCATCCGGTGCGATTAAAATTGACAAATATAATAACATTTTCCGCTTCCGGATATCATCGTAATATTATTATCTCTATCCACCTTGCTGCATTCGGTTGGCTGCACAATGTAGCGGTAATAAATTCCCGTTGGAAACCTCACTAAATCATTTCGTTGTAATCGCCTGTTATCGTATCAGAAAAACAGAAGCTGAAATAGAGACTAAGTTAGCACGCGGAGGAAGCGAGAGGGTTCGTCCTCCACGGGGGTGCCAAGAGGTGGGGGATAAGCGATGAGGGTCGTCGAATCGAGGGGGTTTGCTTTCCTCTTCTCTCTCTCTCTCTCTCTCTCTCTCTCTCTCTCTCTCTCTCTCTTTTTCTTCTCGCTTTTCCAAGGATTTCCCCCATTTTACGCGAGGCCGGTGCGGGCAGCTGGCGCTTACTCCGGGATTTGCTCCGGAAATTTATGTTCGGATGGAGCGCAGCCGCCATCCTCCCACCTTTCCCTCCCCCTCCCTCCTGCTGCCCCTTCTGTCACACCGATTTACAACTTCTCCGCTCACCTGGACCAACTTTGGGACGCGCGTAAAGCTCGCGCCAACTTTCTCGCCGACTCCATTCTTCGTCGGATCGATGTACCATCGATAACGATGGGAAAAATTGTCGACTTTTTGCGTTGAACGGCGATGATTTATCGCCGAGGAAGTCGCGCGCGTTACGTTAGTAATAATGTAAGATTATGGGGATGTGAGACATTCTGCGAAATTAAAATGGGTGAGCGATGAAAGAAGGAAGAGGGGAAGGTTACGCACAGGATAACGGGATAAGCGATAATAATTTGGGTGTCTGAAACATATTACAAGATTTCGGGAATATTTTGTTAAAATTTGCGATCGAGAAGATATTTTTACGATATTAAAGCATTTCGTATATTATACGTACATTTAATTAATATTTTATTTCTCCTTCTTCAATTTTTCCAATAATTTGTAACAAACAATTTTTATCCTTGTGGATTCGAGCGCTTGAAATTAATTTTAGAGAGATAAAGTTCCCGTAAGATATATTTTTTTTAAATCGGAGATTTTTTTTTTTTTTATAAATATTTTATACATATTTTAGACATTTTCACGTGTCCAGCTGATTAAATACAAATCTATTCTATTCAACAACGAAATATTGATAACAAATTGCCTTTATTTTAATTTAGTACCAAGAGCTCTGTCATGTAAATTGCACGGTGAGAAATATAATATATAGGACGCTTTAAATTAAGCTTGGTTTAGCTACTTATGAGTAGAGAGTGCAGGGATTTAAACTAATACAATTAAGGTAACTTTAAATCTCTCTCTCTCTCTCTCCTTTTCTCATTCTTTTTTTCTCTCGTGGATGTTATAAACAAAAAAATATACTTTATATCAATAATGAATTTTTACAAATAAATATAAGGATTGTCTTTTTGTGTGATTAAAATATATATAAATGCGATTGAAAATTATATCAATTACACTCGTGAAATGTGGAAAGAAGTCTTTGTATCATGCGTGCGACTTGTTACAGCTAATTGTGAATAAAACAATTCTAAGACAATGGCAAAGTTGAAACCCGCATCTGACCGAATTGTTTCTATTTTCTTCTTCAGATGTGGCGGCGTCAGTGGAGGTTCACTTCGAGAACAAGGATGGCGGATTCTTCCTGAAACATTCGCAGCGACAATATTATCCCGCCCGCGGCATATCGGACACCGTCTCGGCGTCGTCGACAAGCTCGTCGAGCGGCAACAGCGACAATAATAATCCGGCGAGCGCGGTACCGTCGCCGCCGCCGGGCTCCGTCCTCTCGATCGACAAGTTCACCGTCTTCCAGACGAGCGAGCCGGTGTCGGTGCGGGCCACGTACGGGCCCTTCAGCACCAAGCAGACGGTGCCGGCGCGTTACATAGTTCCCGATCCGCTGGACGCGTTACCGGCACCGGAAACGCGGCGCAATCTCACGGCGGCGACGATCCTGGACGCGCAGGAGCTCGGCGCCCGTCACTTGGACATGTCGGCCCACCTGGTGGGTAACAGCGTGCCGCGCGACTCGCCCGTGCTCAGGGTGCTCTTCCACGCCGGCAGCGAGACCGGGGGTAGACGTCAGGTGCTGATGGCGCGCCATCAACGGGTCTGCGTCGTCCTGCACGCCAGTCTGGCCAGCCCGTCGCGTAGCAACGCCGCGAGCAGGATCAACAATGGACGCGGATATTCCTCGTCCTCCACCTCTTCATCCTCCTCCTCCTCCTCCTCATCCTCCTCTTCTTCTTCATATTCGTCCGCCGCGCTGACGGCCGCCTGTAGCCCCGATGGCGAAAACGGCGTGTGCCTCGCTCAAATCACCATACCGGCGGATTGGTGGGCGCCGTTGCCGCCGCCCGATGCCTCCGGTCGTGTCAAGGTCGCCAAGAGTCTACCACGATTGATCCAGGTCGCTTACTCCGTTCTGGAACCGCGTACGGAGGAAGGCAGCGTCGGTCTCGGCGGTGACGGCGGCGATTCGGTAGACGGATCGGGTTTCTGCAGGCCCAGGGTGCAGATTCAACCGGTCACTCCTCTGGGTCAAGTGCCGCTGGCGCCGAACAGGGCGGATTACAAGGAACTCAGAGCGGACGACATGCTTACGCTGCTGGTACCCCACGGACCGCTCTATCCAAGATCCAGACTTCACGTCCCCGCGTTTCTGCATCCTGCCAAAGTAACGGACACGCGGCAGGATCGGCTGCAGTTAATCATCGCTGTTATCCTGAGGTAAGTAACCGTGCGTGTTTTTGTTGGAGACCATGTACAGGTAAAATAGAGGTAGGATGAGAAACGTAGGGATTGTTTATTCATATTAATCCTACTTCTAATCGTATTAGAAACGCATCGAGAAGTCTATAAATCTTCACCAAATTATTATTGATGAGATTTAATACAAATCTCGATTAATTGGAGTCGATGCGAGTACAAAGACGATTACGATGTCCAATTTAACCGCTTCCGGATAAACGGAGACGATCATATGACAGAGACGCAATGTCGTTTCCGCGCGTTGAAGTTCACTTTGTGCGTCAACTTTTTTTGCATGTTTTCGCGAGGAACCTTTTGCACCCTCTCTCTCTCTCTCTCTCGCGGCCGGAAACGTCCCTGCGGGAGGAGAATTGAAATCTCCTAATTGGATGAATCGTCAAGTAAGCCGGTGGGGCAAAGTTACAAGCTCGTCTGTTGTTAGTACCTAAGCACTTGAAAGTTCCGCGACGCGAAATGCGAAGCAGGGAAAGAAGATACACTCGAGCGGTCAATCCGCGTGAGAAAACGTGTCGTTGGCTCTTTAAGAATGCGACGTATGTGCTCGTCGGAGATATTTCTCCACGTTCGATAACGATAGCGTTGTAGAACCGCTCGCGCTTTAAAAGCATCTAGATACGGTGATACCGCGAAATAATGACGTATACACGCGATAAAGTTACAGCGGGCTATAAGAATCGCGCACATATAATCCGCGGTTAATAATAAAAGACTCTTCGCATCGGCTCTCCGTACAATCTCTCGCGCAAAACTTACATAATTAACTAGATTAATTAAACTGACGCGATATATATATATATCACGGATATCGCCAGATATCCTTTTCTCAGCGATTTAAAAATAGAGTTTTGATGAGAGTTTTAATTCGCGCGTGATATATCTTCTTCTTCTTCTTCTTCTTCTTCTTTTTTTTTATTTTTTTTTAATTTTGTTTCTCCATTTTTTTTAGTGAATTTATAATTATATTGTTGGATTAAAATATATATATTTTTTTCGAGATCGAGAAATATAGTTCGTTTAAAATTTATAAACACGCAAACATAACTACGAGTTTGAAAAGTTTCTGCACGCAACCTGATGTATTATATAAATTATTTAACCCGGTTTAATATTGTAGGATGCTCGCTGTATAAATTTTTAAGGGATCGACTCGATAATTGAGCCTTAATAAATAATGCTCGTTTCACAAATATATATATATATATATATATTTTTTTTTTACAATTCCGTGCTTCATATTATAGGATATTAATTTTCATGATGTATCTATCGTTGAACTATTTCACTATTTTTATCGCTGCCACGCACCAATATTGAATCAAAGTCTAGTTATATATTTTCGAAATATTACTTATGCAATTTTGTATTTTGCATTCGAATGACCCGTTTGGACGATGAGATAACGCGTAAAATAAACGGAATCAATAGTTGCACTCGCTGCACGGAGGTCGCAGGTTATCGAGATCATCTTCGCAATTTCTGCATTTAGAAATGGGAAAAAAAAAATGCTCGTTTATACACGCAGGAATCTGCGTAACTGAATTATAGCCTTGACGTTTCGCTATTTTACACGAATTAAAAAGACGCTAGTCGTACATTTTTATGAAAGCTGAGAGTTACATAGATAAAGATAAATTCTTATCTCCTCTATTTTTTTTTTTTCGTCATATCATGCATACAATGCTAATAGTTGCCGTAATCTGGGAAAAATTTGGCGCACGTTTTCTATTACATAAATTATTTTAACTGCGAATGTTTTTATGCAAATATCTTTTATAAATATTTTGCATGATAAAAATAAAGAAAAATTATTATTTTTCCATTTTTGCTCTCTTTCGAATTTTGTATCACTGTGTGTAAGACGATAAAACATTATTATCAATTTAATAGTATATAATCTCAGAAATACTTTTTAAAAATGAATATTTTATATGGGATATTGGATTATTAGTGCGATCATCAATTAAAAAAAAAAATTATATTGTTCTAATAAAGAAAAAAAAAATCAAGTCTTATAGATATAATATATTCTTTCTATTCGCATCGCTCTTTTATTCAGCTAATGTAATTCACGAAATTCGAAAAGAGGAGAAGGGATACGCTCGTTCGAGTCACTCGTAAATACTTTAAACGCGAACTACCCGATACAAAAGCCCTCGGAGAGAAACTGTTGGAGGGAGGGCGAGCGAAAATTTCTTCACGCGTTCAAAGAGCTTGCTAAGGGCTAATCGTAGCCCCTGTCCGTGTCGAGGGCCGGGCTTTATGCCGCTTTTTTTTTTTTTTTTTTTTTTTCCAATGTCTCGCAACCTTAAATCTAAGGCTCTTAGCCAGCCACGTTAAACTGTACATTCTGTACGAGCCCGCCTCTCGTAAACCGCCACTGTTCCGGCCATGAGTCTCCTTCTCTTTTCCCGGTTATCGCGCATTTTCTTGCACTTGCACTTGTACCCACTGAGACGCGAGAATTAAGGGTACAACCTTTTTTTTTTTTTATATATCGATGAAGAAAAATATTCCGAATTCTTCTCCACAACTACGACTAGAATCGTACAATATCGTCAATATTTCGCACATGAAGCATTGATCGACATTTATAATCGGATTAGCAAAAGTCGATCTTATATTCAGGGGGTGTCTGCTACCTGGAAAAACATAAAGAACTTGGATTTCTCAGGTATTTCTTTTGTATCTGGAAAAATCATGGAATTTATTAGGACTTGGGGAATTTTTGTAATAATTATATATATATATATATAATACTACATATATATCTATCTTTATTTATGTATTTAATATCTTAATAAAATATTGAATATGCAGTGCGTATTCTTTATTGCAATTTTTAATGTGAAAATTTTATTCGAGCGAAAAATGTTGATCCTACGAAAATAAATCTAGCTCTTGAAACTTAAGAGGTTTTATATTTTTAGTAAAAAAAAAAAAAAACACGCACGTGTAATAAACAAATTTATCTGAGAAAATAGCACGAGAAATCTTTAAAATAATCTGGAATTTTGTACGAAAATATATGGAAGATACTTTTACAAGATTTAAGTAGGTACTCCGTGAAAGAGAAAAAAATCTCTTCAAATTTCTGCAAATTTTTATCGCGCGTTACGTACAGATATTGCCGATTCGCAAGTGATTTTATGCATACGTACCGTCGCCGATATCGATCGCCCGAAAATACGCGAGGGAAAGGGCCGAGAGGGTGGGAGCAGCCGGCGATCATTGAATAAACGGGTAGCTACATTTGAAGCGACATTTGGTCATTTGTCAACGTGAGAGAGCACACATACGGTGTTGTAGATTCGAGGTCGCTCTCCGGATAGCGCGCATTCCTCGTTGCTTCGCGCATCGGTGATTTGTATGTAAATGCGAGACAGGCTTGCGGAAATAACTTGATCTGGAACTTGTAATTGGCTTGCCTGGCCGAGCGCCGTTTAACGATGACCGATATTCATCATCCATCTCGCTCTGTCCTTCTCTATCAATTTTCATCTTCTTATCCCATAGATCATCGCTTATCATTAGTAAGTGTTAATCGAAAATAGCTCGGCGCATCGGGCAGTTTTTATTGTTAATAAACAGCTAGAAATGGATATAAACTTGAATTGGAATTGTGCGAGAATGTGGAGTAAATAATGAAGGAGTTGTAAAGGGTGCGCGAGGGATAATATCATTAAGGGGACTAGGCAACAGTAAATCAAGTCTTTGTTTGGGGAATTTATTACAAAAAAAAAAAAAAAGAAAAAAAATCGAGAATTGTTCTTTAACTAAAATGTTTATTAGGATCATGAAATATTTTTAAAAAAATTTTTTTGGTTGAGAATATTTTAGAGTTGAGTTGATTTTTTTTTTTTTTTTTTTTTTTTTTTATCGAGAGCGCATTAAAAATGGCCGATCGAAATGGACGTTTGAAATAAATTTTACAGCGATAACTCAAATACAGAAGCTCGAGTTGACTTGAAAATAATTGAGCGTGTTCACAATATGTATTATAACTTCAGACTAAATCTCGAAAAAGTCTTTAGTTTTTGAGAAAAGAAAGATCAAACGGGCGATTCGAATGGCGATTTTTTTGAAAAAAGGTTCGTAAAAAAAGAAAAAAGATCCGTTTGATCTTTTTCAAAAACTAAAGTTGGCACTGACTTTTTAAGGATTCAGTCCGAAATTATACACATTGTGAGAGAACATGCTCGATTTTTTTTCAAATCGATTTGAACTTCTGAGTTATCTCTGCAAAATTTATTTGAAAATCCTTTTTCGATCAGCCATCCGCAGCGCCATTTTTAATGCATATCATCGAGTAAAAAAAAATATATATATATATATATATATATAGTTTATAATCCTAATAAACATTTTGTTGAAGGATAATTCTGGATTTTAATAAATTTTTTTGTAATAAATCCCCCAAAAAGGGACTTCATTTTCAACAAATATATTGTTTAGTTGCGTTAATTTATATATAATATTTTGTTTATATTTCTTAACAAAAAATATGTGTATAAAGGGGATGGAATGCTATTTTCATTGCGCCCGTTACATAAATTTTCATTCAGCGCTTTGTCATTTGATTCATATAATACATTGATATTTTACATCTTTGAGTTTTTGTCACGCGCGCTTTTGCCGAGTTTAATTTACTCTCAGCTTAAATACAGATATTTAATTAAAGTTCCGGATCCGAAGTTAGGGAAACGATTAAGATCGGAGATATGTAAATGTAATCGTCGAAAGCGAGCTGCTGCGCAAAGAGACGGCAATTGCGCTTAGTTTTTGTACACTTAAATTGCTTACGACGAGAGAAGACAACTTGGAGTTTCTTCTCATTGTCAGATGTATGGAACGCGCGCATATATCTTCGCCGCTATATATACGATTGTCGGCAATAAAGTTAACACGTTTCCGTATATATGTGTATATATATATATATATATATATACATGTTGGTAGTATGCTCCGCAGCGTGCACATCGCCATATGTTATGTAACATCTGACGCCGGCAGAATTTTGAAGCGAAGCGAAGAGATCCTAGATAACTTGACAGTTTGCGGCCGATTAATCCGAAAGTTTGCTGAAGGAGCAGAGCAGAATGCTTGCAAAGGCGGAGAATATAAGGAGGGAATAAGGAGAGAGGATGTTTCCTTCGCTTATAAATGAGCATTTGCCCGACGATCCTCTGTACCTTGACCGCTTCCGTTCCCAAGTATCTTATACCGGAAATCGCCCCGTCCCCTCTCTCTTAACGTAGGATATTCGCAGAAACGGGCGACAAATCAGAGAGATCTCGCCCTCGGGGCGACATTTCGCCCTGAGAATATTTTGTATGCCGTCGTCTCTTGGAAATGTCGTTTCCGCGCTTTGGAGTTCCTCCTACGATCCCCCCCGCATATGATGCGGGGATTACGATGACGCGTATGAGCGGAGGGAAAAAGGTACGCTCTCTCTCTCTCTCTCTCACTCACTCACTCTTTTTAGGTGATAATGGCAAAGGGAAGGCGTCCTTAAATAAGAATTAACCGGCCGCTTCTTCGACTCGGGCAAATACACCGAAGTGGCTTGAGAAGAGGCAATATCCTGTCTCGGAAAATATATACGTCCCGAATTTTCTTCTCGGTGCACTTTTCCGCTCGCAGCGAGATCCGCTTTCGCGCGCTTGAAAATCCTCCTTGAATTAGGAATGACCTCGAGGCCGAGGATATATACAGGGTGTCCCATTTTAAAGGACCCACTCAAATATCTCAGAAACACTGCGTTAAATCGAAGTGTGTTTCAAACAAAAGTTGTGTGACTTCAAGGGGGCCGTAAGATGGTGACAATGATTTGACCTTGGAAAATTATTTGAAGGTCATGTGAAGGTCAGCTTTAAAATCTTAAATAGAAACACCCATTTTTTATTTAGTATTCTTGTAGCTTGCCTCGAGAGTTTTCCAAAACACTATAATAAAGTATTTTTTTATTCAGTACTTCTTGAGTTATTTTATATTTTAATCTGACATCTTTTGATATAAAAAATTAAATATCTCATAAAATAGTTAGTTTTTGATAATCTTATCAATGACGGGATATTAATGATCGTGAATAAATTATAATGGGCTCCCGTAATGCACGACACTCTCTTTCGATCCTGTTTATTTATTTATTTTTTTATTTTTAAATACCGATAATTCTGACTCCGAATAATACGCAGTTTCGTATCCTATTACGTCAGAGAGAGAATTATGCTGCAGAATAATTACGCTTCTCGATAAAACTGAAGCACCACTTCGTATCTGTCGATATCGAAGCAGTCGTTTGCAAAGAAAAGAAAAAAAAAAGAAAAAAAAATGCGAGAATAAAACCGAGGCGTTTAAATGATAAGGATGTTAATCACACGCATATTACTCGTTTTACAACTCGGATAATGTGACCCAAAGGGGATTGAGGTCGGATTATCGGTTTTGCTGATATCGCAGCAACTACAACGTCTGATTTGTCGCCGCAAACCCTCTAACACGGATACGACATCGCGATGAATAATCTGTGCGTCGCCGGCGTCAGATAGACGTGGTATTCTTCCGTCGCGTTTTCCTCTCTTCTCCCATACCCGCATTAGGATACCGACCTTGCGACTCGGTCGCGTAACTGGGGCGCGAGTACGTAAGCGTTCGGGAACGAAGAACGCCGGGCTTTTCTGGTTCGCGCGAGCGAGTCGATGATGAGGGAAACGTGACGCGCGAGAGACGATCTTATTCGGGATAACTACTCTCGACGAAGACAAACGACGCCAATGTCGCCGAATTTCCGTCGCAATACGTGCGTAGCCGTCCGTGACTCGATTCCCCTCGGCTGTGAATTTTTGAGAAATCCAACGCGAGAATCCCGAGATCGAAAGGAACGTCACGCGCAGCTATCCGTCATGCACATACCGTTTTATGATTATGCCAAGCGTGCCAGATTCTATTTCGTCGTATCGTTATTTCTTCGGCCAATTTCGTAACGATTCTTATATGGAAATATCCTTGCGTAACAGTTTCGAAATAGATTTTATTAAGTATACTTGAAATTTTCTCCGAATTAAAAGATATGATTTTCTTACTTCTCTGTCCTTCTACTTCCTCACGCAGGAAGTTCCGTTTTCGTGACGAAATCTTTTTTCCAATTTTTTTTATATTCAATGTGTTTCATTTGAAATGTTTCGAAACGTCGAAAAATTATACCTAAAAAAAAAAATTTTTCAGGCACATCAGGCTAAATCTTTTAAAATACAACAGAGTATCATTAAAGGATGATTGGTATTGAATTTGGTGAAGATCGGTGAAAGGGTTCAATTTTTATAAAATTTGGATTTTTTTTGAGAAATATTCCTACACCCCTCTAACTTCTGCAAGTTTTTACATATCGGGTTAAATATTTTTATTAGGTGTACAACTTTGCTTCCGCCGTTTTCCTATAGATGGCTTTAGCGGTAAATAGTGATCGAAATAAATAGATCATAGACGTCATGCGATAAACTTGGGCATCTGTCGACATAACCCCATAGAAACATTAGTCGATTTGTGTCTGCATCATAAAGTTATTCTCGATTGAAAATGTCAGTTTACGAGCCAAATTCTCGTCATTTGCGGGAGGTTTTAATTTTCTGCTTCAATATGAAGAAATCTGCGGCTGGGGCTCATCGAATGCTCTCAAATACTTATGGTGAAGCCGCTATTAGTGAAAGAAGGTGTCGCGAGTGGTTTCAACACTTTAAGAACGGTGATTTTCACGTCGAAGACCTTCATAGCGATGGAAGAGAGAAGGTTTTCGAAGATGCAGAATTGGAGGCATTACTTAATGAAGACTCGAGTCAAAGTCAAAAAGAATTGGCACGATCATTGGGAGTGACTCAACAAGCAATTTCAAAATGTATAACCAGTTTTTTACAATAAAGCCTCGAATTTCGGGAAAAAAAACGGCGGAAGCAAAGTTGTACACCTAATATTATACATAGAGTATCATCTAAAGGATGGTTGATATCGAATTTGATGGAGGATCGGCTTAATCTTTTTAGAAAATTTTGCAAAATCTCTGTACACACTGTAACTTTTGCAAATTTCCAGATATCCCCGTCTCTGAGGAAGTCAAAATTTGAAAAACCCGCTTGCTTTAAGCCTTGTGAGCGAAATAAAATGATGAGAAAGCAATGTGCAGGTTTCCAATTTGCACAATTTTCATCTTGTTTATCTTTTTTTTTCTTCTTCTTTTTTTTAGGAAACCATCGATAAACGCTTAATCTCGCTTTTATTATGACATATTTATTCTAAAAAAATTATTGATTTTATTAGAATCATTTAATCTGGTAATTGTAAAATAAATTTGCTCCAAAAGACTCGATTCCAAACGGATGATCGACGAGAGATGGTCGGGAAAGTGTCACGAAACGCAATATGATATATAACGCGAAGTGCGTTATTATAGACGCCGATTTTGATTATAATCCGGCTTTTAAGCGATTGTCGCGTAGGAATGCGCGCGATATTGCGTTGACAAGTGGTAGCGTGGTATATTATCGCGACGACAGCCGAGAACCGATACTCGAAGCATGAAGATGCCGTACATGAAGGGCCCTCGAACAAGTGCAACGGATCGAACGGGAAACCGATACGTACAACCTTGCCGAAGATAACCGACGAGATGGTGAAAGGACATAATAGGACATAATACTTTCCAGAATGGAAAGAAAAAGGTTGACTTTATCGCGAGTCTATATTGGTATTTTGTTTATCTTCTTCTCTCCTCGCGCGCGTTTACGCGCATCTCGCATTCATGGTAAAAGTATATATGGTAAGCGATGATATAAATAAAAATAAGGATTGCTTTCGAATGAGAAAAGATTTCTTTTCTTTCTCTTTCGTTATTTTTATCGTTGATATCAATAATTCAGAATTCTCAAACAGTAGTAAGTTTGCATTGCATCGAAGAGAAATCGTAGCTCAAATTGATCAATGCAATTGTTCTATTTTTAATAAAGGGAGGATGATAGGCGTTTGATTTCCTTATTATTTCACGTTCAGGAAATTTTGTGTAAACATTTCTTTCGCGACCAACTTATTATTTTTGACCTTTGTATGGGTAAACAAACTCAGGGACTACCAATAAGCACGCTTGAGAATATTGTTAGAACTATACGTGGATGGAGAAGAGGGGAGGGGGGGGGGAAACAACGAGCCTTGTTGGTGAAGGACTATATGTTCATTCATTTTTAATAACAAAGTGGACGCGGCTAATAATACGGTAGATGAAAGAAACGCGCGCGAGTCGCGATCGATACGACGTGATATGAGTAATGAAAGTAGCCCGCACGAATGGAGTACTCGTATAAGTCTTCGTTAAAAAGAAACAGTTTTGAAACTTTATACGTGACTTGTATAATATTCCAAGCGTATACTCTCTCTCTCTCTTTTTTTTTTTTTTTTTTTTAATTTTGTTTCTTGCTTTTCTCCTCACGATTGTACTTGACAATCTGTCACTTTTAACACGCGAGTCTTTCTGCTGCAGTTCTTAAATATACGCTAGTTAATTTCGGAATATCTGTAAGTTCTTATGTATTTATTTATTAATTATTTGATTTATTTATCATTGAAATTAATATTGTAAAGGTCTAGAAATTAAGAATAATGAATTAATTGTACTTTTTTAAAGGATATCTTACACACGAACACATCTCTCATTCTTTCCATTTATCCAATATTACGTCAAAATGTAATGGTACTTGAATTTGCGCTACAATTACGAATTTTCCGTGTGTCTCAGAGTGAGAGTCAAATCCGGTGTAAAGATCCTGGATGCCTCGTCCAGCAGCCCGGATTGGATCGTCCAGAGCGATGTAAACGCGAAAAACACGGCCGCTACTTTTACAGCAAGGCGCAAGGAGACGACATCGCGTATATTAAGCACGTAAGTACAACCTCGCATATCTTTGACAGATCGAGGCGTTAATGATTTTTCGTTCGCGAATGTTGATTAGAAAAATAAGACGCGTTCTTGACGTCAAGATAAATTATTAACGGCAATTTTGCAAATCAACAAATTCAATTTTCACATCAAGCAATATATAAAATATGATTATAAAAATATCTTTATTTGTGAGATATTAATTTTTTTAATCAATTTTTATAAATATTTTTTTGGATCATTTAACTCAATGTAAAAGATATATAAGCATATTTATTTCGAAATCGAAAGATTTTAAAAAATATGTAAAAAAAGAGAGTTTGTTTAAACCTTAAATAATTATCAATAATGTAAAAGACAAAAAATTGATTATTGTGTAATATTGGAAAATAAAATTTTACGGTTTCTCGCTCATTTGCCGAGAAATTTGTCTCGTGTGTCGTTTTTAATTCGCAGCGTTTTCAATTAAACGAATGGAGAGGGATTTAAATTGCTCGTTGCATTAACTGTTCTCATGTTACAATCTCGGTGAAAATCTTTCTAAGCTTACCAACATATGTATGTCGGCTTAACGAAACTTTATGGCATAATATTTTATTATAATATTTTAATAGAAAACAAAACATATCTTATATTAAATGGTCTTATTTAATAAAAATTATATTCATGGATTATTATTTAAATAATTATGGATCCGTCAATTTTCAGAAATAATTATAAATTTATTTATATATATATAAAAGATTCTAAATCTTCTCTTTTAATCTTTATTTTCATTAAACTTCAGTATTCAAATTGCATTAACTTTATATAATGTAAACTCTTTGTAAATATCGTATTTATGATGTAAAAAAAAATATACTTTGGGGGACTAATGCTATATATCAAACCGGAAGATGATCCGTTGGTAGCATCGTTTCATGAGTATCCACCTTAGGAGTAGTCGCCTTGGGCGTACAATGGCGCTTCGTCTTCGTATTCTTCTTCTTCTGTATCTTCTTCTTCTTCTTCTTCTTCTTCTCCTTGCCGTCGTTCGATCGAGTCACTCGATTGTGCAGTTTGTCAGTTTGCTTTACGGTATTGTGCGAACGACTAACATCTTCGATGTAAGGGGGAATAAGAAAAAGGGCTTTATCACTTTTTTCAGACGACAATTTACTCGTGGAATCTTCGGTTGACCGAACAAGCCGATTCTTCGGTTCATTCCTTTCTTTCGAGAAGGACGATTTACTTTCTTCCGAAGTATCGAGCCCTCGGATAAATCGATTCAGGGTGCCTGTCTTCTCGAACGATGATATAATATCGCCTGAAGTATCTTGAAACGATCTGACAAATCGATCCTTCTGTTTATTCTCCCCATCTGTTCGGAATAAAGGAATTCGGATCAATCCCGACTCTTTCGACTTGTCCTCCTTTTTGGATGATGATTCGCTTATCGAACCAACCTCTCCGACATGTCGATTCGTCGGATTATTTTTTTCCCCGAACGAGTAATTCTCCGATACACCTCGGATGAATCTCGTCTGATTTTTTAATTCTTCGGACGAGGATACACTTTCCGAAGTATCATCTTCGATACGTCTCTTCTCTCGTTTGGGCGATGATACATCTTCCAGACTATCATCTTCGATATGTCTCTTCTCTCGTTTGGGCGATGATACATCTTCCAGACTATCATCTTCGATATGTCTCTTCTCTCGTCTTTTCTTATTTTCCTCCGAAGACGAAGAAGAAGAAGAAGACGATGAGTCGTCGTCGTCATCATCATCATCATCATCATCATCATCATCATCATTATCATCATCGTCATCATCATCATCACAATCGTTGTCATCGTTCTTGGATTTCACGCTTTGTTTCATGCTCTTACGATTGTTATCACAATCGTCGTCGTCGTCTTTCTTGGATTTCACGCATCGTTTCGGGCTCTTTTGATGATCATCGTTGTCATCGTCGTCGTCGCTGGAAGAACTACTACTGCTGTCATCATCGTTGCCATTCTCTTTGCCCTTCTTCTTCGACGCACGCCTCACACGCTGAAATTCCTTCTCCTCGTCCTCGAAGGTTTCCATACTGACATCTTTATAAGCGTCTTTCTTCGCATGCTCATCAACATCCTGCTCTGCGCTGAGCGTTAAGGCAATCTCAGAAATTATCGGACTAAATCCAGTCCCATTCATAGCACATATTTTGAAATGACACAAATCTTGAAATGACAAATTCTTCTCGTCCACGTCGCCAACTGTCGTCGTTAACGCGTCCTCTCGATCCTCCGTGGGATACGCCCGGACATCGGGGATGCTCGCGAGTAACGCGAGCAACGTACCCGCGAGGAACAATAACGCGCCGCGACGCATGATCGATTCGTGCGAAAGACAAATTACGATAGAACGGCCGAACGGATCGGCCTTATATACCGTCGTATCGCGAGGCGCTGATAAAGAAAGGAAGACGGAGAAGCAGAGAAGCGTTGTATTGTGCTGACGCCAGCGATGCCGACAAAGTCGGCGGGAGGAGGAGGTAGAAGCGATATTCTTTCTCGTTATCACCCTTAACCCGTCGATGGTCCGCATTGATTCCGCCTTCGACTTCCGCGAAATCGACGATTTACGCCGCTTCGTCGATTGCTTGGGCGGGAGGGAGAGGAGATGGGTAGGTACGAAGATAACGTCGGCCGCCACGCACGCAACCGTAGATCGACGACCGCGATAAGGGTAGAAAGGGCGGAGAGGGAAGGGGGTGACTACGTCCCGGAGGGGGGATTTGGCTTATCGAGATTCTGTGCAGGCGCGACGATTCTCTCGCGTTTCTCGCTCGCATCGAGATCAGACGCGAATGCGACGCGTGTGATGCTGCTCCCTCGCTAGCTAGGTATAGCTTGAGGCCTGCGGGATAATTACCTTGAAGATATAACCGTCCTTGCCTTCGATAAGAATCTCGATAATCCCGCGTAAGGGGGCTGGAAACTTGACGTTTAATTTCCGGATAAAAGACACGCAATTTTGAAAAATGTATAATTAAATCTTTTACATAATTCCAAATATATTATCTTCAACACAGATGTAGATACGTTAGCGTTACACCAAGTAACATTTTATTTATTCTGCTGCCCGCGTTTTAATTACGTTTAATAAATTTATAGATCTTAATCAGTATAATTAAATTTACATAGCTATGGATACTTAATTTCCATTTAATTTTCGTGGAAATAGCTCGTTTCACGGTAATTTTATGTTGCCCGTTGCTGGTTGTAAAATATGAATGAGCCGCAGAATCGCATGCAGCTAAACATAAGATATTTTGGACAAACCTTTCTCTCTCTCTCTCTCTCTCTCTCTCTCTCTCTGTCTGTTAGTGTGCATTGAGGAAAATACAAAGCTCGTCGTGCGAGAGAAACTATTTTCTATTTGCCAATTCAATAGCCGGATAACAAGAGGCGAGTTTTCGTTCCTTTTAATTCTTACGCTTGTTCTCGCGAAACTCTCTCACATCAGTAGGAAATAGCATCAATCGCGAAGAGTGTGTTTACACTCGCGCGAGTACGAATATAGATGAACGGACTCATTTGTTCGTATCCGTGGCAGAAACCCGTGTATATATGGTATACAAACTGCTGCAGCAAACGGATCTCTTTTATCGATGACACGCGGCTTGCGTGGATTATCCTCGAACTTTCGAGGAATCTGGCGTATCTACATATGTATTGTATATATTTCGCGAAAACTTTGTCATTGTTACAGAGTTACAAATTCCTATTAACATAATTCCTACCGTTTCTGATCTTCACTTTCGAAACGTCCAGCTATTGAATTTTCGTGGGAAATTCCTCTCCGTTCGTGAAGAGATTCTCTTCTCTCTCGTTTTTTTATTTGGAGTAGTAAAGTTTACATTTCCCTCGTTAATTTTTATTTATTACATGCTTTTCAGAGAAACAACTGCGTTATCTTTATACCAATTAATTTTTCACATTATTATTCCATACGTAAAATTATTGACGTAAGATAAGAAATGAATATTATGCGAGATATTTCATAATTTATGTGAAATTAAAGTATAAAATATCTTGTAAGCTTTTCAATTTTTCGCTATCCTATCGTTATAATAAATTTTTACGCCTATTACGATTTATATAAAAATTTAGGATAGTTTTGTTGAGGAAAAAAAACTAGATTGTTTGAAGGTATTTTTCCTTTTTCGTGAAGAGATTCTCTTCTCTTTGGTTCTTTCTTTCGAATACGTAAAGCTTACATACCTCTCGCTAATTTCGATTTATTACGCGGATATTTTTCAAAAAAATCACTGTTGTCACGTTTCAGATCCGCGGAAGAAGTAATGACGATGCTGCTGGAGGCCAGCGAGGACAGCATAGACGGAAGCTGGGACGGCGGTAAAATCGTATGGAGCGTGCGTTACGAGTTCCAGGGCGAGGACGAGAAGGGCTCGCAGTTGACGGGCGTCGATCAATTGCAGCAACACCAGCTGCAACATCATCATCATCATCATGCCGAGAAGCGAAAGCTGCAGGTGCGGCTGGAAATACAGAAGGACGATATACAGGCGGTGCTTCCGATCTCTAAGGTAACGCACGATACTTCAAGCAATGTAAATGTTAATTTTACGAGCTGCTACACTTTGTTTCGGGAAGAATTACTTTTGCTTCCCCTAGCTTTGTCTAAGTTAAAAGTTGTGACTAGGGTAGGCGGGTTTTGAGAATTTTTACGGCCGGTATCTCGTATCTAAGACCGTTCTAGATTCTAGGACATTATCGTATAACTTACGGGAGAGGGAGAGTATAATACTACATTATCTTTTTAGATGTAATGTAAAAGTTGATTTCAATAATATAAACCAGCCTGGAATCAAGATTTCTTCTTAATAAAAATATATATCTTACTTAAATATTTTGAATTTAGAAACAATCGAAATTGGAAGATTATTTCTACGATTTAAATTTGACATGGAAGAAACCGAGAAAGAAGAAAGAAATCTTGGCACGTCTCCTATCGATCTTCTCCATCCAATGATGGCGATGCGACAGAACTCGTGCGTATTATTTCGATATATAATACGAGAGGGAAGATTCGAATGACTTTGCGCTTCTGACGTCATAATCTACACCGAGTGCAGTGGCAGATCCGAGTATTTTAAGACGTCGTAGGAGAAGTAATCGATGGATTTTCAAGATTTCGGTCAGATTCTGTCGATCTTCCGTCAGGTACGGTTATTTTCATCACGACGCTTTTCGTCGGTGAAAATCACTTGGAAAAGAGCTAGCTCGAATAACGGAGAGGAGGAGGAGGAGGAGGGGGCGATCAATACATGTTCGTATATCGATCACGCCGTCGTTCGAGAATCCGTTTCCGCTCGGTCGACAATCTACGATCCTCGCGAGCATCGAGACGCCGAGAGGGAAGGAAGAAGGAAGGAAAGACGGTGAGAAAAAGGAAAAGGCATCCGGTGCAGAAAGGATCGACAAAGGATAATGCTTCTCCCTTCTTTTCGCAACTTCAGCTTCTCTCTCTCTCTCTCTCTCTCTCTCTCTCTCTCTCTCTCTCCTCGGCTTTTCCGCGCCTGCACGTTCACCATAAACGACGATATTTCTAGCCGTGGCAAAATTCCACGGGGTCGATCGCATGCCAATGCAACATACTCCCATTTCGATAACGGCAACGACGCGACGCAGCTGCCGTAACAACGGATTGTAATGAAATTTTCGATTGTTGGCGCACATCGAGCGGCAATCCACGCATTTCCCCCATTCGTTCTTACACACGTCGGGTGCGAAACGTGACACGTTAATTATCGAAATATTAATTCTCGAAGAAAAGAGTATCTTTAATCAAAATTATAAAATTGCAAAGAGAGGATCTATTTTTCGACGTGACTATAATATTACACTTTAATTCTTAACGATGAAATTATTTCGATCATATTTTTATTTTTGCATATTTTTCAACGATGGTAACGAGGATTCTTCTAAATAAAACTATATAATTTATTTTCTATATCAAAAATTTTAGTCCAGAGACATAAATTCAATTTCAGTTTTTTTTTTTTTTTTTTTTTTTTTTTTTTTTTTTTTTTTTTTTTTAATCAATGTAAATGTTTTGCGCGAGTTTTCCAGCGTCCGAAATTTTTATATTTTTATAATAGCATTGTAAAAAACATAGAACGTTCGTATGTATATGGTCAAATCGAATAATATGTGAAAGACTCTTGAAAAATATACGGATGATACAACGCGAAATTGCATGTAAAAAGATTTTTTAAAAAGTATCTTTTTATCAAAACATTTTATCTAAAAAAAAAAAAAAAAAAAAACAGTGCAATGTCTTTACTTGCACACAAACATTGTTTCGGTAAATCGCTTTTCAAGCGATCTACAATAATATTATAATAGGGATACAACTGTAAGAATGCGAATTAAATCGGCGGGTTTCACATTATCCGTTTTATTTTTTTAGATAATTTTAATTGATAATAACATTAATTATTAACTTTAAAATAACTTTAATTATACTTTGATATGATTTTAATTTAAATGTATTTTCAATATATTTTCATATATTTAATGTATTTTCAAAGATATTTGGTAGGAAAATATTTCTAACAAAGAGATATACGATAAATGATCTTTATCGATATTTTCTCGATGGAGGTATCGTCTCTAGATTAGCCGAAGGGCCGTGATTGTAAAGGTATTCGATGTGATTCTACGGGCATCCCGTGGATAATATCAAAGGTTATTCATTTATAACTTCTCGGAGATTTTTATTACGCCGATATTGAGTTGGATAACGCTGTCGATGAGTTTGATGATAAAATTCCGATATCGCAATGTCGATAGGTAACTCGGAACACATAGGGGTCGAGAACGTCGAAGGAAACAGGGGGGGGGGGGGGGGTCGCGCGAGTTCTCTTTTAATTAAAAACTTTCCTCGCAGTCTCTCGCACGCGAAGGGAGTAGCAATTAGAGTGAGGATAATCAAAGAAGCGAGCGCGTCGAGTTTCCGGCAACTTCCCGCGAGAGTGCGCGCGCGCGAGTGCCTTCAAAAGCATATGTAAATGAATTAATTATCTAATTTATCAATTAACGATCTCCGATACGCGCGCGCGCGCGCGCTTGTTTACCCCCTTGCAATTTATCAACCTAATGGACTGCGTATTGTGCATATTTTACGCTCGCAGTAGCGTAAAATATCCTCGCTCCTCTCCCGTCCCCCTTCTTCCTGTCTCGTTTATTCGTCCCTTTCCGTTTCCTTTCGTCGATTCAACATCACATTCTACGATGAAGATGCTCTTCGCTTGCCTTCAACGGGCTCGGGGGATGATCTTGCGATCGCGGAAAATAACGCTGCTCGTGCAACGAATTTAATCTGTAAATGCAAATAAGCGAATGAAGGCGCGATCGCCTTATTAATAATAATTTTTCTACACGGAGAATAAATGCACGAAACATTTTGGAAGTATACGATTGTCTCTTAATAATACAGATGGCAAAGTGCGAAATTAATCTTGATATGTAAAGAGAAAAAAAGAAAAAAAATCTATTTTCGCGACTTGATTTCGAAAGAAGCAAATTCAGGGCTGTTTATTATTACTGTATTATAAATAATACAATTGATCTCTGTATAAATTTTATAATCGTCCGCTCGTAACGCGAACTTTTCTGTGTAGCATGTACGTTTATATTATGCACTGCTGCAAGACCTAATCACAGATTTATAGACTTCACTTGTCACATCTGTCAACGCGAATGTATAAAACAAAAATCTTTATTGTATCTTAAATATTTTTGGCCGATGACAGATATGTCTTTTTACTATTATATAATTACAGTCCTGTTGTCCTGCTTTATTATAATGTCTAATAGCTATAACTAATGTGGTCGGGGCTATATTCGAAGTGCTTAAACCTTAAGTGCAAGCATTATCATCCCTCCGTCTCTTTCCCCCTCTGTCTCTCTGTACGTGTCTTCTGTCCTTTAAAGTGTGTGTGTACAGTAAATGTGTATAAACTTATTAATTATATACAAACTTACGATCTTAAATTGCTTTAAATTGAGTAATTTCTATAATTTGACTTATTGTTAATTATCATTAATTTAAATAAAAAATAAAAGGGCTAGAAGAGGAAATTTAGAAAAATCATAAAATAAGTTGCAAAAATCTAAATAGCAGAAGAATGAGATTTCAATAAATTTTGATAATATATTATCGAGAGATTACACGATTTTTCTAAAAATTACCTGAAAGAAATTTTACGAAATGATTGAAAGGATCAAGTATAATAACACTTTCGATTTTGATATTTTCTTTTTAACACTCTCGCATTTTGCACGATGGGGATACAAGATAGCGGGGTTACATCCTTGTATCTCTCAGGCAGGTAGTCACGTAAATATTCGCGTGCGAGTGTGCCGATCCTACTGGAAAAATATTTGATGAAAGGAAAGGAAAAAGGAGCCGCGCGAGTTTCGCGTACGAAGGTGAGCCGCACCCCCGCCACTTCTACCATTGTTGAGAGAACAACGTTCTCTCCTTGTTGACGATAAAGTATAGTTGGCTGGCGCATACATCGAGCACCAGGGGGGGGGGGGGGGTATCTCGCGCGCGGGCGTTAGAGATTTAAATTCCCTCGCTGCAATATCCGAGCCGCGTTTGATGTTCCTCTTCCAAAGGGCCTTGGCTTGCGGAGTCCGTACGAACGGAAGCCAACTTGGAAATGGCTTACCGGATCCGAGACCGTCCGATCCTCGTCAATCAAAACTCCCTTTGCGAGAGTTCTCGTTGACGAACTAGTATAAAGTTTACGCATGTATATGCGAACGCAAATGTTGGAAATAATTTTCACTTGTACGTGTATATAACATCGCGCGAGCGAGTCCTCAGCAGTAGTGAAGCAGCTGTGTACGTCAGACACATCTAGGTAGATATACAGGGTGTCCCATCTTAAAGGACCCACTCAAATATCTCAGAAACACTGCGTTAAATCGAAAAATGTTTCAAACAAAAGTTGTGTGACTTCAAGGGGGCCATAAGATGGTGACAATGATTTGACTTTGGAAAATCATTTGAAGGTCATGTGAAGGTTAACCTTAAAATCTTAAATAGAAACCCCCATTTTTTATTTAGTATTCTTGTAGCTGACATCGAGAGCTTTCCAAAACACTATAATAAAGTATCTTTTTATTAAGTACTTTTTGAGTTATTTTATATTTTAATCTGACATATTTTGATATAAAAAATTAAATATTTCGTAAAATATTTAGTTTTTGATAATCTTACCGTAATACTTCTATGTACAGAATAATGAGACAAATCAATTAGTATAAAAAAAAATTGTTTTTAAGAAAATTATTTACAATGTATTTTTTTTAAACAATTATTTGTTCTTTTTGGCACAAATTAATTTGTCTTATTATTCTGTACATAGAAGTATTACGGTAAAATTATCGAAAACTGAATATTTTACGAAATATTTTATTTTTTATATCAAAATATGTCAGATTATATAAAATATAAAATAACTCAAAAAGTACTTAATGAAAAAATACTTTATTATAATGTTTTGGACAGCTCTCGATGTCAGCTACAAGAATACTAAATAAAAAATGGGGGTTTCTATTTAAGATTTTAAAGTTAACCTTCACATAATCTTCAAATAATTTTCCAAGGTCAAATCATTGTCACCATCTTACGGCCCCCTTGAAGCCACACAACTTTTGTTTAAAACATTTTTCGATTTAACGCAGTGTTTCTGAGATATTTGAGTGGATCCTTTAAGATAGGACACCCTGTATATATCATTCACGAAAGTCCTTTCGAGCGCTTTGCGATGATTTTATGATGTTAGTAAATGAATCGGTTGTTACGAAAAGGCAGATATATCTCTCTTTCATTAAAAAAAAATTTTTATCATGAAAACTATATGTATCATTAGAAAGGATGGTTTCTTCGGAAAAATTTTGAATTATAACCGAGACTACAGGCTTTTGTGCAACTTGGAAGTTATAATTTTAACAAGAGATCAAGAACTCGTATTCTTTTTGCCTCGAAAGAAATGGAAGGAATAACAATCGTCGTAATAGAATATTTAATTTTCCTTTACCTGTTTCTTCATAGAATAAAATAAAATAAAACAATTCTAGTAATCAATTTTGAATAATAGACAGTATATTGAATATTTACAGAAATTGGCTATTCTTCTCAAATTTATATATATATATATATATATATATATATATATATATATATATATATAATTTATAAATAATTAATTAAAAATAAGTTTTGTATTTGTATTTAAGGAAAAGAAGTACGATGTTTTTTTTTCACAGAATATTCCTTGCATATATTTATGTTTCTTTTCTATATTTTGAGTAATACATATTTTTTAATATCGCGGCCCCCTTACCGCGCTTTTTATCATGTCATGCGGCGAAAGGGGGATAAAGTTTGAAATAGAATAGATAACAGTTATGAATAATGAATATAATATCTCCATCATATA
This sequence comes from Polyergus mexicanus, assembly GCF_030449975.1. Lineage (NCBI taxonomy): Eukaryota > Metazoa > Arthropoda > Insecta > Hymenoptera > Formicidae > Polyergus > Polyergus mexicanus. The sequence continues at coordinate 12,923,594 of NW_027223323.1, forward strand.
TGAAGGTTCTGGAAATATGTATATTGAAATATACGCGAATTTCTATCGCATAGCATTAAAAATTGAAATATATACGTTTGAGCTATGAGTTTATCTCTCTAGAAAGAGATAGAAGGAAATATTCTGTGTTTTGTTTCAGAACTGGGAGGTGATGAATACGGCGGTGCTGACGGGACGTCAGGTGTCGCAGGGGATGAAGGTTTTCATCGTTAGTCAAGCCGGCACGGTGGCCGATGTCACGCTGCAGTCGTCCTGTCATTCCGAGGACGAGAGCGTTCTCAAAGTAATTGCTTTTTAATTCACCTTCGGCATTTATCGAGATTCCTTAATAGCTTAATTCGAAGGAAAACTTCTTGAAGGGAAAAATCACGGTGTTATATAGACGCTAATAGTATTTTCAAACTCTTCATTCAAGTCCTTCATTCCTATTATTTGCATGATAATTTTTAGATATTTTTATATATATATATAATTTTTCATATTTATCTTGATAATTTATTATGATAATTTTTAAGTATGTTTGTACATGACAGAAGATATCATTTAATATCATTTAAATATTCTGTGGGTAATGTTAATTTTGACGACACATTGTTTATTTCCCGCGTGACGATTGATTAATAAAAATATATATTTTTATTTAGCAAAATGTTGATGAAATCATGAAAAGTGCATGTTCCAAAAAAAAAAAAATTTGTGTGTATAATATATATCTATAGTTTTATAATATTAATATTTTAAATTCTCTCAAAAATATATCGTACATAATATTATGTAATGCATGTCGGGAAAAGTTTCAAGCTGTTGAGTAGTTGTAGTTTGTTTAATCGTCAGTTCAAGCGGCACTTTGGAAACCTCAACAATCTGTGCACTGTCGTTAGACGTTGTATTAGAAACTGTAGTCTAGAATCAAACTCCACTTAACACCCGACCGTCCTAAAATTTGCAGGTATCGTCCTCGTGTAGCAGCGTGTACGTGGACGGTTCGGAGATTCGGGGTTCCAGCAACGCGTCGGTCCTTGTCAAGTATGGCACGTATACCGGTTTGGCGAAGTTCACCGTGTGGATGCCCGAATTTCCATTGGAGGTGAGCGTCGGCGACACGCGACTGAGCCAGATAAAGGGCTGGAAGGTGCCGGAGGAGCACGCGGCGACGAGCGCCAAGAATAAGCGTAGCCTGTTGAACGCGACGAGGAGCGAGGAACGGACTTCGGAATCGCCGATCACCGCGCGAGCGAGGAAGAGGAGCGCCGTCGAGCTCGAAGAATCGCTAGAGGACACTTCGATGGACATGGACGATCCGGACGAGCCGCTCCTCGAGGAGGAGGACGAGCACGAGGAACGATTCCGTGGCAATGGAAACGAACACGGATGGGGGGACACGATCAACTCCATCGATCGGAATCTATCCCCGGCCAATTGCCGGCTGCGTTTCCAGCAGAGCCCAATCGAGGTGCACGCCCGATTCCTGGCGAGCGATCATGACTCGGGCAGAGTCTCGTATTTTGTCAATCGGCGCACCTGGCTGCGCGTCACCGACCTCATAGCCGGCATGCTACGAATTTCTGATCCTAGGATAGCGACGCTTTTACAAAATAGACTGGTTCAGGGACGCGGGGTGGGACGCACAGAGGTGCAGGTATTGTCGCCGATCACTGGCAGAGTCATCGGGGCGAAGGAGATCAGGGTTGGTAACGATCGCGTATCCGTAATACGACTGTCCGTCCGGGTCGTGTCCGGACTTCAGCTCAGCATCAGTCCTGATACCGCGATCGAGAATGGATATGTTGCGGAAACCTCGGTTACGAGAAGACTGACCGCGCAGTATCAGGTAATACTACTGAATTATAATTGAAATATTCGTATTACTTTTCAAATATATTTCGAGAAAAAGAGCAATCTCAAAGAGTCGATCTCTTAGGAAAATAACAAAGTTGTAGAGTTTAATATTTCGGCGTTTGTTAGATCATTGAATCCAAATCTGATTAAATAAGCCAAAATTAATAAAAGAAATACATATAAATTAAACTTAAAAAATGACGTAAAATTGTGTTATTCCATCTAATTTCTAAAGAAATTGGCTCCAAACTCCCCTAAGGATTCTGTGATCGAAACTATGATTGCGCGAGCAAACCGTGTATAAACTTAACGCAATTATTGTACGTATCGCATCAACAGGAGGGATTGCTGGACATCGACGTGGAGTTCTCGGACAATACCCGTACGCCCCTAAGGGAGATCGCCGTGAGCGATTACCATTTGCAGGTTGAAAGCACGGATCCGGAAGTCGTGGCGTTCGCGCCGATGGTCGCTTCGCATCATCCCCGGGTCATCGCCGTCGGCGAAGGTCGCGGTGACTTGCTGCGAGTCAATCTTCAGCTGGCCGATTCCTGCCGATTATCCGGCAGACGGTCGGGCAAAGGCTCTCAGAGGACGACGGCTGCATTGGCGAGCGCGTCTGCCAATGTCGAGGTGGATTTCGCCTCGAGCGAGGTGCCCAATCGGCCGGAATTTGTGCAAAACGACGGCGGCGGCACCGTCGGCTCCCATCATCACAGAGAACGTAAAACCAACCGGGGCGAAATGGCACCTGATCTACATGACATTCTCATCGGTAAATAGATCCTGTTCCCCTTTGCCGCTTGCTCTCTTTCTCCACTTTCTTTCTTCTTTCTTTCGCATTTTCTTCGCTTCTTCTTCCGTTCTCCGCTACGCTTTATAACCGCCACATTACGCACGGCATGCATTTCCTATAGCGAAAACTTTCTTCGCGATCTTTCTTTGGCTTGTAAAAAGTTTCGCCTGTCTATTGATGCGTAATCTTCCCCCACGGTTTCCGTCCGGTTACAGTCTCTCGTAACTGATAGTTTTCTTTCCTTTTGTATATTGAATATCAAATGTGTCTGCCTCAAAAAGTAATTTGTGATGCAACGCGCTCATTACAAATCGTTGGAATATTTCATCATTAATTAAGTTGAAACATCTACTATAACATTTATATACGAAATACGAACAATGACACAGTTGAACACGAAGAGGAAAGTTGACTTTAAAAATTACTTAATCTCGAAACGTTTATAAACACATGATTCTTCTATTTTCTCCTTTTATCTCAAATTAGTACCAAAATCTCAATTTAGATGATATTATTACGCATTCAATAAGATAGTAAATCATTGTATATATACATAATATCGCCACGAAAATACAAATGCACGTTCACAGTGGCCCTTCCTCAAGCCTCGCATGCCCAATAGCATGTCTAGCCAGCTGCCTGTCCAGCTTGAAGGGATTAAGGGATGAAGATTCTCTCGCGGTGGCTCTCTCCAACTTGGCGCAAACACCCTGTCGTCTCACTCTGTCCTCTCTCTCTTTCTCTCTCTTTGTTTTTTTCTGTGCAAAGGGTTACCGCTGAAAGACGAGAAAGACGGGCACAAGCACGAGCCTCTGGTGCAGGCGCGGCAGCATCGCACGGCTATAGCTAATGGCATGTCTTCAGGGGGTATGGGCGGCGTCGGCGTGCGTCACCATGGCGTCGGGGCACGCATGAGTCCGCTCGAGATCGGGATGTACGTGCTGCTCGCGGCGTTCTGCTTCGCGATCGTTGTCTTTGTCGTCTCCTGCGTGGTGTACGCCAGCAAGTTCAAGCCCCAACCGCCAGACTCGCCGGGACTCCTGACCGGCACGGCCGTACCGGTGCTCGCCGGAGCGGGCGCGAGGGCACGTGCCGCCGCGAATCAGCTGGCATCCGGCAGACGACCACCACGTGAATCTACTACCAACGCACACGACTGGGTATGGCTGGGTAGGGCTACCCTCGAGCGAGCCGCCTGCGGTCCGCAACAGGTACGTACACGAATGAATCGCACGATATACGTACAGCAAGGTGTCTACTCTCTGGAAAAACATGAAGAACCTGGAGTTCTTACAGAGACATTTTTATACTTGAAAAAGATCAGAGAATTTTTATTGGAATTAAAAAAAAATGATTCTCTCTTTAATAATTTTCTTTTTACATTGTAAGCAATCGACAATCTATCAATTATAAAAAAATTTATTTAAGAGAATTGTACCAAAAAAAAAAATCTGTAAAAAAAATTCTCTTTACCTAAAATTTTAAACAAAAAAATCTGGAAGATCAGGAAATTTTTTACAAGATTTGAGTAGACGTACTGATAAAGTTACTACTTTCGAAAATTTCATGTATGATTTACTACGATGACGTTGCCTAATTATAGGCTAATTTATTGTATATGAATCGATAAGAGATATTATTTCATTAGTAAGAGTAAAGCATAAAATCATGCAAGTGATATACGTTAATACGCAGTTAATTCGAGCTTTATTTAAACATAATTATCAGTATCAAAGAATTACTTAGGATTTCTAATGAATTAAACGATAACGAGTGAAATTTGGATAAAACGTAACATGATTAGTTAATTGACAGTTCAGAGGGAATACGCACATTTAGGATTAATTGGTGATTAAAATTCAACGAGTCTCCGGTGGGATTTGATGCTGTAAATATTCGCCTCCTCTCGCTCCGATAATCCAGCGGCAGTTAAACAAAATAAATAAGAGATTTCGTTGAACCTACTCTGATTGGAAATCCGGTTTATATGTTACAGGTGCGCGTAACGAGTAATCCGCTGGCAGGCGAAGGTGAACCCGAGAACGAACTGGGCACGTGCTTTGACAATCCGAATCACATCGAGCTACCGTCCGCCAACCAACAACGACCTAGCGGTACCAGCGCTATTGACACCACAACTTATTCTAAGAGGGACAGAGTAATGCGGAACAGTTTCGCGGCGAAATCCGCGATCAAGTCATCCGCGATAATACCACCCAGCAATAATGCAACGACGACGGCGACGACGACGGTGGTAACTCCGGCCACCACGCGGAATGAGTAATTATGATTAAATGTTATTGTTTCTCTCTCTTTGTATAAATCGAGGATTCTCACATAATTTTCGAAGATTGTCGTGAAATATCTTTTCGAAGGCAAAGGAGAAAAAAATGGTATTCCGCGAAGAGAAAAATGATAAATTTTTTTGTACGAAATAATGATGTATTATTATATAAATTTAATTGTCATTGCGAATTTCTTTCCAGCAACGACGATATCCCTCCACCCTTGCCACCGCACGGGGTGCTGCCCGCGATTTCGACATTAGTTGCGACAACGACAACGACAACGATGACAATCGGCACGAACAACGCGAGCAACGGCAACAACGAGGACTACAAACCGCCGGTACCGCCGCATAGGAACACGGGGGTTAACGTGCGGCTGCCGGAACCACCGCGGAAACATCGCCACAGGACGTCCAGCGGCGGCAGTGGCGGTGGCAGCCATCACGGGAATAATCATCGACATAGCGGCAAATCGCCGCAACAGTCGAGCCATCATATGGTCAAACCGCACATGAAAGCCAGAGTAGCGGAGAACGCGAACAAGCAGCAGAAGGGCGAGGACGAGGAATTTGTGGAATTGGTGGTAAATCACGACGACAGCAACAAACATCTCGCGAAGGACACCGGGAGGTCCCGGGAGATCAAGAGGGCGACCATAGTCGGTAATCCGATGTACTCGTCCTTCTCCACATCGGCTGTTGTTTCTACCGTGAACACGTCTACTCCTATCGGCGGCACAGCCTCGTCCACTACCACATCCCCGCCATCCTCGTCGCCGTCCGCTTCCTCCTCATCCTCCTCCTCCTCCTCGTCCTCCTCCAGCTCCTCCTGCGCCTCGTCGTCTTTCCAGGAACAGGAGGAGTCAGTGCCGCTCGACGATCTTAATCTAGGTATGGATTACAATCAGATCATGCAATACTTTGATAATCTGAAGGAGTCGAATGCCTAGGTAGGGCCGTTCGACCTCTTGGAAGGTCGAGCAGTAGTCAACGTCGATACGGAACACCGGGATCCTCGTCAGTAGATGAGCGATGAGCGTCAAATTCTATTTATTTTTTTTTTATGTTCGTCTCTTGAAAATTCTCTCGGAGAATTCTCTCTGTAGCGACAACTCGCTCTCGCGGAAATGAGATTTCGCTACATACGAGGATGATAATTACCCGGATATTTCGTATTTTAGACTATAATCTAGTCAGCTTCCTAGCAGCACATCAAGAGTAACGCGCAAACATGCATAAACACATACGTACACACTCATATTAACGAAATTAAGAGAGATATTACTCTTTCATACACAATTCATATACAGTCTCTTGACAATTTATTACGATCGCTAACAGTTTTCGGGCGCGCATCGGGTGAAAGTTCCTGAAGTATGGTATAATTTGCGCCGTAATATATTCGCGTTAATACGTAAATAATGATACGTAAAATGTAAAAAAAAAAAAAAAACGTAAAAAACATCAATACTTTATATTATAATCCCAAGCGAGGAGATGCATATATTCACTATATTTTTTTACCATTTTTATAAAATATATATACACATATGTATATCATTATCCCAAATGATATTCAATCAAATGAGTATATCTTTCTCGTTTTCTTCGTTTTTGCTGATTGATATTTTTGCTATTTGAAAAATTTTCTCATTAGTAGCTCTCTAAACTACTCATCTATTGTATTGACAATATTCAATAGATTTTGTCTACTATGACGTTTTTCTTTTGTTTCCTTTAAATTCATACGCGAGGATATTATTCGTGCGTCGCGATTGCGAAAACTTGTTGACGTAATAAATAATCGGAGTACTGTTCGTACATACACGCAAGAGGCTTTAAACAAAAAAAAAACTGACTGTCGATGGCTAAGTGGGGTAGGTAAATCGCTCGCTCGATGACGACGAAAACGTCTCGCACGACGTTTTGTTCCTCGCTGCGAGCTTTCCTTCGTTTCTTACAGGATCGTCGCGTACCCTCGCTCCTTGCCCCCCGTGCCATCTTGATCTCTCGCTCAAAAGCTCTTCCCCTGCGCTATCACGGGTCCTCCTCCTCCTCCTCCTCCTTCCCCTGCTCCTTGTCTCCCTCTCCCTCTCCCCCGTCAGGGTTGCAAGAGAGGAGCATCATTTACGAGATGCTTCGTATTTTGATCGCGCAATGGCTCTTTCCATGCCGCATCTAACAGTATAAAGTGCGAAGGAACACCTCGCAAATCTTTCCATTACAGATGTCAAAATATCACGTTTCATGTACAAAGCAAGAAGAGTTTTGTATCGCCGATATGTATATGGCGCGTCTCCTCCTCGCTCTTTCCGCTAGATATTTGATCTACATAGGATACATATTCGCTTAACGTGCGCGAATCGCCGTCAGCGGTGAATTTTTCACCGGTTCACAGCCGAACGTGGGCACGACAGGCTATCAATCAGTCTTTGTCAGGCGTATACGAGACGCGCGATCAAAATACGAGGAAACAACGTGCAAAACTTGCAACCCAACCCGATCGCATCGGAGGACGCATATTTATTCGATCGATCGTACGTCGTAATGTTTGTAAATTTTGCTTTGTAAGACTGTGTACATATATACATAAATATATATACGCGATGAAGCGCATGTTAATTATGGACTTACAGATTTAAAGTTACATTTATATAGCTAATAGAGAATCGCATCGAGAGACGCGCACGTCGGAAATATTGAATGAAGAAGTATTTCGTCGATAAGGACGAAGCTTATACGTTACATGCTGCTCTCGCTTTTGAATTATCCCTTGGAATGATCTTTTTTAAGTACGTCGCGTACTCGTATCGCAATCAGCACTTTTTAACAGCACGCCGAAAACGCCGCGCGTCACTTTCATCACGTGAAAATACGTGTATTAGCATACCGCGTCTATAGATGTCTAGATAGTACCTAAATATAACACGTACCGACACGTATTTAGGTACATTATTGAGATACGGGGTGTATCTTAATTATTCTTGCTTTGAATATTTGTATCTAGGTACTCTATATCTGCTACGAGATATCGTAACGTGTACCATGTATATTGCCATATCACGAGTGTATATAATTGTATATTTATCGTACAAAAATATGTATTATCGGGAATGTTGAAATCTGCCAAGATATTCTGAAAGAGATAGCCTACTTCTTTTTGTAACACATATTTATTCAGTTTAGATTTATTTTATTTACAGCAGCATTAACCTGCACTGTCGCAACGTTTAACACTTTTAGCTAATATTCGTAAATATCAAGATTGTATTTCGAAATTTTTAATGATTATATTTCATATCTGGGTGCTATTTCAAGAAATATATGTATCATCATATAAAAAGGAATGCACATTTCTATCATGTATCCGTGCATTTTGTACCTAGATACAAAGAATGCGTTGAAAGTGTGTATAAACTAAGTGAACATTATTGTCCATAAATGGCTTATTAGTAAAGAACGAATATACACAAATATATTTTGTGTGTGTGTGTGTGTGTGTGTGTGTGTGTGTGTGTGTGTGTGTGTGTGTTTGTGTGTATGTGTATGTGCAAGTGAGAAATAGTAGAAAAAATAAATATTAATTGATATTTTTGAGGTAATAATATAGTATTGATTTATAATAATTCGCAGATTATCTCTTCTTAATCAATCTATATCTTTGTTAGTAATCAGTCAATATAATGGAAATATATTGATTTTTATATGAATAATAACCAAATATATATGTTCCTGGCAAAAGTAGAAGCATTCGTTTTAAAATATGAAAGCGTATAAAACAAAAACATATCCTATATTCCATATAAAAATTTTATTCTTTAATCATTAACTTGATTATTCACACATTTTGTTTGTATAAATTTATTGAAACAAAATGTGCAGCTATTGAATATAATTATAAAGCGTTCGAAGGTACTTCGTAACAAGAGTCCTTCACTGAAATAGTAAAGTAAATAGCAAAGTATGTTCGCTTAATCTGTACGTGCTTTTAACCGTACACGGAGAAAATATAATAAAAATTACAATATTAAATTTTTGTAATCGTGGAACATACTAACATATAAGAAAAATCACGATATTTTTATTCAATGATATTATATACTTATTATATTTTACAAAGAAATATAATTATTCAAATATTTTGATGCACAAACAAATGCATAATCGTTAACAAACAATAAAACAAATACGTAATTTACAATTTTTATAATAATAAATATACTGTCGTTATATTCCAGCTTTACAATAAATGTTGCGAAAGGGAATATAATTTGTACTGTAAAATTTTCTCCGTGTACTTATATACAGCGAAGAAAAAAAGAGAGCGAAAAAAATATACCGTTCTTCCCGATCGATTAGAATATACATAGTTACAAGTTCATACAGTGTCATCCCGTTGTTTTCCATTAAAATAAAACTGAGCACCGCGAAGTGATCGAGAGTGAAACGAGGCAGCAACTTTAAACGCGAAGAAATGAGCGACCTACTCCAAGGATCAGCCAGAAAAAAAAAATTCTATAACTATGTACGTATTCTAAGGACTACGTGTCTAAGTATGTATGTAACTCTGTAAGTTGTGTGTCAGCACAATCGCGTGGGACAATAGTGATCCAATCGAATAGGTGTTAGATGATTCTGACGTTGAGAAAGAATCGGAGTATACTCTCTCCCTCCCCCTCCTCCCCGCCGAGAATCTAGTCTCTTATATAGCGCGTAATATATAAAATATTAATCAACGTGAAAAAAAAAGTGCGATGTACGTTGCCTTTCGCCTGATGATAATACGTATCTTTCGAATACTCTCGCGATCACGATGCGTCAAGCTTGATGTACATATGATCGACCCTTAACTACTGTGGTGTAAAACGAATCATGTATCCGGACCTTTTTACATAATCGTGCAAAAAAAGAAAATGATAATGTATCCGTAGGGATAAGACGATCTCTTCGTCTCGTACAAGAGCAATGAACGAAAAATGCTTTTGTTTTAATAACAATATAGTGAAATTCATGAAATTATTTAAAAAAAAAAATAATAAAAATATATAAACGTATCTAGTCTCATATATCATACCGTAAGATTTCGCCATATTAGTTAAGGGTTGAATAGTTTTTGAACCGATTGTAAAAAAACATTTCTGTCCTATCGACATTTATATAGCCGGAATTTCCTATGAATCTCGTAATTTAATCTAGATCTATTTGATATTGTAACAGAGATGAGCGCTTTTTATATAAAATAGAATTACAAAACTAAATTTCAGAAAGCGGCTTTAATCGCTTTAGTTTACGATGTGAAATATACGGACATTGTTTTCTGCAATCGGTTCTCATGCCTTGAAAGCGACTCTTGATAATATACTCTTCGACGAGCGCAAAATTGAGGGAGTGATTTTCAGTACTCACTTGAAGGTTTTACTTCTTGAAAGATATTATTCATAATATAGCTCTCGAGTGTACGGTAAAGTTTATACTCGTATCTCATATTCGACACTTTGTTCGTCTAATTCTCGTAGACGCGGATACAATCAGGATTATATTGCGGTACTAGATGTGAGGCTACAGCATTTCCCGACGATGTCATATGATTTTATAATCGCTTTTATCATTGCAAACTGTTAAATTGTATCACAATAACCCTGACTGACTCTACTTCTGTACGAGATAAATAAACCGAACTTAGTGCCAAGTGTGTAGTGCGGGTATACCTAGTCTTCCGGTATCGGAAGCTAATGTAACGCTTTGTATATTCCTTTCTATTGGTCTCTTTTTCTTGAGATGCACGCGGAGAAACGAGAACTTATCGATGAACTCAACGGTAAGAACCTATACGATAATCGCGATCATATCCGAATATCAAGCGAAAAATAGACGCGCGCTAATCGTTCGTAATTATTATCTAGCGAATTTGATATAAGAGCACCCCATCGGTGATTATCATGATGCCATAGCGTTTACTTAATTTTACTGAGAGTGATCGGAGTCAGTGGCTTGTATGTTAGTATATATCGTTGCGTGACACAAATACCTAAACTCATATACTCACACGCATGTATTAGACGAGATGTGTACATTCTGCATTTCCGATTCCACATCATCATTCCGATGAAAAACTCGCGCTTTTGTAGTCATCGACATATGCTTACCGTAAAATAAGACGTAGGAATATAGTTGCGATGTTTACGAAATTATCTTTTCAATGTAAGCCAGTGATTTCTGAATAAGATTTTTGCCAAGAAATCTGGATAAAATTGTTGCAATTTCTCTTTCTTTCATGTATAACCATTTTTCCTATATTGTACTGTTCATTCTTGCTTTCTTCTTTTTTCTTTGACAAAGAAAATTACCATATTACTTATATAAAGAGCGCAAGAGATAATAAAATAATACTTGATCGAGCACTCGGGAATCACTGGTAATCTTCTCCCGTCCGTATATTGTTTTCACAATTTATTCGATTATTTTACTCGAAAATTCCTGTCTCCGCAGTGTCTTTTACAGAATTCCTCCTCTCTTTCTTGTCGATTAGATGTGCAATAGATTTATTGCGCAAAAAAAAATGCATCACTGACTCTGCATCCGCGCATACTCACATTCCTCAGACACCCATTTACATAATAAGTGTGATAAATGCGGAACTAAAGAGAGAAAAAAAAGACGAAAGCGATAATTAGTAGTTACTAACTGTACGCTTCGCGACGACGACTCTCGAGTGACATCGTTGGCGAACGGATGGCCGACGATAACGATGATAATCGACGATCTATATTCGATGTAATACATATATGCAAAAAGTTCTTTGTCTTGGACGCGATTTTGAAAGAAATTTATTACAGAAGTCTGTCGATCATTCCATCAATTGATGAGATGAGATGAGACGAGACGAGACGAGAAGCAAAGCAGAGGCAAAATTTCGTTTATATTTTCAAGCATAATGACGTGCACGTCGAAAATCCTAACAAAAGAGTTCGTCTCCAAACGGCCTTAAATCTGTATTTTCAAAATTTTGAATTTTGAATTATACCAGACTCGTGACGATTTGAAGAGAAGCTTTTTAATTACGAATGTACTCTAAGCCGGAAAAATTAGGTGTTTACTTAAGAAGATTCACTTATGTGGAATCTTCGGACTCTAATAAATAATCAAACAAAACAAATTTCGCCTCTAGCCCTTCGTCACCGTTTGTTAAATCTTTGCGTCAAAAGAGATCGTCATTTTCCTTGATTTCGAAAATTCAGAGACATTTTGCTCGTTTGTACAAGTATTGTATCCGTAATATCGGAGGCATTCCAGGGTGACGCTTAAAGACTCAATCTCCCAATGCTTTGCAAGAATAAACTCATGAAATATGATAATATTTTATCTTAAAAATGGTACAATCATTTTTACTTCTTTTTTATTTTTTACAATTATGTGTTGGGAGTTAAGAAAACATCAAAAAAACATGTGAAAAGCACGTTTTCGTGTGTAAAGGATAATTTATATTTTGTCATTGTTTGAAATATATTTTAATTAATTTATTTTCTTGTCTATCTTAATGTCCGATACAGTATATTGATAAATAGAAGATTAAGGAAGCATCGATATCTAAGGAAAATAGGATATTAAATTTTTTTTTCTTGGATATTTTATTTTATTTTTTTTAATAAAAGAATTTTTTTTTTTTTTCTCTCGAAATTATTGCAAGTTTATTCACAAATAAAGCGACGCAAAAGTCTCTGAAACATTCCGTTCGAAAACTAGGAGACAATCTTTTATATTCTCATTAAATGAAATTATTATTATCACGACTTCTATAATTATACTCTATTACTATTGTTACCTGTATTGCTATCATTATATTATTGTCATCGTTGCTGTTGCTGTTATTGTTACTGAGATTGTTACTCCTGTTGTCATCGCCGCGTGTCGATCACGTGTCGATTCTGAAAATACGAAATACGTTGTTTATGTCATCGTCATCGCCGTCGTCATCATCGATATCAATGTCGACGTCGCCAATACGCTAATTATAACAATAAGATACGATTATCGCCTACTCAATGTACAATATGTAGTATTTATCTGTTGTTACCATCAAAATCGTCATCAAAGATATATAAAAATATTGTAATTGTAACATATCGAGCTTCTCGTACCACTAAGCCCTTTTTCCTTAAACTGGCCGTATTCTCTCATTCATATCGGTTATAAATGAATTCACATGTTTGATCGGCGGTCTACTTCTTCGAGATTTGTGTTTCCTTATGTGCTAGAGTTTATATAAAAAGAGAAAAAAATGGATATTAATATATAAACTGACGTATATAATACCAATCTACGTAAAATAAATCTAAGATATGTAATTAAATGCACAACTACAGCATTAAAGATAAAACTTTCGTTTAACCTTTGTAATTAATTTTTTTGTAATTATGATATAAAAAGCGATATATAGGATATAAAAAAAAATAAATTATTATTCAATGTGTGTATATTATGTTATTCATTCGGTTCAAGGAAAATACGCGATTTTTAAAACATATATCCTGTATATAAAACAATTGTTTTTTTATATTTATCATATATTTATTATTAAATTTTTTCTCTAATTCTATTCATTCCAGATGAATAACATCAACAATTATACATAAGAAAAAATATCTTTTAGTTTTGATAGAAAAAATTAAAATATGGAATTTCAAATACATACATATATATATATATATATATATATATATATATATATATATATATATATATATTATACGATAATAATAATTCTTTTAAATTAATTATGTAAGAATTATAAAAAATTCTTTCATATAATTATAGATATAAAATTTTTGTTCAATTTCTCTCTCTCTCTCTCTCTCTCTCTCTCTCTCTCTCTCTCTCTCTCTCCCTCTCTCTCTCTTTGGTAATATGACGATATTTAGAATTCGGAAAATAGATAAAATATATATATAATATTATATATGAAACGCGGACGAGAAATAATATATAAAATCATATATAATAGAAAAACAGGAATTGGAAAAATAAATTTAAAAATTTATACAAGTATCTTATTTATGTAAAAATTATTCGATTAGTAAATTGGAATATGACCGTGAAAATGTTGAATTGTACAAAATATATATACATTACTAAATAGATCCTGATTTGTTGAATATAATGTTGTATATTTGAATATTTAAATATATATTGATGTCATTAATACTATTTCGATCATTATAAAATGTAGAAATATAGAAAGAATAGAGAGAGAGAAAAATCTTTTTATATTTATGTACACATACCACGCAACTTCCGTCATGGGATGTTTCTCAGCAAGGAGTCATAAGAAAGAAATTGTGTCACACAATTGAACACCTGGAAAGAAGTGTACGTCAATTGGACGTAATGCTTATTGGCCAGTTGAAAATAAGGCCCTTTCATTGGTCAATCGTGCTAGTTACCCTAGGCACCGATCGATATGAGTGGTTATGGTTGAGATCGAGAAGACGTTAGAGATGTTTCGAAGCATTACATTAACCAATCAGAATAAAGAAATTTTTGCTCTTTTTGTTCTAATTGGTCAATCACAAATGCTTCAAAGCATTTCGAGCGTCTTCCCGACCGCAGCCTATGTCCAATCGGGGTAAAAGTAACCTTTACGCAATCACTGAAAGATGGAATCGTAGTCTACGATTCGTAGAGCGAATATTTAGTGAAATATGTATACAATAGAAATAGAACACTAAATTATATTGAAAGATTTGACAATGAAAAGATGGTGAAATGCATTAACTTACTTATGGATTTTGTCATATGTGTCTCGCAGAATAATTGAGATAATTGGAATCAATTATTTGTTTTTAATTTACTTTGAGTCACTTTGTATTGTGTAATTATATAAACAAACGATTATATATTATTTTAACCTAAAAAAATGATGCAAGCATACAGAAATATAGTGCGAACTTTGCTTTCTAGTAAGTTTTCAATATAATATATTTTTGAAAGAAAAACAGATTATATTCACATTTAACAAACTCTTATCTAAATTGGAATTTTATTTCATTATGCTATTTTTTCCAGACTGGCAACCTACGATGACATCGGCAGCTGGTTTAAAAGTCTTTCGTTCACCTGTAAAATTTGGCAGTAAATATATAGACATAACATATACTTGTTATATATGTGATATTTTGTAACTTGAAATTATGATTACTAGACATTGAATATCCTGAACGACGAAAACTCAGAATAATGGAGAAAGTCCCACAATATCCAGCAGGAATGCGTGCTTTTAAAATGCAAAAACGATTGCGATACATGCGTGGTCCAGAGGAGGTGCACAATTTCCTTTTATACAAGCAATATGGGATCATTGTAAGTCTGTATATGTAATGACAAAAGGATTATTGTTATAGAGATGTTTAATTATTCTCTCAAACTACACAGGCAACAGGGGGAGGTAGATTAAAACATAATCATTTTGAGACAATCCGTTTAAAACTTGGCAGAAAAATTAATCAACAAACGATGTTTGCAATTTGGCGTGTGGATCCACCATGGCAACCAGTTACAAAAAAGGTTGAACAATTAAATTATAGATTATATAAAGTACTAATTTGAAATATATTACTTTTCCGATCTAACAGTTATGGTTTCTATAACATAGGGACAAGGACACCGCATGGGTGGTGGTAAAGGTTCTATTGACCACTATGTTACTCCAATTAAAGCTGGACGTGTCATCATAGAACTCGGCGGTCATTGCGAATTTTTTGAGGTATATTGATAATGTATTATCAATATATATATATCTTTCAATATTCTTTAAAATAACATTACATTTTATAATGGATTCAATATTCTTCAAAATAACATTACAATTTATAATGGCAATTTGCGAGACTTGTCTCATATATTGTCAAATTCATTCTGACTAACAGAATATGAATAAACAAAAATTTATTAATATACATCAAATTCTTTTTTAGGTAAAAAAAATATTGTCCGATATAGCACGCATACTGCCATTCAAAGCCAAAGCCGTCAGTCAAAAAATGTTGGACGACGAAGCAGCTAGACAGGAGTGGATGGAAAAGAACAATCTGAATCCTTGGACCTGGAAATACATGGTTCAAAATAACATGCTTGGTTGCTTTAAATGGATATCGCCAATGGATAAATTATGGTTTAATAAATACTTGTAAATAAAAAGAAAAGATTGTAAGAAATTACACGTTCTTATATTTTCTCTTTATGAAATATTTTATAATTTATCTCAGTAAAATTAGATAATAAATGATACTAAATAATTAATGAGTAATAAAACAATTAATAATTTTTTTATTCATTAATGATTATATATATATATATATATATGTATAATTTATTTGACATTCGTTTTAATTAGTAAAGCTGTACAATCTCAATCTTCGATGAATAAGCTTTACGTTTCTCGCACGAGTTACACTCTTGTGTCATTTCTTGCCTTTATGGTACGTGCACAAGTCTGAGCTTTTTGAGGTTACGATTGAAAAAGTATGTGTGGAAATATATCAATATTAAATTATTTGATTATGCAACATATTTAAATTTCGATAAAGTTGATATAACAAACTTTACATTTTACATGCGTATATATTACATACATGTATCGTAATGTAACATATTATTTAGCTATATAACCTGTACTTATATATAATTTTAAATTTCGTATATAATATTCCTTAACAAGCATTTCATTTCATTTTAATGATAATATACTAAAGAATATACATATATTACAGATGACAAAACTGTTGGAGTGGTTATCATGTGCAACTGTGATTTTAAGTATCTGGTTTGCTACGATCACAAGCAGCTCTACTTTTGTTAAGAAATGGCATGAAATAATACTTTTTCTTCCAATCATTTGCTTGTTTCTCTTTGGTTTGTACGCGGCTATCGTCGTTCTGTATAGAGTATTCACCTTCAACACCTGCGACAGCGCAGCCATCGAACTTCAACAAGTTAGTTTGTCTTGTATCTATAAGAAAATATATTTGTACTTTAGTAGTGTTAATGTCTCTTTGTTATTACTTTTTTTCAGCAAATAGAGGAAGCTACAAAGGATCTTCAGAGCAAAGGTGTAATATTATCAAAAGAGGCTTCAACTTAAAACTTGTATAAATAAAATTTAAAATATTACAAATTTTCTACTCAAATTTTCTATTTGTATCTATTATATTTTATTTTTATTTGTAAAAGGATAATGTAATAGAAATAAAATTATGATATTTATTTCATATATATATGACTAAAAAGAGAGAGAGAGAGAGTATTTGCATCTTTGCTAAAAACTATTTTTAGACAGTAATACAATGTACTAAGTTATATTAAATAAAATCTTAATTTATTCATTTATGCTATGTATTACAAGTATGTTGAGCACACAACCGAGCATTCTTTTTTTTAACAGCATTGTTTTCTATTAACTGCATATTTCTAAAAAAAATGAAGAATAAAATTTAATTCAATGTAATAGATTGGAAAATTTTATGCATTGTTATTAAAACTCTTCGACAAATAATTTTTCACTTTACTATTATCTTTTTACTAAATATAAGAGCAATGAAATCTTTTTTAAATATTTATTATCATTTTAATGATATTAATAAGTAACTGTATAGAGAGAGAGAACACAAATTCAAGAATTCAGAATTTCCTGTAACATGCATAAGTACGTACATACGTATGTATGTAATATTATTATGCAATAAGTCTAATTAGTCTTTTATTATACAAAAAAAACCGCATAATATCGTTTGCTATTTTATGCTGCAAAAAAAGTAAAATTACACATCAAATTTGGAATACAATCTATAATATTATACCACATTTTAGAGCGCTTTTTAATAGAATTCCAACATAATGTATATAACAATTAATATTCAAGTGCTTATAATTTCGAGAGTACTATCAACAGATGTGTAGCGTTCTATAGTTGTTTTATTTAATTTATTTATTCCAATCAATTTGTGTGTGGTAAGCAAACAAAGCTCCTTACTATTAGCAAGAACTTAATAATGTGATATTTACATATCAGATTATAATTTTTGAGATCTAGAAATTGATTAAGAACAAAATTATATATATGGCAGGCTATTTTTTTATAATACGCTCTTAGTTTACCAGATTGTGATACATGCAAGAGAACTTTTAAATCAATTTTTGAATATTATCATTTAAAAGTAGATCTCTTTGTACATACATACATAAATACGGATATAGGCAAGTACACATACATATACGGATGCACTCTATAATTTTTATATCAGAAAGCCGAATAAATGTACAAAGTGTACTTATTATATCTATTTGTAGATATGTTTAGACATGTATAAAACATATCTATAACATGAGAGTGAATATATCTCTTCAATTTATATATTTGCGATCCTCAATATATATATATATATATATATATATGACACACGCACGCACGCACGCCACACACACACACACACACACACACACACACACACACACACACACACACACATATATATATATATATATATAGTATATATACAATATATATAATATATTGAAATATATATGTATATATATATGTATACATATATAACTACTGCAAGATATACTCTTTTGCAGAATATTCCATACAACAGTAGGCTTTCTCATATAAAAACAGAATTATATTGCTCCATATATTTTTTTAAAAAACATAGAGCATTCATAGGCTGTATAAGGATGGATTTTATAATACCGTTTGTTGTAAGCAACAATTCTTTCTCTCATAAAAATGTGTTATATTAAATGAAAATGTTTTTAAAAGTATGAAACAAGAGAATTGGTATACGTAGTATTATGGTATGCGTACTTATCTTAAATTCAGTCGCTTACCAAACACACCAAGGGTTTTATCTACACAACGAATAAAATAGCAGAGATATTTGCGTGTATATCTATATACAAAGTAAAGATGATTATTGTAAGACCAAAATGAAATAATGATGTTATCATTCACCCTCTGTCAGTCCTCTTTTTATTTTCTTTCTTTTTCTTTTTTTTTTAATCGAAATGTCAGACGAAATTAAATGAGCGATTCAGTCGTCCAGATTTTGTGAGAGTAGGAAATTAGCAGCGAGATTTTCATTCTTTTCACAGGCGAAGTATGCTTGTACAACTAAGTGTTCTGGAAAACCTAGCGCCTTCAACCTTTCAATAGCATCTCTGTCCTGTGGTGTTATCTGAATTGTACCAGATCCTACGCCTGCGGCTGCACCCGTACCAGCTCCGCCATTTACAGCGCCTCCCGCTGCAGCCGCTGCAGTTGCAGACGCTACGCCTCCTCCGGATGTTGGCAGAACTCGCGCCCCCGCTCCTGTAGCAGGTTCCACTATACGAGAAAAGATAACAAATTATATATATACATAAATTGATAATTATTAATATTATTAAATAATTAATATTCTCTTCAGTTATAATATATATATGATTGACTAGGACTAACCAGGTTCATTGAGCATGCGTACGAACGCTTCCTGATTTTGAGAAATAAGCTGCAACAAGGCGGGATTAGTGGAACCGATTTGCTGAAGAAGATTATTCAGCAGCTGTGGATTCTGTTGAATAACTTGACGCATTTGTTGAAATTGTGGTTGCATACGCAAGAAGGCCAAGGGATCTTGACTCTGATCCTGAAGTTGTTCCTGAGTTTCTGGCGGATCTTCAGGTGGATCCTCAAAGAGTTGCGCCGGTATACCTGTTAGAAGATACTCGACAGCTCTGTCAGGATTGTTAAAACTCGCGCGTAACGCTTGTACAACCTGCTCGCGTTCATATCTGATATAAAAAAAAAATAATAATAATAATAAAATGATAAAAATATCATTAAGTATTAATAATACTCGTTTAATATGTTTCTTTTTCATTATACATACCCCATATCCATGATGTTGTTTACCATAGTATTATAATCCTCTCCCATTAGCAAGGCACTTTCCGCTTGACCGGCCGCTGGTGTAGGTACTGCGGGTTGCTCTTGCACATTACTAGCTGCTCGCACTGTTTCTTGAACATTAGGATTCGAACTAGGTTGCGTAGTTGCTGAGCTATAATTGCAAACATAAAAAAAGAATATAAAACATGTCATATTGTATATAGAGGGTTTCATAACAAAGCAGCGTATCCCTAATTTCTAAAAAAATAAGATATTAAGATATTATATATTTAAAAAAAAATGAGATCTTAGTATTTCTAATACTCTTTTATCCAAAATGTATAAAAATTGTATTTCTATATATAAAATTTGAATTCGATTCCAGGCTTATGCCTTTATATAATGAAAAGCTATCGATATGTACAATAATTAATAATAAATAAAATAAATATTTCATAACATATGCGCGAAGAGGTTGAAATCTTTCACCTAGTAGATTCTTCCTTGCTATCCGTACTCTCCGAACGCTGCTCTTCGCTTGTTTTGGGCGTAGCACCAGATTTAGGCTTCGTTACCATAACAACTATAAACTTCTTCTCATCGATATTATATTCTGTTAACGGTTGCTCATCTGCCAATATCTTCCCTGTAAGAATTTGTACATTATTACGATCTCGAAAGCAAAAATTCATACTTATTAAAACGTTCGTATATTAGAATAACATAACCTATGAGCGTTTCTGCAATATCATTCCTAGCCTCCCAGAAAAGATATATATATTCAAAACATACGCGCGCGAGAGCTATATAATACTTAACACACTGTAATAAGGCGGTGGAGAGTCCGCGTTGCGTTACGCGAATAAGCGCCGGGCGCTTTCTTTCCGACATCGCTCTTGACGAATTAAGGTTACATTGCTTACCAGCGTATATCAACTTTTGATGCTCGGCGGGGAAGCCTTTTTGCGTTTCGATCTTCTTCTTGAGATCTTTGACCTAGTAACGATAATAAGTACATACGTAATCTTCCGTTCCGTTAATCGCTCTCTTAAAAGAAAAGAAGAAAAAAAAAAAGAAAAAAAAGGATATCACTCTTCTCTCCCGTCCGTCCGATTTTTACTTACGGTTTGCGACGAGTCGATCTCTATCGTGAACGTTTGCTGCTGTAAGTTTTTCAACGTTATAATCATATTGCCGGGCTGACGGGTTTCACCGTGTGTGTGTCTACGTCGATTCTCAATTTGCAAAATTAACCCCCTTTTTTCCGCCGATAAGGATAAAACGATGTTTTGGTAGAGATTTTTTTTCGGCGATGAGTCGGCACTGCCTTAAACAGCTCTCGCCAAGTGTATATACGTTACACTTGCGACAGTGTGCGGAAAAACATATGATGACGAAGGGGCCGAGGAGTAGCCAGCCACGGCTACCAATCGCTGTTCCATTTAGTACGATAATTAGGCCGACATTACGTATCGTACGAATCTATCAAGCGCGCTTTGTAATTATTTTTAATTATTATCTATTTATTTATCAAATAATGTATATAAATTTTACTGTATCTAACATTATTTGATTTTTAACACAATTTAACCAATTACAAAATTTACTATAAAAGTTACTAGTTTGCCGCATCATGGCGGACGTTTTCTAGACTCCCATGAGAGTCTCTAAATGAATAAATAAAATAAATAATTAATTAATAAATAAAGGATCTGCAAAAGTGTATTGAATGGTTGTCGGATAGTATGTTTCCACGGTTTTTGACTTATCGTTGATATCTCTTTGTTTTTACCTTTGTAGACATAACATCTGCTTATTTTTCTTGCACTTTCTAGAACTCCCTGTGTTGAGATAGACATATTCGACAACGGAGGGAGAGAGAAGGAAAGAAAAGAAACCAAATGCAAAACGAGAACAGGCTTGATTGCATTTCTCTGTCAGTCTTGTACACCGTCAACCTCGATGCCACGGATGATATAAGTGTGACTCCGCTTTGAATTTGACATTAAAAAGATGTGACGTATCGTAGATTACCGCAAAATGGAAAGAGTTCTCGAAGAGCGTCTGAGGGAGGCGGTGTGCGTCGGTGATACCGATGCCGTGCAAGATCTCGTGAATTTAGGTGTCGACGTTAACGCACGACAATCTGTCACTGGATGGTACTTGTCACTTTGAATTTAATTTGATGTCTTTTTTATTTTGAAAAATTGCACTCCGATACAATGCAAATGTATAGGATGAATTTATTTATCAAAATACTTTTATAATTGTGTTCATCTCCTTGTTTCTCAAGGACTGCTCTACATTGGGCATGCAAACAAGGATACTTGGATGTCGCCGCTTTACTCTTAAAAAATGGTGCCGATAAGAATCTGCGATCCGAGATAGGCGAAACTCCAGCATCCGTATGCAGCAATCAACAAATCTTGTATCTTCTGGGTATAGGTGGCGATAATCAACGAATCATGAACGATTTATCCTTGCATACTGTTACATCCACATACAATCATCCAGATTTTCTGCATACTGCTGCGAATCTCTCTAAAACCAGAAATAATACATATAACGAAAGCAAATTCGTCGCGACGTCTCAAGATGGTGTGATATATATTGATACAACTCTTTTAATGATATTGACAGTCAGTAAATACAATCAAATGTACAAAAAATTAATATAATGTTAATTATGTATGATTATATATTTATATTAATCGACTCAAAATCTGAAATAGTATAATTGTGATACTTATGGAGAAAATTTTTTTAAAACTATGCTGAACTGTCAAACTATCATTGTTAATATGCAAAGTATTATACATAATGATTTGTATTATACACTGATATGTTTTTAGAATTGGTATTGAAAATTCGAGTGGCCAATACAGCGGATCCGGATTTCGTCGAAGTGGAATTGCCACGGAGCGAACTGACATATCAAGCTTTGTTGTATTTGTGTTGCAAGGAGCTAGATCTCAATCCACATCAGATTCAGAAATTACGAAAATTGCCCAACACCAGATTAAGGAAAGACAAAGACATTCAAAGACTTGAAAACTTTCAAGAGATTGAGGTAGTCACGGACACTATGAATGTATACAAAAGTATGCAAAATGCGAACGGTGTCGCCAGCACTTTACTCGTGCAGTCTACGTTGCCGACTAATGGATATCAAAGTATATCCAAGAAGGATCAGACTATTTTATACTGATCGTACATTGGAGAAAAGATCCTTCCTTTTAAATATTTCCAAACTCTAATATATTAATAAGAGTAAAAAAGGGCTATTTGTTAAACAATAGTATATATATTTATCTAATATAACCATCTTAAATGCAATAATCGAATGTGGATTATATAAGATGTGATATATTTAATGTTAATTAAATTAATATTGATATGTTAAATTAATATTATGTAAATTTAGATAGGGTATATTCTAAATTTGTATATATAGCAAATTTGGAAATAGTGAATTTTTGTAATTGTTTCTTACTAGAATTAAAATGATTAAAGTATAACAATAATTTTTATATAATTGTCTTAATTCTTAATTTATTTGTTTTTCTTTGTGCACTTTCTGTTTCGTAGATTTTTTTGTTTATTAAGGATAACTTCGCCATCGGGTTTAACAGTGACTGTGGTATCGCCCAGGAACGTCGATAGTTCTCCTTCCACTTCGTGGTAAGCCCTCGGTCTCTTCGGCGGTACCACAATCGTAAGTGGATCAATCGTATTTTTACTCTCTGAAATATATAAATTTGCTTAAAAGACCTAATTTGTGTATCAATAATAAATCGAATAATCTGTTTGAATTAAAACATACTTAATGTCATATAAAAAGGCAATGCTAGAGTGGTCGTGCTTTTCAATCGAAGAGCTCGTATGTTCGCCCAACTGCCAGGATAATTCTTATCTAGATATTTGCAAGTGGCCAATATATTTATTAAGATTTCTTTTCTACTCATAGATGTGTTCCCTATCTGGACTAAATGAGTATCGCCGTTAGAATGAAGATGCATGCTAGTTTTTCTCAATGCGTAATCGATTTCGTGCTTCAAATCTTTGCTGTCCATCCTGATCGATGTCGGCAATTTCCGTCTTTTTATAAAATATTTTCCCAACAGGTGTGACATATAACCGGCGATGCGACCATCGACGAGAAAATGATCATAACTGCCTATAAGCTTTTTCTTCAATTCGAATTGATCGAATTCGGTTTTCACGCGATTTATAGGTATTATTTCATTCACGCGAGTACATCCGTGCTCGTCCAATAAGTTTTTGTAATGCTCTACTGTCGGTTCATAATCTTTCCTTTTTCCTCTTTCCAAATCACAAACAAATAGAGCAATTTCATCGTTCGACGTTACTATTGAATGTGGTAATAAGCTATAAATAGAAAAAAACAGGGATATTAGAATTTTATCAGGAGTACAGTACAATATATTACTAATATACAAAGTATTATCATTGTAGAGTTTATAATCATGTTACAAATCTCATAAGGATCCATTGGCAATTATAAAATATAATCATGTAAAATCTAATCAGGAAAAAATATTTATATTAAAATTGATGCTAATATAAAAAAAAGAGAATAATTATAACTTATAATGTTTTTGAATTAATTATAAATTCTTTTTATGTAAGTATATATATTTTTATTCTAAGTATAGAGAAAAAAATCGAGTTAACATATTATTCGTATAGAAAGCACACAATTTTATAAAATTATTTACATTCTCATTTGTCTGCGAGGCACTTTTGGGATTTTGATGCAAGTCACTTGCATAAATAAGGGCTGTATCTCCGTGGTTAGAAGATCGTTTTCTTTCAACTGTTCCTGAGTTAAATGGAAAATCGCAGAAATGCACTGTAAAATATGTTTCTTCGATAAATATGTTTCTTCTTCGACAATTCCTAGGTCAAGATCCTTTGGTGATGGATCCTTTGTCTTCTCCACCTCCGAATTCGCTCGTTTTCGCTTTCGCGAATTTTGCGAATCTGAATTTTTTAGTTTCATTTTCTCTACTGTCATTATTCTAATATCTGTTTCAAGATTGGCACATTTTTCCTTCTTTTTACCAATATTTCTTTTTCTCTCCTCTTGACTACTCAGCTTTCCACGTGTTGGCGTCATCGCTGCTTTGGCTAGGATTTACAGGCGGAAATATATGGAAGTAGACGGAAGTGACGAATTGACACAGTGATGCCAAAGAAAGGAAATTTTAAGCTTTTATACGCAGATGTTCCAAAATTTATCCCTTGGAGAGTAGCGTTTGATTCAAGTGAAAACGCAAAAGAGAACAAATCTCATGCCTCGTTCTCAATGAAAAAGATTTGTAATTACACACAAAACGAACCATGAAAGAACAGACCTATGAAATATTGCTACTGCGCATGACTAGAATTTTATTCGAACTTGTGTTTTTTTCAACATCTGACCGGATCACCGGATTTATAACCTTGAGAGATCTCGTCTTTAATGTTAACTCAATAGAAATCGATCTGGTATTATTTATTATTGTTTTTTTTCATATTTTAATACATAATTTTTATTTCCGTTTATCTTGGTACATATTATCGAATAATATAATTCACACATATATTCTCAATTAAGTTCATATATATAACTTGAATTGTAACCGACGAGAAACGTTCGTGTCGAATATTTTAAAGGAATTTATCAATTTATCTCGATTCACTTGAATAACAGATAATAAATATCAGTGTTAAGTTTTAGGAGGCTTGGAAACATACTCGAGATGGTTTCAATGAAATGGATAATGATCTACGGTTTGCTGGTGCCATTCTTTACAATGGTCACTTTACTCTACATTCTCGGAGTCGCGAGATACATTACTGATTTTGAAGAGAATACATGCGAGATGACATACATGTTTGAATACCCACAGTATGTGGTACGTATCGCACAAGACATTTTATCAGAATGGTCTATTCTCTATATGGGAGTGGAGATTATACAATATACTTACCTCTCTAATTCTTATCTACTTGTCTTATCTTTTTTTAACTAGACTTACTACATTTGTTCTCTTTGTTTCTTGATCAAGATGTAAATATATTTATTTTATTTATTAAAAGCAAGTTCTTTTAAGCAATTTATTTTATTTCAGAGAATATCTTTGAATAATAATATAGAGGAGAAATATCCGCGATTTGGACTATATGCCTATGGAGAAGGTTTTGTAACAGAAAAATTGAGAAGAATGCATTTTTCTGGAATACCAGTTCTTTTTATACCAGGCAATGCTGGATCTCATGAGCAAGGTTCGTATTAGTTTCTCTATTATAAAAGCATTCTAGAAAATCAATTGTATGACAAATCTTTATAGTTATAGAGCAGATACTTTAATACATGTATTATTTGCATTTTTTTTTTTCTCTTTCTTTAGTACGTTCTATTGCTTCAGTAAGTTTAAGAAAAAGCCGAAAGACTCCCTTCCATTTTGATTTTTTCACCATTTCATTCAACAAGGATTATTCTGGATTGTATGGAGGTAAAAATAATAATTAATATCGATTTGCATATATTGATATTTTTGTACATAATATTAACTGTCATTTTTTAATTTTATTAATATAAGGTGTGCTTATGGAACAGACTGTATATGTCTCGCATTGTATAAAGGCAATATTAGCTTTGTATAAGAATAAAATGGATAGTGTTGTGCTGATTGGTCATTCTATGGTAAGAAACACAAGTATATATATCATGCAATGTGCCTGAGAAATTAATCTGTGTTTCTGTCATAGGGTGGTGTCATAGCAAAAGGAGCTCTTTTACTAGCACCAAATATGAACGCTTCATTTGCAAGTATTATAATAAACTTGGCTACACCGCATACTCCAGCCTTAGTCCTCGATAATGTGTTCGCCAATTATTATAAGGAATTGGAGAAACATTTGTACAAACTTAAGGATGCAGGAGTGAAGGTAATATCTGTTGGAGGTGGACCGCGCGACATACTTGTAACCGCTGCGCAAACTTACGATCGTACGGCAGATATAAATGTCCTTTCCACGAGTGTACCGGCTGTTTGGAAATCTACCGATCATTTGAGTATTTTATGGTGTAAACAACTGATATTCGTAATCGTGCGTGCACTGTTTGATGCTGTAGATCAGTTGAACAAGCCATTTAAAATTGCATCAAATCCTGATTTGAAAATGCAGGCTCTATCTTATCATTTTTTACAAGTAAGTAATAATTGTTTGCAATCTTTGCAATAACATCATTTCTTCAATACAAAATTACAATTTCAGCATAGTTCAGGCAAGAAGCTGTATCATTATAAGGAAAAAGTTCAGTTTAGAAACGATAGCGAATGGATAAATATTCCATCTAAGCAATATGTCTGGAGCAATAAGAATGGACCTAAAAAATTGTCTACTGTATATCTGGTGGTAGAACTATTTCACAAATCCGACTTCCTAACCATTGATACGATAAACTTGGAAAACAAGGATTGGCTATTCATGTGCACAGAATCCAAGAAGCAAAATGGAAAAAGAATTTGGTAATACATGAAACTATATATTATTGCTACAAAAAAAAATGATTATTTACTGGTAAAGCTTAATATATACTTTTTAGTGACTGGGGTTGGAATTTGACGAATAATACAAGAATTTTAATAGATCCTTTAAATCGGCTGAGAAAAACTGTTGATTTAGATCTGAAAGAAATAAGTTATATGGGTATTACGCATGTTATTGTAAGAATAACTCCAGAAGATTTGAATAAACATCTTACAGTCAGCTTCGATTCCTATTATCACGACACTCGAGCAGAAACTACGAAAAATAAATTCTTTCATCCTAAATATCTTTTCGGCTTCTATGGATCTAATTTGATCGAAACCGTCAAGGGAAATATAAGATATTACGTGACGCTTTCTAATATTATAGATGCAGTTACTATTGAATTAAAATCGACAGATTGTGTTAAACATCATGCTGTTGTCGAATTGCTAGAACCATGGAATGCAGGATCGACTCAATCGAGATTTTTCATGAATATGTAAGTACATTTGTTGCAGTGAATTTAGTTTTATTATAAGCTCACCTTATATTCGATTTTTTATGATGCAGGGATGACGGTCCAAAAACGATAAAAATGCAAACTCTTTACGGACGTCGCAACGAAACGGCAAGTTTAAGACTAACATTAGATCCAGAGTGCAGTTATGCGATTAATATTCAACCCAGTGGAATCATCGATAAGATTTCTTGTAGAATACGGGATCGTTGGCCGTTGCTTTATCTAGCGATTATCAGTTTACTTTTACTGTTTGTCTCAATAAGGATACATAGTTCAGACATGCTACCAACTGTAATTGTTACCATAGTATTGTCCTTTTTTTTCAACGTTACTTATGAAGCTTGCATTGCTTTATGTATCATCAGCATATCTGCTATTGCTGTATGCTGCTGTGTCATATTTCTTGGTTCTGTTGCACATGGAATAGCTATCAAGTAAGAAATTTTCTATTTACATTGAAGTAAAAATATGTTCCTGTAAAATTATGTAATCAGAAAATTAGTTAATAATGATATATGGATAAAAGTTATATATATATATATATATATATTTTTTTTTTTTTTTTTTTTGCAGATTTTTAGCACGTGCAATAACTTTCTCAACAACGTGGTCAGATTGGTTACTGAACGGTCTAAATCAGCTACCATTTATTACAACTATTCTCGTATTATCTCTAATTCCAGCAACATGTGGGGCTCTGGCTATGGTTGTTTCAGTATTTTTGTATTTTTTGAAATTAACAAGAATGTATGAAGATTATTTGGAGGAGATATTAATGGCCTCGCTGCAGCATTTTGAGTGGTTTAAACGTTTTAAGAGTGTAAGAGAAGAAAACGATAGAAGCACCAGTCAAAAAATATATAATCATCTTATCTTGTTTCTATTGTGGACTTTTGCTGCAATCCCAGCAATTCCATCTGTGTTAGTTTGGGCGAAAAATTTCAGGTATGCATTTATTATAAATTTTTCAATTCAGAATCACAGATAAATCTCTCATATATTTTAACGAGAACAAATTAATATGCAGTTACGACATGAGACTCACTTCAGAAGATCCTGTATTTCTAACAAGCTGGATAATATTAACTACATGTAGTACATTGGGTATTGTACACATCTATCCTAAGAATGAGGGAATTTGCTCGCTTATATTAAGCAGCATATTACGTCTTGCGAGCTGGGTCATTCTTTCAATGACGGCAGCTCCACGTCCATTTTTTTATCACTGGTGTATGCCACCTATCACAGCTGCGGTAGTAACACTCATAACATTAAATTCTGTGATTCCTAAAACTAGTCTATCTTATTAAAAGGTAATAACTTGCAGAAATATTATGTTTATGTAATTCTTCTCACCATCCATCAATAATTTTGTATAAAAAGATCTGAACTCATAGCTATGACTATATATGTTATTTAAAATTTATTATGTTTTGAATATTAGATTGAGGAATATAAAAAGTGTTATAAGTAGCATACATGTGATAGTATTATTTTGTACAAAAGTAGTCAAAATATGTAATGTGTAATAAGATTTTCTTTAAAGCTCATTTAACGAAACTTTAAAAATAATTGTGATTTAAGGCAGCTCATTTAACGATATTTTAAGATTAATCAGAGGATGTTTATATACTATAACGCAAGATTTGATTCTTGTGAAGTGTGATATATATGGTATAGTATAAAATAAGTATACGTCAATTTATTTTTATTGATATTAATATAATTTATTAATGAAAAAATTTCGTCATTAATTTACAACATTATTTAATAACAATATTATATATACAGTATTTAGCTATACTATCTAAATTATTATTTTGTACATTTGCTTATATGGCTGTAACAATGCCTCTTTATATGCATCATTGTTATTAAAATTTATATTTCATTTTATATATATAAATATATCCCTCTTTTTTGCATAGGAAATAGCTTATTCTACAAATGTAGTTCCAACATCTATCTTTTCTACACTGTACACACATATCTGTTTTTTGGAAATAGGGTGTATCCCATAATTTGCAACCATGCCCATTTCATGTCGCAAAAAATCTACTGTTTTTTCCGCTAGAGTTTTATTATTTGTATGTACTTCTGGATGCTGCATGAATTCAGCCAACTGGGAAAACAACAATAAACTTGATATTTGTGAAACAGTTATATAACAATTTGAGATAAGACATGCTGTGCATTGTATTAGTATATTGCAGTACAATTTAATATATTGAACAATTGTGATATATTTTGTTAAAATTATATATAAATAAAATTATATCTTGGTTTGGATTTGATACACGAGGAAAGAATTGTACCTTCATCCATCTGCATTCTGAAATTTCCCTTTTACATTTTTGGATCTTAAAATTTTGAGGAGTTAGATACGCAATCATATACATATCCGAGCATCCAAATAAATAACCATGACCATGTCTAAAAGATACAAGGCACTTGAAGTCTGTCTGAATTCCCGTTTCCTCGAAAACTTCTCTTTTAGCTGCTGCTTCAATATTTTCTCCTAACAATTAGATACAAATGTGTATGTATACATATGACGATAAAACTAAAAAACATACACGATTGCTTCTATAAAAATACCTGGCTCTACATAGCCACCTGGAAGCTTCCAGGCTTTATTGAGACCATATTTCTCTTTAATGACAAGGATTTCATTAGTATCCTTGTTGAATACAAATGCACCAACACCTAAAAATGTATGTGCGTATCTTGGAATATTGCACTCTTCATCGTTGGGCAGCCAACGATATAGCATGACATATCCTTCTTTTGCATGATGAAAGATAAATCCTTGTCCTGTTAATATCGGAACCCATTCCGTGTTCGGTATATGTACGCGAAACCATACAGCGCGTTTTTTATCCTTAGTCCATTGCTCTAGAGAATCTATATATAAGGATATTTATAAATTATATGGATCCTTATGTTTTGTTTGTCGCCGTCCTATGTTAAATTTATTTTCTCCGCTATCATTTGACTATATGGAAAAGAATGGAATATAAGATCCGTCAACGTTTTTGTTTGATTGTAAAATGGGTTTCGCCAAGTAATGATTTTTAAACATTGAATCGATTTAAGAGAGAAGGTTTCTCCATACAATTATTGATATCTTCATTTATATAGAGATATAAAATGCGTCCACCTTTGAGGCGCTGAGCAAATATTTTACTGTCACAGGCCTCCTCGATCGAATCGATCGTGACACCGTTGTATTGATCGTCATGACCCTTGAAGATTTTCTTGGCCATTGCGGTTTTCGACACGTCCAATTGTCCGTGATGCGTGCTGTACCGGAAACCCGGGAGAAAAACAATCGTGTTCTTTAGTGACGATCGCCCTTTGAACGTTTTCGTAACATGAAACAATAATGTCGCGGTTGACGCCCTTTTCATCGGACACAATCGAGTCTCAAGTCTCAAGCGATTATAGAGCAATCTCATACTTGTAGATTGATAACAGTACGATTGCAATAACAATCTTGCATAAGAAGAGCACGTGAACGATTTTTCTCATCATTATTTTTATGTCATCGTTCGCTCATAATACGACGATTTAATGTGTCAAATTTTCTTCAAATGGATTTATAAAATGTTTCTTTTTCTGTCGCTGAAAATTGCGGGATGAAACTTTATTAACTTCATTGATTCAATATTGAAGATTATAACGAATAATAATATATACGTCCGTATATATATTACGAAATATTAATATTAATCACGTCATAAATGAGGAAGACGAGGTTAAAAAATGTGTCAAAGGGGAATTCGATATGCGAGAAAAAAAAAATTTGACGTCATTTAGGACCTATCCAGATAAAGCTCGCGTGACGTAATGCATAGAGAGAGAGAGAGAGAGAGAGATCAAATTTTTCGCGTTGGTTTCATTTTCAAACGGATCAATCGCGGATGAATTTACGGTTGAAGGAAGAGCCAATCGGAACGCCGAACAAATTATCCAAGCGGCGTAAAAATGCGACAATTAAGCACTCTTTAATTTTCTATTCATTGGCAAAAAATTCAAGTTTGAATCGTATAACGTATGTATTTCCAAAGAAGCTTATTGAGTAAAAATCGAGAGTTATATATATCTGTTATACATGTTATATTTATTCTACATGTCTTATAACGTGATATTTATTGTTACAGGTCAAAGGCACGCATAATGGATTGTGTATAATCTTATCGGGACGCTACACACACGAACACTCTGTAAATAAAAAATACCATTGGAATATATGTTAGAACGCCATATTGTTACGCGAAAACTGAAAGGTAATTAAATATAGAAAAATAAAAATATTATGATAGGAATAAATATAAAAATGCAGAAATATATTTTTCATGTTTATATATACTTAATTATTAATTAATTTACATTATTTTACAAATGTATAAAACCACTCGTACGATATATATATATATATATATATATATATATATATATATATATATATATATATATATATTTACTTAAACTATATATATAGAGAGAGAAACAGATATAGAGACATTAATTTACAATATGTTCACATACATATATTTTATATTATGTATATATGTATATATTAACCAGTGTTGCTAATTTATGTTATGATTTTATAATTGATTTTTAGCATATTCGTATATCTTCGGGCAATGCTGTTTAACGATCATTCTGTAAATCGCCGCAACGTCCGTTTTGATGTTCCGGTTGTGATCTGTCCACAAATGAATCGTCATTGCGTTTTTCATTATCTTCATATCGTCCACATTTCGTGAAGAAGAAAGCACAGGATAGAATCTCTCCGGTGGATAAATCGTGAACTGCCGACATTCTCTGTTCTGCAAAAAAACAAGATATTATTCAGATTAATAAACAAGGTATTATTCAAATTAACTTAATTACACACCGTAAAGCTGAGAACTTATCTGAAACACGCAAAAGTTATACGTTGCGTTTTTTTTGCCTCACATATATCAATTACTCATGATATCATATCTAAAAATTACCTTGGCATATTAGTCATTCACGTCAATTATTCAATGCGTTCTAACGTAGCGAGATCTTTAAAATTATGACACGCTCGAACGAGTAGCATCGATAAACACAATTTGTTGTCGATCACGCAATGATACTGCGTGGTCACGCGATGGAAAAATTATTCTCTTTTTTGTTCGTGATTTGTATTATAAAATTGAGACATATTTAGAATATGTTCCGCATAAAAATTGAACTATAACACTTGTTTAAAAAATAATATTTAAAAAATAATGGAATTATAAAATGATTGAATTTTTCAACCTTTTATTTATAACGAGATATGAAATTTGATAGTATTACATTATGAAGCAAAAAATTATTAAGTTAATAAGAAAATTTGTTTATTTTTTTTTTCTAAAATCTTTTGATATTAATTGTATTTTTTTTTTTTTTTGTATTTAATGCATATAATAAATAATATATATAATAAATAACACTATTCGTATAAAATATCAAAAATAATGGTTTTCAATCTGTACAAAAAAATTTTTCAATATATGAAAAATTCATTTTTAATTTGTGAAAAAAATGCAACTTTATCTTCTTTTTCGCCTATAACGTTGCTTTCACACTGTAGTAAATCTTTTTGTACTCACGTCTCGCTGATAACAGAGTTCTTGCAGGACTTCAGTTATAACTCTTGTGATATTGTATCGTGAATAGCTACCCGGGTTGATATTTTTAATAACTTCTATACAGGCGTTGACAAAGTTTTTGCCAAAATTCGTACTCGTATCGACGCCGAATACACCGACGTCCGTATACCGATTATCTTGCACAACCGCGAAAGTGGTCAACTCGTCCAAAGATCTAAATATAAATTTCTATATTTATTTATTAATTATTGCATCTTGTGACATTATTCTTGTACATTATTCTTATTTGTATATTAATGGAAAAAATTGTAAAGAAAATCGTGTCAATTTTATCTGCCATTACCGAATTTATTTTGAGGCCTTTGATTATAGAAACGATTGCGATAACTCACGTCAACACTATGCTGTTCAGATTCAAAACCACGCCGCCGAACTTCCACAATGTAAACATCCGGATATAATCGTGAAAGCCTTTGTACAGCCAATCGTGATTTTCTGAAAATTCTTTAACATTTATCAAAAACCAGTTCTCTAACGGCGTATCAATAATGTATCTCGACAAATGTACTCTCCTTATGTACACATTATCGTATGTTTGCAAGATATCGACGAAGGCTTGTGATGTCTCGGAAAACTGGCCGGTTGCGAAGAAAAGCACGAAGACATTTAAATTACGGTTGTTCCTGGCTGCCGATTCTACGGCGCACGCTTGTCGAGGAGTGAGATACGGCGGTGAACAACTGGTCTTGTGAAAGAATATGCATCTACTTGGTATCAGCATTTCTGTATCTGAAAAAGACATAAAAGTAAGTATGTATACTCGAGTAAACTTCCTAACAACTTTATCCTTTAAACCGAAATATTTTCATAAAAGAAATATTTAATCAGAAACAATATCCGACTTTTGAGATTCCTTCATTTGCCATTATTTTTCAAAGTAATAGCGTAAAAATAATTTTACGAATTATTTTATATTCTATAAGAATAAAAAACATTTACTGTACAATTAAAAGATTTTTAAGTTATACAATTGAATTTCAGAGACTGACATTTCAATTTAAGGATTAAATATCATAGAAATATGTTCTCGATGTTTTATTTTTCTTTAAGAAAAAATGCATATTAAAAATCATATCTCAAATCACAAAATATTCTTTCGTGAAAATATTTCTCATTTCGCAAAAATATTCACAGCAATATGAATTACCACGACGGAAATATTACATAAATTGTAACATAAGATGTATCCTTTGTAACTACGAATGGATATAATATTACATCGCATATACGGTGTCTCAAATGTTCATCATAAATTACATCTAACGTTATACAAGCCGCGATACTAGAATTGCAAGCAGCAACAAGCATAGCGCTGCAATTATATGTTCATTCAATGTTACATAAAAGGCAATATCTTTTGTTATTGCCAATAATACAACTACGCGATTTGTATGAAGCTCTTTTATAATTCAATGCATAAATAAGTTACGCAAATACAATTATATAACTAGTGCGATTTACGATCGCGTATTTCTATTAAACCCGTATCACACTACGCATTGCGGACGCGGATCGGATTCAGATTACGAATTGCAAATCGTCGACCATCCAATCAGAGCAAAGTAGCCAAGGATCTGATTGGGTGATTGACGATTCGCAGTCCGTAATTTGAATCCGATCCGCATCTGCAATACGTGATATGGGCTTTACTATCAATCTTGCCATTAGCGTAAGTGGATAATTGCATATAAGTTTCCCGATAGCATATAGATCAAGGACTTTGAGAGTATATCTCAATTGAGAAAAATTATCTTACTCATTGTTAGGTATTGTGTTTTTCTTTTTTTTTTTACAATCGATGATTTCGTTTTTCCAAGTTACCACGATAATTTTTCTCGAATAATTATCTAATCTAATTATTGAACATATCTGTAATTCACAATTGTGTAAAAAATATATACTAAGGAAATGTAATTGTATTTCTCGAAGAAAGGCCGGATATATTTTCTTTAAAGGAGATCGCATTTGAAAAATATACAAATCGTTATAATGCCATTTATTATCAATATGACGAGCTATATCATATATACTTCATTAAAAATTGTCAATAGATGTCTAAACATCTCGAAAGTCGCGGTATGTTTGATGTTATATAAAATTCATTTTCCATTTTCCAGATTCTTTTTCCGCGTACACCTAAGATTGTTATTTTAACTTGAAAGAGGAGAGGGACATCTCCATCTTTCGCTTCTTCTCACTGACCCCATTCTCCTTGCTCGAGTTCCACGATACCATCGGATCTGCTCCAGTAGCAGTAAAGTTGGTTGGATGAGACGACACTTGTCAGTTCCATCGACAATTCCCTCCAAAATACACAGACAATGGCCGTTAATCCGAGCAGGGGACATAATATAAAAAACGCGCGACGTTTCTTCATACTTTGCAGATAACTTTGTCTATCTCGCGGTGATTACACTGTAAACTTGTCAAAGTTTATGACTTATCATCACTATTTCTCAGTTTCCGTGCATTGATTTTTCGTTGAAAAAAATTTTTTTTTGTTTTTGACACGGAACAACTAATAATTAATATGTATAACGCAACTGGTATATAATTGTTGTATACCATATAATCTTCTGTGAAAGAGATCAGCGTAATACTGCGTCTTTGCAAGTGGGCGGGAAGCCAATAAAGAGGAAGAAAAATCTTCCACGATGAGTGTGCAGCAAATATAGTTTTCCGCTACTCGATTTTATCATTAATTTCATCGTAATATCTCTATCAAATACTTTTCAAACGATATGCGAATGCAAAATCAGATATAGTTTTATTTCGACGATTTTTTATATTTTTTGTTTAGAGAAATATCGATTTGTGCATCAAAGCTAATATTTAGCAACAATCTTTTAATGTTAATATAATTTATATTACATATAATTTCTCTATTAATATTAGAAATATATTGTGGATTTTAAGCACTATGACAATTAGTCTTTCACACGAAAAATATTTGAGAAAGAATTGCGAAACTAATTAATCGTGTTTCTGTTATAAAGAATCAATTATTCGAGTCATATGTTGTGGTGATGATGAGTCACATTGAGCAATTAATTTTTCAAGATCGAGAACAACATATAATCTGACGCACGCAAGATAACTTTTTATTTTACAATTTCATATAATTATCCATAAAACTTTGAGGAAATATCGTAAATTTATAGATGTAAGAAGTGTATGTGTGTGTGTGGTTTCGAAGAAGATACATTTATCAAAAAGTATATACAACTGCGAAACTTTCGAAGATAGAAAAGTTGACGGAGAAAAATAAATCTTTGTTTGGATTTTAGTCTTTCTCATTGTGAAAGCATGTATAATTTGAAATACAATCTATCGCGCGTGCCTAATAAATCTTGAAACATTCCATTAGCATATTATTAATATTCTCGGAAGCGCGAAGATTGACCGAATGAGATTCCTTTCGCATGAGATTTTCATTACGTTTTTTCCTTCAAAGTATTTAAAAAAAATACTAGTCATTATTAAATTATTTTGTTAAAAATTGTACATCTAAGACAATGTCCAAAGCGAAATTGACCTTTCGCGTGTATATATAATTATTTAACAACTTAATATATAGTAATTACATAAAAATTTAATTTCTACATATACGCAGTGAAACAATAGCAATTAGTATTTTAATTATTTAAACTTTTGGAATGATTTTATCTTAATATTTTTATATGCAAAATATATACAGCTAAAAAATCGATATAAATAATTATTACTTCTTTACTTTAAAATATAAAGCCTTTATATCTTCAACTTCGTGCATGTATAATAATAATTTTTTGAATTATCATTATATAACGTAACGTTTTCTGTCTCTACACTCTAATTTTTGTTTGATAATTTTTCTTCTAATTATATATTATTTCAGAAATAATTAAAATATTAATTGTTATTGGTTTATTATTTATAAAGAATTAGCAAAAAAGTAAAAAAAAATTAGTATAAAAGGTAATGAATAAAAAAGGGAGAAGTATCTACACATATTTTATTAATAATCGCACAATATATCATTTTTATATTCTATAGAAAATCAAATTATCATGAGAATAAAATCAGCTTTGAAAATAAAATCAGCTATATTGGCTATTTTGAATAAACAAATGATCTAAGATTAATCCAATGCAGCTTTTAAATGAAAAATTTCTTAATCTAAACTTCTTCATATAATATTTACCGTGTACACATACAAGTTATATCCCATTTCAATTGCGTATTCCGAATATCTTATGAAAACAACGAGCTTTCGCAAAAATGTGCTTCACAAACAAAGTGCTTCACTCCAAAAACATCTTGCGGTTAGCTCAATTTTGTTCACGATTAAAGAATCAAAGATGAATTCCGGAATTTCCTTCAAATTCCGGAAGCAAAATTGTACTGATTAAAGGTTTGTTCCTTCTTTGAAATCAAGCACGATTTTCATTTGAAATATATTTCAAGAACATGTATTATTTTCAAGATATTCGCAAAATGGGAAACTGTGAATATTCTTATATAAATACAAGTATATTCAGAGATCAAATAAATCTTCAATTCTTTCAAGAACATATGCTACATATCTCTGTACAATGTGGAAATAGATTAAATAATAGATTTCGAACATTAGAAAACATTTTCTTATCATAGATTTGAGATACAAAATTTATGAAATTCTTATTTAACTCAAATTTTGAATTTGTTTATGTAGCGCTTGCAGCTTTAGTTTTGTAACATGTATGTATGAAATAGTACAAAGGACTAAATTTTATATTTTTCCATGTTTGACTCTTAACTTCTCTGGATCTTTTAAGTACTGAATTTAATCAAATTTATATTATACTTTATGTAAAATATAAGAACATAATTTATATGTATGACCAACAATTTAACAAGATTTTCAACGAGTTTACACCCTAATGATTTGAAATATTAACTATTGGCACATATCAAGTCAAACTAGCAAGTTGCCATTTGTAATACTCGATTTCTGTATATCTTTAAATCAAGGATATATGTGTATGATTATTGATTTTCCTATTCAACTATTAAGTAAGAACAAAGAAAATATTTATTACTACCAAGATCAAACTATATGTAACAGAAAAACGCAAAGAAAAGCTCATAAAAATAGATATATTACGATATGTTGCATGTTTTGTAAAATCGATCTTTTTACAAAAAAGATTGATTTTACATAAAGCCTGTAGATTATTCGAAACACATTTGTCGTGAATCTCGGCTATAAAAGAAATTATCGCACAACCATAATATCAATACTATCGCAACATTTGTATTGAGTTTTTATGCGATGAGTTAAAATGAGATATATCCAATCGCGTCATTTTTTTTCTTTTTTGCAAAGTCGTTTGCAAGATCAGCGAAGTTATAATAGTCGGGTATTTAAACTTTACATATTCGCAGCGAATTATATATTCAAAACAGTAATATCGATATTAATAATATTCACAGCACAATACAATCAAAGAATTCATTTCACACAGGTGATCTAATTCGTTTTGTTAAGAACTCGAGAAAATTAATTCCAGGTTTAAACACATTTATGAATACAAAAGAAGTACATAATTGTTTGATTAATTCTCTCAAATTCTTAGAAAATGGGATAAATTACACTATCGTGCGCCGAAATCTTTGATTATAATAATATTAATAATATTAATAATATTTATAATATTTATAATATTAATATTAATAATATTAATATTAATATTAGTATTAATATTTTTGATAGTTTGTACTAGTGGATTATAGTTTTTGTAGCTGCATTCGTCGGATGTCACGCCAAATTTTTTATTATATATATAATAGATTCAAACGAAAACATTGCGCTTACTAAATTAACCGATACACAGACATACACTTAAGATATTTATTATTGGAAATTTATTCAGCGAGGCTAATCCTTTATAATGATTTTGCGGACATTTTCGCTTGCTAAGATGTTTTTATTGATAGAGACTAACTTTATTATAGAGTTTTATTTGAATAATTTTATGATAAAAATTGCTTTCCTCTTATTATATAATCTAAACGCGAAAAATACAATTGATGAATCTCTTCAGTAGTAAAAATAGACTTTTCCGCCTTGATGGCGTAAAAGGAATGATTTGTTGGCTTGTACAAGTGATCAATATGCTATCAACATGCTATCGAGGTCATCACGTCAATACAAGATACATACGACTTACGAAGTGACATTACGCGCGTCGCAGTACGATTTATTATTTAATAAATCGCAGGAATTTGTGATAATATTCTGTTAGAACTATATAAGGTTTGTTCTTTATATAGCTGAAGTGATTACTTGCACTAGTCCAGAGTTTATATTTTTCTCTCCACATTGGAAGGAGAAAAATAAAACTGAACTAGTTCAGCCAGTTCAGCTATAAAGAACAGACTTACAGTCTCTCGGACATCGTTATAAATATACGCTTTATCCTTATGTACAAGTATCGTGGGATCATTAGAACACTTTTCTAAATCAGCCTTTTTCTCGTTAAACACATTTGATTCGGCAAACCCTTGACTCATCGTGTCCTTTCTTAGTGCCGGATAAATGCATCTTTTTCTACAGAGATCGCGTGATTCGTGTGGCTTTTTCCTATATTGTTCTATCAGTCAAGCTTTCGTTAATTATCCCTATAACTACACTTGGATTCAAAATATTTTACCACAGTTGTTGAAAACGTAAGGACAATAATTTCGCGCGACAACGGCGTACGGCACGTGACTGTTCACTCGCACCTGTTCAGCTTTACTCAACTTGTTCCACACGTGAATAGCCTTCGCCTTGCTCAGTATCTTCAACGTCGCATTACTGTCCTTCGTGTCGAAATATTTCCTCCATTTCTTATAATGAATCGGGTAAAAGATCGACGGCGGGTATACTGTAAAGCCGCGGCAACGGTCGGTCGTCATATCGCGCGCCTATAAAGTGTAAAAATATTTTTTTCTTAGATTATAGATTGAAGAGAATTTATACATTTATATTGTACATATATACAATACAGGTTGCTTTAAAGTTAAACCGTCAAACATCGCCAATATTTTTTAAAACTAGGATAAAACTGCCAAATAATAAATCATTATCATCATAATAGATCATGAAATTGATAATAGATGCAACACAGAGGAGATAGGATATAGAAATAAAATATAAATTATTAACAATTGGCA
This sequence comes from Polyergus mexicanus, assembly GCF_030449975.1. Classification (NCBI taxonomy): domain Eukaryota; kingdom Metazoa; phylum Arthropoda; class Insecta; order Hymenoptera; family Formicidae; genus Polyergus; species Polyergus mexicanus. The sequence goes on from NW_027223323.1 coordinate 12,964,373, forward strand.
AGATATGAGAATACGCGCGAATGCGAGAGATTTCGCCAGATTAGAAATGCACATAAAAAAAAAAAAAAAAAAAGAATTTTACACACACGAGATGCGTTGTAAATGATTATTTATAACGTTATTGTCTGTTATCTCAAAATATCTGTGTTTGCAATTTGCTATTTGCGTTAAGATACAGTATCTTCTCCGAGACTTGTTAATAATTTAGAATGCATTTTGTAAGACGTAAAATACTATGCAGAAACCGATTGCGCCGTTCGTTAATAACGCTTTCAACAATCATGCCTTAATTTCATAATTAGCAAGTTGTGAAAAATTGATTGAATCTTTGGACAATTTTTTTTTTTGGGGGGGGGGGAAATATGATCCACTGTGAATTAAATCGGCATTTTTAAGAACATAATAGATTATATTCGCCGGACGGATAAATTTAATAGAGGATGTCTCCTATTAATTTCGCTAACTAATGCATTTCGTTGTTTATTTTACGCATATTAGCGTGTCTCGTTTGTTTAAACAAGGACTAAAGTAAATGTATATAATTGTTAACGTCACGAGATGAAAACATATTGAAATTATTCCTATGAGAGTTTATCATTTCTGGTATAAACACTTGTATTACACTTGTCGAACAGATGTCAGAGTCATACGCAATTATTTTTAAATAATTTATTTATTCATCCATACATAATTTTTTGAAAACCATCTGTTCACTTAATTCTTTTTTTGTTAAAGGCGATATACGTCAAGATTATTAATATTTATTTTATTTCTTCGAAAGGAGACGAACTCTTTTTTTTTTTTTTTTTTAAGAGATTAAAAATATTAGCGATTAAAACTTTGAATTTGATTTTAATCAGTTTTCTCTCGAATGCCGTTAGGAAGAGACGCAATTTAAAATAATAAATATTACCGATAATATGCAAATCTATTTCTAAATTGTACAATATCTAAAGTAAGTTTTTGCAAATCAGTAAATATTTCTAATTAATTGATCAATATTTCTGGGCCTTTTTCAGAGATATACACCTGCGGTGCACTACAATCCTTTCAATACTCACATTTATTGTTCCACAAAGCTTCTGCAAGGTCCTCGTGATAACCCCGGGTCCGTTGTTGCCCCAGACATCGCCGCGGAAATTCTTCTTGAGATCGCGCACGCAGGCATCGGCAACGCGTCGACCGAGCTCCGACATGTCAAAGCCCATGACACCGGCGGCGACATCGTCCCAATCCTCGGCACCGGCGAAATTCGTCAGATTTTCGAGCGAGCTGGTGATCACCACGTCCAGATCGAGATAGATACCGCCATACTTCCACAGAGTCAAGTAGCGCAGCATATCGGACATGTGGCTGACGGGCCAGTGGCTCTTCTTCAACGCGCCGCTGGTATACCATGCCTCGAACGGCGTGCCCTTCACGTATCTATCCGGATAGATGTGCCGGATCTTGACGTTACGATAATTGAGGAGCAGATGCCTGATGATCTCGCGCGTGCTATTGGAGAATTCGGATTTGCTGACGAACAGTAAATACACGGTCATCGTCGGATTCATCCGCGCCGCCGATTCCACGGCGCAGGCTTGCCGGGGGTTCAGCACGAGACCCTCATCGCCGAAGCAGGATGTTTCGTGGAAGAAGATGTTCCTTCCTGGTATTGGTTTGTCGACGCCTGAAGCATAACGTGTGTAAGATTTGAACGATTTTTTTTTTCCACAAATATCTATATTAATATATATATATATAAGATTTTAATTAGTAGATACTTCCACAAATTAAGCAACAGATCAGAACGTGTTGAGATAAATTCTATAGAAGTCAATTTTTTATGTTAAATGTGATAAAAATAAAATCAATTGGTATAATTAAAGTTACTAATAAAAAATATTGAAATCTTCTCCAACATTTTTTTTCAAGATACGCATAAATATTTTCAGATTCTTCAAGAAGGTCAGACAATCTCTCTACGTTGAATCGTTTAAAAACAAGCTGAGACACATTAAATGCAGAAAAATATATTGCTCGGAAATTTACGCAAAGGTGAATAAATCCTGTAATTCTGAATATTATCGTTATCTGATTCTGTAAAATCAAACAAAAATATGATACATTGCTGATAACCAGATGGTAAGATGCATCTAGGCTTAATTTAAAAATATCGGTGGATTTTTCTGCGCGCGCAAGACATTTTGAATGCGAATAATCGAAGATTTTTAATTAAAGATGCGCTTAAAATAAGTTATTATAATAGATTTCATTACTATAATATATTTTATCGCGCACTTTGTAGTGCATCTCTATCTTCAAAGAGACGTTGTATTAGCCTCTATTGCTTTTTATATTACATCCTTCCTGCACAATTCTAGATATTCTATATATGTATATATATTATAACGATAATATTGCGTCGCCGAGCGCATCAAAATAGCAGGAAAATAAAGCGTCAATGATTAACTTGAATAATTTTCTGCACGATCATCAGTAATTAAAATACTTATAGTTGGATTTTTCTAGCAATGATTTTTCTAGAATGGCTTATCTTACTCAAGCAATTCTTTAATCACAGTTGAATCGTTTTTAATTTCAAAAAATATTAGAATGACTTTTTAATAAAATATTATAAAGTAAAATAATAGATTTTAATTTTATTAATATTTCTAGATTTTTAATTAATAAAAATCATACTATTGAGAAAACAATAATAACGAAAATTTATACGTTGTATTTCCTGCTATGTGTAAACTTTAGATACCGAGAACATTTTTCAAGTGTGATATCTAAAGTAAATCTTATGACGAAATTGATGCATTTTAAAGTTTCTCAAATATGTAAATATAGTGTCTAATGTCTATAAGTATCTGAAATCAAGTATATTTCAAGTATAAAGTCCGTAAATTATGTACTTGCTTCGCTTTCTTGAATTTTTGATTCAAGAAAAAAATAACAATAATTGTCATATTACTAATTACTTGATTCTGGATCGAAATCATAGATGCCATCTGCGGACGAGGTTTCATCATAGCATCTGATATCGTTGATCGTCGACACGTCGAGGAAAGGTATCCTTTGGATGATATTGTTCTCAGTCGAGATCATGAGGATGAGGAGCACGACGGCGAAGGCGAAGCCGCACCACAGTAATCTCTTTTTCATGTTTGCGAATATTTTCATCGAGTTGCGCTACCGAAATAAAATTATCAATTTGTATCTCATATGACATATTTCGAATACAATTTTCTATATTTTTATCTCTATATTCTTCAAGAGACGATACGTTCTTCTTTCTCATACTAAAAAATTTAAATTACAATGTTCCTGATATAAAAAAATACACGTGTAAGAGAAAAAAAAATTCGTGCGAGACGATGAAATATGTATTCGGCTCTATCTCTATAAATATATAATTAATTATTTTAAAGTGAGATAATATAGAAGAAATGAAATTTCTTGACAGAGCACACAAGTGGAGAGATCGTCGATTTATTTTTAATATTATATACAAAAAAAAACAAAAATCATAGAATGGCTATATGGAATTTCGATTTCTCGCATAATAAGCAAAAAGACATATATTGTATAGCATTGTTGACGTAGCATTTGTCACAAGTTCTATAGATACATAAGAGTTATCGTTTTTATTGTTATGCTGCAAGAAACAGCAAATTGCAACAAAATATTGCAAAAGTATAATTTCTCATTTAACGATTTTAACCAGTTAACTGGTAAACCTTTGAGCAGTTTTCCGTGCCAAAACTGATAAGATCGATTACGTTTCAAATCCTAAAAGAATGTAAAACGACAAAAAATTTTTTTTTAATTAAATAAAGACTATCAAAAAAAAAAAGAAAAAAGAACAAACGGAATATAAAATCTCTAAATCGCAGCCTCCACGTCGCACACTTTGGGATAGTGATTTCTTGGTTACCAGCTAATAGGGGGTAGGGGGGAGGGGGATATTTTTTTCAGTTCTGAGCTGTATTTCGGCTGACCGTCTCAAAAACAGATTCCGATCCAGCGATCCAAAAAAACTCTAGGATACCAAGTTTTTCTAGATCCATCGAAATTTATCGGATTTATTCGATGTGCGCATATATATGCGCAGTTTTGGCACGAAAATTTTAGGCTCATATATGCATCATTACCAGTTAATTGGTTAATGAGTGTAATCTCTCTTTACGTGTTAATTAGAGCAGTAGTGCCAAGGGATAAAAGGGAAATCGAGTATGCGTCTCGCATGTCGTTCACGCATGTGAACAAAACTGTCCGTACATAATGTTTAAAAGATCTGAATTCGAAAGCTTTGGGGAAAAATTGACGATTAAATTATTATCTATAATAATGAAATAACCTGCACAATGTATAATCATACTAGATTGTATATATGATTATTTGATAAATTGTAGCAACAAATCGCACGATATTGTACCAAGACGCTCTTGACCTCAAAAAGGGAAAACAACGTGGAAACGTGAAAAATTCACGTTAATGAAACATCGGGCGAAATCGTTCATTTTTAGAAGAGCAAGTTAAAAGCCACACCTGTTTAAAAATATTAGAAAAGATATATCGCGAAATTATTTTCTGCAATATCGCAAATTTCGTAGCACAAATACCTACAAGTTTACAGCGCTCGTTCATAAGCTCGTCTCTTTGTTTTTATTCTCACATAAATCTCTCCTGTGTCGTTCGATAATAAGAGTCGACCTTCGATCATCACGTTTCAATAGAGATGCGATATACAATAATACGGTGCGCTATTATTTTTTTCTCTTCGTTTTACCATACGATATATAATGCTTATGACACGTGGTACATTTGTATTCATGTCAACGTAGCGCATTTGCTTTTCCCGTCTTGCGTCACGTCACGGTCGAGCTATGTAATGTTACAGAATCTTGCGATGAGACAAGGATTAAATGCGTTAATTACATGTGAAATATCGATCGTTTCCCGTCATTTTTTTTCCTCTTTTTTTTTCATTCGAAACGCGTCGTTTCGCGTTTGAAATCTCGCACTGGAATAGAACTTAGAATTGCGTTAAGAAAAAATAGGTAATATTCCGTTCCGAGAGTAGAGCTCGAGACAGCGAGAGTACTCGCTCATGTCTATTAATACTCAATACTTATCGTGCAATACTTTTATGCAATAGCCGTAAACACCCGGCTGTCGCCGGCTTTGCCGTCGACTAATATGCGGAATATTTCCACAAGATACCAAGTTAATTGATCATTACTGATTATATTAATTATCGTCGACGACGACTCGGCGATGGTTTCTTCCCCTGGAGAATTCCGGGAGGGTTATTGCTGAACTCGGTCGCGTGACATACACGTCAGGATATCTTCACCCTCGTATACTTGTTTCCGCCACTTGTATCGATCGTCCCGCTGACAATCGACGTGATTCATGACGGATTTTCCGGAATGAAACGAATCGCGGCCGCGACAAGTACGATATAATACTATTTGCACAAAGACAGATCGATCTCCTCTCCGACGTGATCACATCTCACGATTACTTGAAACGACTTCGCCGATGGACGCAGGTCGAGTATCATCCCTCTGCCGCTGATAGCTCTATAATGAAATATATTTCCGACGCATGCGTAAGGACGACGATGGAGACGACGGCAACGGGGACGCGTGACTACGCATGTGACGTGACGATATCTCGTTGCTCTTCTCCTCGAGAGTCCCGGAGTCCGGGATCTCCCGCGAGAGATCTGCGGGTGTTTGACGACGCGTGTAAACACAGTCGTCGTATGATTGACAAGGCGATATAAAATGTATCCGATGATAATGTACAGATGACATACTCGGTCGAATTTTCATCAAGCGGCTTTTATTGTCAGTTAAAATTATATACGTGTGTACACGTCTGCTAAATTGTATTTTTTACTTTCGTCTACTGTATATATATTGTGCTCGTATCATATATTACAATTATGCATCCTCGAAAACTACACAAAATCGCATTTCTCACTAATTATTTGTCACTTATTTTGTTAGATAATTAGATGTACAAGAGCTCGGAAGGCGCTGGATATGTCCGGGATTCGTTCGGCCTTAAGCATCACTCAACGGGGTTGATGTTCAATTTCTTCGCATCGTCCATGAGCTTTTGCACCATCGCCTGCCATTCGTCGGGACGGTTTTCGGTGTACCAAACGACTATCTTTTCTGCGTTCCTCTTCTGGGTTTCCGTGCACTTTCGACATTTCGTCGCGAATGCTTCAGCGGCATTCTCTGCAAAGCGTAAAAACTCGAATATTTCGACGGACTTATCTCGAAATCCCAGCGATATCTACATTTCTACAATATATCATTAATATATTTATTTCCGTTGATTATTATTTAATATTTATTACCTTTATTACAATAAACATTTATTAATATATTTATTCCAAGCTCTATATACGAATAGATATTTTGATTAAGAAATAATTATTTGTTTTTTTTAATGATGCGAATTTTGCACGAATTAAAAATATTCTTCATTATTAATTTTTCGTACATGAGCGAAAAATTAATTGAATCTCTTTAATATGGAGATCGTGCGAAAAATGATTTTTTATATATTTATGTGATATTGTATTAATATCGGAAAGACAAAAAAAATATATCGAGGATTACTGCGTTTAAAAAAAAAAAAAAAAAAATGTACAAATAATAAGCGCACTCGCATTTATCATACGAAAAATAATTTATAATTTTAATATAACGTTATCGATCATATTTTTTTACATCTTGTGAAATATCTTATCCAAAATATCGTGTTTCCATGTTTTTTATCCAAATTAGATAAAGAGGAAATAATATTGTTATTGCGATATTACAGTTTAATTAATAAATATTACTTGTAATTAATTAAAGATACTACTATATAATGTTATTTTTAATGTGTGTTTAAAAAAGAAAAGAAAGGATCTTATATCTTTCGTCCTAAATTTGTGAGATAATAAGATATCACGTACGCTTGAAATATTTCTGGTCCTCTGTCACGCATGGTCCTTTATCCATAAAGCAGTTGTAATACTGATTTCGTAGCTCATCATTGGACAGGATATCATCTGGATCGATATGATCGAACATGTCCGAGTACATTTCCTCGGCAATGACGGCCGCCAACACGCCGGCCAGGAGGGCCAGCAAGCAGAGACTCGATTTAACCATATTTTTTGGCTTTATTAAGAATTCGTAGAGCGCGAAACTGAATATCGATCCAACCCGGCGTTCTCTTTTATAATTCGCTCTCGCCCTTGGCGAATTGCTCCTTACGTAAATATACTATGTAAATAGTCGTTACACGCGTCGTACTAATTGTAATTGCATATATTTCAGATGGACGGAAGGAAGATTCAGGATCCTGGAGGGATTAATTGATGACTCGAGACAAGACGAAACAACCATCCGCTCGTGTAAGGTGGTCATTAAGGTGGCTCTTGCGAACTCAGTGTTGGTTTACATAGCGTCTTCATGATCGTGGATCATCAACGGGGATCGAAACTGTTATTCTTAATAAGCCACGCGAATACTACATATTTATTCGCTACGCGAAGAATACAATCTGCTATTGCTGCAGTTAACATGCAATCTCATAATCATAATCATATATCTTTTTCATTTCTCTTTCGCTCGATATGGGTTTGGTATACTTAAGCCAATAGTGTGTTATCTATTTAAAAATAGTAGACCAGATCGTGTATAAGCAGTTTCTTCTAATGACATAATTATCTTATCGTAAAATTTGCCGATTATCTAAATGAGCCGTTTTGAAAATTCGCGATATGATTTGCAGCTTGAAATAGATAATGCGAGATGTGTTCATTTCGAAAAATTATGTAATATTATTTAATTATAGAAAATTATCCTGTTAAGATTTTGTTACGCCGCATAATTTTACATATTTCTTTTACAATTTTGCTTGCGTTTCTAAATACAAATTTTGAATAATTTCAAAACTGCAGAAAATCCTATAAAATATATGATTTATCTGTTTCGTGATATTCTTGACGGAAATTTATTTTTAAAATTATACTGAATTATACAGAGATACGTACATGTACACATATTTGTTTTAGTAGTTATATCTTATTTAAAAATTATATATAATATATTTTTCAAATATTTAAAATATATTTCAATTTAATTAATTAATACTTAATTAATTAATATACTTTTATAGAGCTATATGTAATATAAATTAGTATCGATTAGGTTTCCGAGGTTTTAATTATGCATGTTAATATTGCGTCGATTAAATCATAATATATAATTATATTTTATGTGCATGCGTATTATGAAACTATTATTACAATATGTGAGTGACATATACAAGATCATTAGTATAACGGGTTATCCTTCAAAAGGGGCAATTTTCATGCATGATTATCGTATATACATCTGTTAATCGTACGGGTTTTTTTTTTTTATTGGAAGTATATTAAATAAAATAATGTATTAAATAATAGGATAAGAAAATAAATATACAGGGTGTCCCATTTTAAAGGACCCACTCAAATATCTCAGAAACACTGCGTTAAATCGAAAAATGCTTCAAACAAAAGTTGTGTGACTTCAAGGGGGCCATAAGATAGTGACAATGATTTGACCTTGGAAAATCATTTGAAGGTCATGTGAAAGTCAACTTTAAAATCTTAAATGGAAACCCCCATTTTTTATTTAGTATTTTTGTAGCTGACATCGAGAGCTTTCCAAAACACTATAATAAAGTATTTTTTTATTAAGTACTTTTTGAGTTATTTTATATTTTAATCTGACATATTTTGATATAAAAAATTAAATATCTCGTAAAATATTTAGTTTTTGATAATCATACCATAATACTTCTATGTACAGAATAATGAGATAAATCAATTAGTATATATAAAAAAAAATTGTTTTTAAGAAAATTATTTCCAATGTATTTTTTTAAACAATTATTTGGTTTTTTTTGGCACTAATTAATTTGTCTCATTATTCTGTACATAGAAGTATTACGGTAAAATTATCGAAAACTGAATATTTTACGAAATATTTTATATTTTATATCAAAATATGTCAGATTAAAATATAAAATAACTCAAAAAGTACTTAATGAGAAAAGATACTTTATTATAGTGTTTTGGAAAGCTCTCGATGTCAGCTACAAGAATACTAAATAAAAAATGGGGGTTTCCATTTAAGATTTTAAAGTTGACCTTGACATGACCTTCAAATGATTTTCCAAGGTCAAATCATTGTCACCATCTTATGGCCCCCTTGAAGCCACACAACTTTTATTTGAAACATTTTTTGATTTAACGCAGTGTTTCTGAGATATTTGAGTGGGTCCTTTAAAATGGGACACTCTGTATATATGCACGTATAACGTAACATTATATACTCTACGTAAAATACAAAGATCAGATACACGCATTTCGTCTGGAATTATTTTGATATTATAATTTAATTAATAAACGCGCACACGAGAGCTGTCAACTGTCAAACGCGCAACTTTTTTTTTTTTTTTTTATACAGATATTTAACGAATATTTGTTTTTCGTTTTTTTTTTTTTATATACTTCCACTTCTTCCTTATTTTACTTGAATACCATATATAATCGACCTTATATTTATATATTTTATCATATAATTTCCTTATCCCGATTGTTTTTCAATATATATATTTTTTAAACAGCCTTTGCCATATTATTTTGCCAATATCTCGGTAATTGGGCCTTTGTGGTCTCCATGTTTTTTAATAATTCGGAAATCTACGGCGTATGACCCTGCTCATATTTAACTCTAGACGCGCCGCCACATCTTCGCGCGCTCTCTCCCACGAATCCTAGTAATTTTAATATCGCGAGATTGGCGCGCCTTTACGACCGCTACTTGAAAGCAGTCAACGATCGCGCTGCATTGTGGCGATCGAATGGCCGCCTCGTCTGATGTCTGTCCATTCTGTTCTTCTGTAATTAGTTTTACTTTATTCGGCGATCCACGCGTGCGGTGTCTCACGACGAACGATCCGGTAAGGTAACATCGCACAGTCCTTCAATCGAGCGCGACGAACGGGACAACGAGTATAATAATAGATCCGCTCTATACGCGAGAACTCAAGTGCGTGCACTCTTCAACGCCGGTGTGTGCGCGAGATTTGTTTTTCCATTAAATAACTATAACTGGTGACTCGCGCGAAACACCGTCGTGAATCGCAACGGCGCCGGCGATCCCTCCGTTCGTCGTCGATCTCGTATACAGGGTGTATCGGGCGAATCGTCGTGCTATAGAGAACGTCAAATTGTAATGTACAGTAGTTTTCTCGAGAAACGTCCACACCGCTGCAACATTCTTATTCCGCTTCCCCCCTCCCTCTCCTCCACCCCCACCCCCTCTTCCTCGCTCCCCGTCTCCATCGCTTGTCACTAGGTTATTGCACGATTAACGGGAAAATAAGTAGCAATAAATACCTTTCGAGACTGATATTCCAAAAAAAAAAAAATGTAAAATTCACTGTCCGATATGAAAATAATTTTTGATGCATATGTAAATGTATTCATGAAAGTTATGATCACAGTACAGTGATGCGTGTATACAAATTTAATTCATTCCAAAATTCATCTTTTCTCTGCATAAGCACTAAACATTTGATTTTACATCACGCAATCTAATTTATTTCTCTCTGATGTAAGTCTTACATTATATATATATATATACACACATATTTGTGTGTGTGTGCGTATGTTTGTGTGTGTAATGGTAAAAAAGTAGTTTGCAAATGTTAGAAAAAAATTACATTTTCAAGAATCAAGATTAATATTGTAGATCCATTTTTATAGAGCGGCTGAAAAGTATTTATTGCTCCTACGTTGCATTATTAAGGAATTGTGTGTGTCAATATTAAATTGCAAATATTTATGCTACCTATATATATTATGTAAATTTTTTATTATAATTAATAAAATATGTATGTATGTGTTTGTGTGTGTTGTATGGTTTAAAGCAATATATACAAGATGATTCCTGCACGTAATCTAAGAAATGTAAAATTAATTATCACATTTAATTTTGTTGCTCAAGTTTTCAGCATTAAATGTATTTGAACTTTGTCATTGATGTCATTGATAAATATATTAAATAACAAGAATATTGAACAAGTTTAATTATGTAGATAGTAAAGACTAATAATGTGATAAAATTTTAAGTAAAATACTTCACCAATAGATAGATTTTATATATAATTATTACATTGTAATATACATAGAAATTATGAAAGAGGTAAAACAATATTATGTTTTCGAATGAGGAACATCGATTTTTCTTTAAGTAGAAAAAGTTTGTATAGATATATCTTTATAGTATAATTAAATATCGTATTATATAATTTATAATTTATATTTCTTACATTTATATATTTTATAGTACTTAATTCTGTTTGTTTACATGTACTTTTTCATGTTAATATATTTTATACATGTTTCTTGTTTTATCAAATTATTATAGATTTAATAATATAGCAGCTATAATAATATTGACAAACGTAACATTGAAATGGAAAAAAGTGGCGATGGATTGCTGTTTCGCGCTGAGAGAAATAATGGTGCTGATGAAGTAGCCATGGACATTGTTGACGAAAGAGTGGCTATCTTAGACGCAGGTGCACAATATGGAAAAGTGATAGACCGTAAGATTCGTGAATTAAATGTCCATAGTGAAATTCTGCCACTCGAAACGCCGGCATTTACTCTTCAAGAGAAAGGATACAAGTAAGATATGCATGCGTTCAATATAAACTTTTTTTTAATATTGCTATTTCTTGACTTGTTAGTGTAAAGGGAATATGAATTTATTGATTGTGCGCATTGTTCTTTTTAGAGCTATTATAATTTCTGGGGGTCCTAGCTCAGTATATGCGGAAGATGCACCCAGATATGATGCCGATATCTTCCGAATAGGAATCCCTGTATTAGGTATTTGTTATGGAATGCAAATGATGAACAAAGAATTTGGTGGTACTGTAACCAGAAGGGAAAGTCGAGAAGATGGTCAATTTCCCATTGAAGTTGATACCAAGTGCCTATTATTTAAGTATGTAAATCGCAATTTGAGAAATATTTATTGATTAGACAATACTTTTGCCTGATTCTACAAAAGTACATTTTTAATGATATCACAAAATCTTGTAAAATATGATAAATTATTTATTAGGGGCTTGGACAAAGAACAAATGGTATTATTAACGCACGGAGATAGCATCGACAGGGTAGCCGACTGTTTTCGTACTACTGCCAGATCGTCAAGCTTTATAGCAGGTATAGCGAGTGATAAGATGAATTTGTATGGCGTGCAATTTCACCCAGAAGTGGATCTGACGCCCAATGGAAAATCGATGTTACACAACTTTTTATTCGGTATCGCGGGCCTTACGGGCAATTATACGCTCCGCGATCGGGAGGCTCAATGTATACAATATATCAGAAATACTGTAGGCGATAAAAAAGTTTTGGTAAGAAATTTATGAACACTCGCACACTTAAATCGTAAAGCTAAAATAATATTACAAAAGTGTATAAAACTTTTTAAGTAGATGTAATGAAAGATATTTCATTAAAATATTTATCTAAAAACTTGCAGTTATTGGTGAGCGGTGGCGTGGACTCGACGGTGTGCGCGGCTCTGTTACAAAAAGCTTTAAGTAAAGAGCAAGTTATAGCACTACACATTAATAACGGTTTCATGCGTAAGGGAGAAACGCAATTCGTTGAACAAAGTCTAGCCCAATTGTGTGTAACGTTAAGAGTAGTGAACGCTGGTCGCTATTTCATGCAAGGCACGACAACTGTCCCATTGGACAATGTCGCGCCTATGATAAACGCTAATGTCACGAATAATAAAGGAATATGCGGTGCAACGAGTAGCCCGAGAACCAGGTTAACCAAGATGTTATGCGAAACTACCAATCCAGAAGAGAAACGAAAAATCATAGGGGACGTTTTTGTAAGAGTCGCAAATGAGGCGATGGCAGAGATGGGATTGAAGCCGGAGGATGTTTTTCTCGGGCAAGGCACTCTCAGGCCCGATCTTATAGAAAGTGCAAGCTCCTTAGTCAGTGGTAAGTATCATTTTCACAATTTTTAATCAACTCTTTTGTGAGACAATAATGCGAATTTTATCCATTTAGGTAAAGCGGATGCCATAAAGACGCACCATAATGATAGCGAGCTTGTGCGAGTACTAAGAGCGCAGGGACATGTAGTCGAACCGTTGAAAGATTTTCACAAGGACGAGGTGAGACAGTTGGGATGCGATCTCGGATTGCCGGCAGCGCTCGTCGCGCGTCATCCGTTCCCCGGTCCTGGACTCGCAGTGCGAATCCTATGCGCGGATGAGCCTTACATAGAAAAAGATTTTTCCGAAACGCAGGTATTACGAAAGTACGAAGCAAATACGTTAATTCTTAAGTTAACTCTTCAATTGACATTGATATTTATCTGCAGGTGATAGTCAAAATAATGGCAGAGTACGAGCAGATGCTTCAGAAGAAACACGCGTTGTTGAATCGGGTAGAAGGCACGACGACCGAAGTCGAACGTCAACAACTCCGCAGGGTCTCGAGTCATCGTCATATCGCAGCGACTCTCCTGCCCATTCGTAGTGTAGGAGTTCAGGTACTTGAAAAATCTTATTATAAAAAGAAAAAGAAATAAATAAAGATCGTCAATAAGATATTCCATTTTTCGTTTTACTTGGATACTAATCTTCAATCTATTTACAGGGCGATCGGAGAAGTTACAGCTACGTGGTAGGCTTGTCATGCGAAGAAACTGTATCCGAGGGAGTGGAATGGGAAGATATGTTGTTCCTCGCGAAACTAATCCCGCGCGTGTGTCATAACGTTAATCGTGTGTGCTATATTTTCGGACCGCAACTTCATCATCCAATCCAGGACATCACGCCTACGTATCTCACCTCCAATGTGATAGCGACGCTGCGGCAAGCGGATCACTTGGCTAATCAAGTGTTAACTTCGAACGGCTGTATGGGAGCCCTCAGCCAGATGCCCATTGTTCTAATCCCGATACACTTCGATCGCGACGCGGCATGCCGAACGCTGTCTTGTCAACGTTCCGTTGTGCTCAGGCCGTTCTGTACTAACGATTTTATGACTGGCACGCCCGCCATTCCCGGCAAAGATTTGCCAATACACGTAAGCTTCATATGCAATCATTCCATATTTATAATATATGTCACAACGGATTATTATTCATTGTACATTTGTACTTATATTTGTGTCCATATATTTGATGCATTAATATTCAATTATCTGATATATTTACATTCATATATTTATAAGAAAAGAAAGATAATAATTTCTTATAGGAGGTGAATGGTGAAGAAAATTTATATGAAATTTATATAAAGAAAAAATGATATTGTGGAATTTTATATAGTTAGACTGTTCAAATTCTCTTACAAAAGTAATCATACATACAAATACATCCGTAATTGACTTTAATCATGTTTTGCAGGTGGTGAAAAAGATGGTGACTGAAATATCTACTGTGCCCGGTATTTCACGCGTTTTATATGACCTAACATCTAAACCTCCGGGAACAACTGAATGGGAGTAGTGAACGCTCATCTGGCCCCTTTCTATTTTTTCACCATCCCTGCGCGCGTAACGACAAAGTGAAAAAAGTATATTTAAAAAAAAATATATATATATATATATATATATATAATATTACGATAAAGATACACGAATTCGAGGTTAATGACTTCTTACTAATTTATACAAGACCTTCGAGCAAACTTTTTCAAAGATATGCATTAATCGAGTCGTGTACTACTGGCTTCTCTAGACAAAGAATGGCATTTGCGTTCGATTAAAAATTTAAAGGTAAGTATTATATATGTTTGCTTGTAAATAGGTTTCTTATATTTACTACACTTGGATTATAGAAGTCTTAATTTATTAAATTTTCGAGATTTCGTATTCACAATCACCGTTATTACATCTCGAATCATTGCATCTGATCGATGGTACCATTATATTGTTGTTGTATTCTATCTGCATATAACGTTGAACATGTTTCACGGTTCTCCTGTATGTCTTATGCCAAGTACAGTCCTCAATTTTTGTTATACATCTGCAATACAGACATAAGAAGGCATATAATAATATTTAATGTATCATATGTCGAGTATTTTTATTTATCGATCATAAGCGAGTAAAGCGATATTCATTGCTTAAAATCTGCAGCTTTGTTATTATTTATTATCCATTTGCGTTATACGGAAAATTACAGTTAAAATGGAAAACCTCTACTACAATACAAACATTTGATAGAGATAATTTACCTGTGCATGGTTTTCAACAAGATATGCAAATCCTCGATACGTTTCTTCTGTGGAAGCATGCTGAGGAACGTCGCAAGTGATAAGAAGTCCACTTCATTCACGACTTTAGACTTAGTGACCCATGTTTGTATCTGTACTTTTACCTATGAAAATATTCCGTTAAATTCAATATTGAGGCCAAAAAATATCATCATACATTTTAATATAGTTTTTTCTTAACACTAATCCGTATGTATATATTAATTGATAAAATTATTACAAAGCATTAAAAGCAGATTTAATTTTTCATTGAAAATTCTTAATTATTTAATATAGTGGAAGAAAAATCGAACATTTCTTAGTTCTTTATTTCAATGATATACATATATATGAAAACAAGTGCGTTAACGATTTATACCACACGTTTGTTTATAAACTAGATCTAAGTTTTCAAAGTGTGGTCATTTCTATTTGTATGATAAGAAAATCTAAAACTGGAATTATATATCGTGAAATAAAATGGCACTGCGCAATGTACTGTGATAAGCTAATAATTCTCATGAAATATTACCGACAGTGATGTTTATTTATCATTAGACATAAATTTTCTATGGTTTTACTCGTTACTATGACAATGTCACAATTACCATTTAATGTTCGGCAAGATATGGTCATATTTACAATATTTACAATATATTAAATATATTGCACGCATCTATATGATGATTTTACATATAGATTGAGGGATTTAAACGTGTAATGTATACATAAACCAAGTATTTACAGATAAAGAAAATGTCATATTTCGAAAAAAAATTGCCATTTTTTGTAAAATATAAAATTTGGTAAATATAAGAAAGAGGGAGAGAAAGAGACAGGATTCTGATATGTCATTATGGCAATAACAGGAAATTAATTTGTATTATTTGTTAAGGAATATAATTTTGTATAACATATATATTACTGTTTAATATCAATTGGACTTGCAACAATTACGTACGCCAGATCTCACAAGAAAAAGATAGAATACGCGAATACTCAGTTCCTACTTAATAATTTGTTTTAACGAATGATTATATATATGTGGTACCTGTTGCAATGGAAGAGCGAAGAGATGATTCACGAGAGTAATTAACATTTCCTGATGTTTATCTATATTCTCATTGTTATGTAAAATACTTAAATTCTGTAAAATAAAGGTATCGGCTTTATCCATCGCAGCATCATTGTGTGAAATCTCAATACGATTATGGTGACACGAGGTGGAATTTATTTTGTTGATATCGTCTTTTTCGCGTAATTGATCCTTCGCATGTAATATTTTATTCTCTTGCGGTATGTATGCAGTTTCATTTATACGAGTATTATTTACAATATCTTTCGCATTTTTATTACTATCATTGGTCTTCGAAAATAAACTTGTTCCTTGCAATTGTTCATTACTTCCGTTTTTATTGGTTTCTTTCAAATTTACTCTATTCGCTTCTCTCTTCATATTACAATAGATCTGCACATCGCGTTGCACATCGGGATGCAAGTCGTCTTTCATTAAAGCTGATAGAACGTCCGGATCAACTTGCGAACGGTTCTGTGTATGTGAACTTGTTTCGTCATCCGAAACTTCATTTATCGGATCAGCGATGTGCGCGGCTATGTGAGACTGTTGTCTCTTATTTCTTTTGTATTCGTCAAATATCTCGTTTCTTATATCTATGGGTAATTCGATTAACACAGACATATCAATGTCTTGTAGTTGCGGTATCTCGTATTTTGACGATTTTCCGCTACTCGGTTTTGTATGTCTAAAAAAATTCTCTTGCGATGTCTGTCTTTGTATCGCTCTCTTACTTGATTTTCCAGATAAATCTTTCGCTTTAATAATATTTTCATGAGCCTTACAATTATGTAATCTTTTATCTTTTGCTGTCGTAGATTTGGTTTGAACGTTACACGGAATTGTTAAACATTCATCCTTATGTACATTGGAAGATTCTATTAGTGGCAAATTATTAATTTTTGCATCAAAAATATTTTTTTTTCCGGGTGATGATTCTGCAGTTAAAAGCATTCTAGAACTGTCCAATTTATTGTTAGAACTCTTGCTGAAATTCGAGTCGCATCGATTTTTATCGTCATTACTCAACATTTGGTCACATGTTTGTAATTTTGCAGTTTTTTTACTAAAGAAATTGATCAAGTTGCCTTTATTCTGCTTAGCCTTGCATATTTCTAATCTGGTTATTTGTATTCCAATTCCTCTCATATCTTCAGGTGTTAAATGCAATTGATTCCAAATGCTTATAACTTCTCTGCATAACAAAACACACACACACTTATACATTAATTCTTTTATACTTTTTTTTTTATAAAATATAAATATGCAAGGTAAATACAACACATTAATATGCAACGAATCAACAGCATTAGCAACTTACTTTCTGATAATATTGACATCGTCGACAGCCGCTATAAGATTTTTCGATTTTGTTATATAATTGCAGGGACCATGACCCATGAACTTCGCGGTTTGTATCGGTGCTTCTTCGGCTCTGACCATGAGTTTTAGCGTGATGCATCTACCCTTTGCACGAACTGCTATTAATCGATTGCATACCTCCATGGATAATTTGCTCAAAAAATCGACGGCATCGTTATCGTTCCGGAATCTTATACCATAATTGACTTCAGCTGATACAGATTTCCTAACATGTTCCAGATTCAATCTCGTATCGTCCAGTCCGCGGCACATTTTATGTAATTGCTCTCCCATCTTTTTGCCGAATTCTTTCTGTAAAACACTCAATGAAATCTTCTGCAAATCCTCGCATGAATACACATTCATTTTATGTAGCTTATGTGTTGTCGTTCCACCAACTCCTAAAATATCGAGATAAGACAAATTACTACTAAGATAAAATATAATATGAAAATGGAAGCACACACACAGACTACAATATTCATGTTCATTAGATAAAACATACATATTTCTACAAACTTCTTCATATCTGTTAAAAAAAAATTTAAGATATTTTTTTTAATATGAGTTTGCGTTTTTTTATAGATACATTTTTTTAAATAACGACATTGATCATTCAAATATACCTGGTAAGTCTCTTATATCTAAAGTCCGTATATATGTCTCCACATTCTGTTTACTTAAATAGAATTGATTATCAGGTTTAGCTTTTCGCGTTGCTAATCTCGCCTGCAACCTGTTATTGCCGAATCCTGTGGACACAGGGCAATCTGTTTTTCGCTTTATCTCTTTCCTGATTATAGTAGCAAATTCCAATGGTGACAATGCGGACGCTTCAAGAATTTTTGTGCAATCCGCATACATTTCGTCGCAACTTACTGCCTCGATATCTAATGTATAAGATGCTACCGTATCGTATAATATGTAAGAAACTTCCTTATAATCCTCGAAATCATATTGAATCGTTTTCAGATTTGGACACAGTTTCAGCGCTTCTCCCAGGAACATGCCGTTTTTTACACCAGCCTTTCTTGCCGCATAGGAGCACGAAGCAACTTCCGATAATGATCCAAATTCTTCCTTGCCGTCGTAATTTGCCGAAAATGTATTGCCTTTTGCATGTGTTACAGCTACTGGTTGATCCTGCAATTCTGGTCTATTCCTAATTCCAACAGACACGAAGAAGCAATCCATATCAATATGCATTATAACAGATTCTCGCTTGTGTTTTACTTTATCTGTATAATATATTATTTCATCTTCAGGGTCTGATTCGCAATCACCTAAAGCTGAAGGGCCTCTTGCTTCTTTTAATTTTATTAAATGCTCAAGTCCAGGAAATACCTCATTACTTTTATCCCTCAGCTCGTTGACGTAATCTTTAAAAGTGGTTCCCATGGTAGCAATATAATGTAATCTCGAATTACTGTAAAATGCTGACAAAAATTCAGCGTCTCTTGTTGATTGTGCATTTGTTCTTGTATTCAAAGTCTTTGTATCCGATTGTTCTTGCTGACAAGTGCTAATTGTATCACGTTTTGATGCGTCATTAATTGCATTGTTTTTCGATATATTTCTGTTATTTACATCAGTCTCATTGTTAACCATGATTGCTGAAGCTTTAGACTTATCAATATTTTGTTCATTGTATGTAACTGAGCTAGTATTGGCTTTAATCTTCTTACTGTTTAATGTATATGCCAACAGAGGTTGCACATTAATGCTATTACAATAAAGTAAGTAATTTTGAAAATTCAAGACTTTTCCGGCCGCAATGCTGTCAATGATCCACTGTGGTTTGCATATAGGAATAGGATTTTGGCTCTTTCTGTACATTATTATTTTAGAATATGGCAGATTGGATGCTATAATATGAGTCGTGATTTTAGGACGCATATAATGATGATACAGACCTCCGTTCATCATCATTAGACGTCTCAGCTCATCAGATGTTGGATCTGTATAACCATTTACAAATATTGCAATTCCCTCAAATAACTTCGACGATTCTTTAAATTCTTTATTGGCTGTGTCACGAAACTGCTCCTCAAGTTTAGCTTTTTTTGCAGCCATATAACCACCCTGAAATAAATTCATTGTTAAAATATATGAATTAGATAACATGGAGGTAATTTTTATTTGTGAATAATCTAGTATTAGTATAATAGTTTAAAATTCAATTTATATAAGTGGATTAATATAATATTAAATATTGATATTCTTTTTTACTCACCCAATCTTCAAAGCCATTTTCGCCCCAAGCATAATCCTTTTTCTTTCTTGACATAATTGCATTGATTTAATCATGTAAGATAATTGTCATATAATCCATGCACTAGAAAAAGAGAGAAGAAGATTAATAACTTATTAATTACAGCTTTCTCAGAGATCTTAAAATTTGAAATAATTTCTCCCAGTTTCTCTCTTATGTAAGGTTAATTACAGTGTTTGTAACCACAAACATAGAAAAAGTTGCATCGCGTACAATCTTGAAATTGATAATTTATTTCCATTATGTTCACTTTTAAATCATAACTTACGTAACGACAATCGATGATTTATATAACTCCGTATATTTTTGTACAATTGTTGCGGCATAATGAGTTATGTCTACGTTTATCGCTAAAAGTGTTTATATTCAAAAATCATTGCGTATACGTTACGTATGCGTGTGTGTATGTTAAGTATGCGTGTTCCATCATCTGTCTTTTTGATCATCCGTCACACCGATGTTATAATGAAAAATTAATAAAAAGTCATACACACAGTACATACGTCAATGTAAACATTCAATATTTGGCATTGTATCGCTTTCGCGCCATTTTATGCAACTCCAAAAGCTACTAATTTCATAACACCTGTTGCCTGTTGCTCGACCAATCAAAAATAACTGCTTGTTGACATACACATACACATATTGGATGATTGCATAAGTTCGTGCCCGATTTTCATAGATGGCATTAAGTTACTGCATGGCGGAGTTCTATTGTTTTCGTGTGGTAATTGTTGCTTACACCGAATAGATGACGTTGTCTTATGTCAATTTAGCGTCAGATATTGTTCAGATAAGTCCATTTGTGCATAAGAGAAATCATTAAAAATGGAGAACGAAAAGGTGCATTTGCGGCATGTAATGCTATATGAATTTCGGAAAGGCGTGAGTGTTGGGATTGCACAAAAAAATATTCAAAGCGTTTATTTGGACCGCGCTCCTGCTCTCCGAACAGTCAAAAAATGGTTTGGCAGATTTCGAAATGGTGATTTCAACATGGAGGATCAACCCCGCTCTGGACGGCCTTCTGGCATTGATGATGACATTGTGCATGCCTTAGTGGAAAAAAACCCAAGGATTACAACTGAGGATATTGCTGAGAGGCTGAACATCGATAATTCAACCGCTTTTCGTCATTTAAAAAAGCTTGGATACACTTCCAAGCTTGATACGTGGGTGCCGCATGGAAAGTAATAAGCTAAACTGCATGACTGTGGCTCTTTCTCTTCTCGAGCGTAACAAAAAAGAGCCTTTTTTAGTTTCGAATGGTAACAGGCGATGAAAAGTGGATTCTCTACAAAAACATACAGCGAAAGAGGACATGGAAAACAGCAGCTGAAGGAGCAGAACCCGTAGCAAAGGCTGGCTTGCATCCGATGAAGATGTTGCTGTGTGTTTGGTGGGATCGCAAGGGAATTATTTACTTTGAGCTGCTCCGACGCGGCGAAACAATCACAGCGGACAAGTACTGTGACCATTAACTAGATTCGCTGCAGCTATTCGAGAAAAACGTCCGATTTTGGCCAATCGAAAAGGCGTCATCTTCCACCACGACAATGCTAGGCCACACGTTGCTCAACAGACGCTGCGAAAACTGCAGGAGTTGCAATGGGAAATTCTGCAGCACCCGCCATATTCTCCAGATATTGCGTCTTCAGATTTTTATCTGTTCCGGTCTTTGCAGAATAGTTTAAATGGCAAGAATCTCAATTCCGAGGAAGCTGTCGAAAACCACCTTACAAACTTTTTTCAAGAAAAACCAAGTTCTTTCTTCAAAAATGGAATCGACAAGCTTATAGATCGTTGGAAAACCATTGTAGAAAAGAATGGAGACTATATAATTGATTAATAAAAGTGTTATCTCTAAAATATAATCTATTGAAGTTTATATTTAAATCGGGCACGAACTTATGCAATCACTCAATATAAACGCTCCACTCAGGCGGAAAACATATATGTAATTTTTTTAAACTTTATATATAATAACGCGTTATTTATTTTCTTATCATATAATATTATTGATGTTAATCGTATATCAGAAGTAAATAATCTTATTTTTAAATACTTAATCTCTGAAAATTTATAATTGACTTTTCAATACCTTAAAATACAACAAATAAAACTTATATTTAAAAATACCCATTTCTTTATTACTAAATTTTTGTTATTTTAGTAATATACAATTTATTATTAACACATCTTTCATGTATTAATGTTACATTAATACATCAATTTTTACACTTATTGACGACAACATAATGTACATCTCATTATACAATATGTAATATTTAAAATGTATCTCTATATAAAAGATAATAGATCTTTTATATAAAGTAACATTGGGAATAACAATGATAGAGAGAAATTGCTTAAATATAAATGGCAATGTATGTGAGATTAGAGACTTCAGCCGAGTGCTCTGTATTCAAACATATTTATAGAATGTGTATATTTCTCTCTGTAAAATAATCGTAAAATATTATACTATGTTACATGGTAAAAGATTTATAAAATGCTATATGTGATACAGTTGCTTATATTGAATTCTTTATAGGAAATCTGTCTTATTATTCTTCAATTAAAATATGACAGTTATATATATATATATATATATACAAATCAAATAATATTGCAATTGTGTGCATAATTTTTCACAGTAAACATATACTACAAAAATATATTTATTAAAAAGATAATGTTTCTCTAAAAATACACAATATATAGCAAAAAAAATTGTCATCAATTTTTTGACTCATTAATAGAACTTTTCAAAAGCACACAACTGTAATTATGTCAGATAATTTTTATAAGAAACAGTCATTTGTTCTAGGAAAATGAATGTCAAAACTGTGTGAGGTCCCAGACGTGCATAATATGGGAAGAATCCTTTCCACAATGCAAACAATCCTTCATTTCTTATGACTTTGGTTAGAACATCAATCGCGCCTGTAAACTCTGGCTTGCCATTTGTTTTCATGTTTTGAATTCTAAAAAAAAAAAAAATAATGCAAGAGTTTGTATTAAGAGAATATCAGTTAATTGAATTTTAAATATAATTTTATTATCAATAATTTACCTTGTTTTAGCTATATCTACAGGCATGGAGGCAGCAGTGGTGACTAAACCAGAGATCATTGAGCTTGCAAAGTGCAGTACAATATTTTCCTCAAAATATCCTATTTAAGAAAAAAGAGCAGATTAAAACAAGCATAAATGATAACTTTTATTAAATTATATATATATATATATATATATATATATATATATATATATATATATGTACATAATTATATATATGTACATAATTTATTTAATATTTCTACAATGCAGACCTGTATCTAACAATGCTTGTTTTGCCTGAGAATACGATGCCAATTGTGCTGCGTTGACAACCATAGCGCGACCCATAGTAGGAATGGCACCGCGCCATAATGTAAAAAGACCTTCCTCTCTAATTATACGAAATAACGCATCAAACACATTTTTGTAATTGCGTCTTTCAGCTGCATTTAAAACATTAAAAATATTTAAATTCTATAACAATGTATCTATATGTGTATATATATACAGTAGGTATAATAATTGCATTATATAAAGGAATGAAAATTTACCAATAGGCAGTCTTCCATCTGCTGTCATTCTAATTAAAGCTACTTCTGCAGGTGTACCTACAAATGCTCCGACACAACCAGCTACCATACCAAGTAGTGCTTTTACGATGAAACTTGGTTGAGCTTCTTTTCTAAATAAGTCAAATGTATTTTCGTAACATATTTACCTCTCAATGCAATTCTCTTATATACTCATAATTATTATAGGATATTTCTAAATTGTAAAAGTTAACTTACGAAGAAAGTTCCATAAGCCAAGTATATATACCAAGTCTAGTGGTAGTATATGTAGCCTGCCGCATTAAACCAGCAGATAAACCCGAGTATAATGCTAAAACACCTTCATTTTTTAAGATTGATGATGTAACATTTATTGTTGATGTTTTTGTACCGCTTAATTGCATGCGATTTTTTATTAGATCCAACGGCTGTACAAAACATGTTGCTGCCATACTGAAATTAAGTATATTATAATTTTTAATAACTATCTACTACAAGAAAAATACATAAATTTCAAATTTATTAATTTATAAATGAAGAAAATTTACAATAATTTGATATATGTATATTTAAACTGTACATATTATGGAAATTGGAAATTAAATGTGTGTGTATATATATATGAGCATATTTCTTGATTTATAAATTAGAAGATTATATTAAATCTTCTTTGTATCTTTTTAGACAATATATAAAGTAAATTTATTAATTAAATTATTAAAATATGTATATCATATTTAAAAGTTATTATACAAATTTAATAAAAAATCTTTTTCTCACATAAATTATGTACCAAAGAAGCTACATTATTTGTTCAGAGTTGCAGCTATTTATAGTTTGCTATTAATATATATATATATATATATATATACATATTGCATCATCGTGGAAACTCAAATATCAAATTTTTTAAAAAATTATTAACAATAATCAGTCAAAATAATCAACGAGGAGTAATTTTCGCGAAATCTAAAATTTTATGATCATTTGACCTTCAAAACTCATTGATTGCAAAATACTGATAATTATCAAAGAATAATGAACATTTTATAAAGACACTACCAATGTTACAATCCTCTCATTTATTCACAAATATTATAGATATATGTCCAAGATAGATAAAAAAAAAAAAAAAAAGATACAAACCCAGAAGTGCCACCAATGAGGAACTTGACACTGTTCGGCACCGTCTTCTGGCTACTCATTTTGATGTAATGTCGATTAAACCGATGATTGTTTGAACGTCGCGTCGATGTTTATTAATCGTACTTGTTGCTCATTCTTTGTTAAACAATAATTAACGATAACCGCGGAGACAAATATGCAAGCAAGAGAAAAGATTTTGAAAAGATCTCTCTTCAAGAATCTTGCCGTGTGCACTAGCTCGTGAACACAAAAGTCGTCGCAATCGCACGGCCAATGCAGTCCAGTCATGTCATATGTGGTCATGTTATCAGCTGATACGGAATTACGAAAATAGCGCCACCATCTCGCAGTATCGACACTTCCCAAAGTAAATATCTGAATTGGCCTTGAAACTCTGCTCGAAATCAAGATCTGTACGAACATGGGCGCCAAAAATGTCCGTAGTACCTAAGGATAAAGCTATTTTTAACATATTTGTATAGAGTCATATCTAAATATTCGCGTTAGCAGATAGATATAGCGCGAGAAAATATACAATGTGTGAATAAAGTTTTCGGGATTACACAATCTTGGTTTTTAACTCCTGGTACTTTTCCATCAGCATCAAATGCGCTCATATACCTGATATTTTCCTGACATTTTGCTTATTTTGTCAGACTTTAGGCTTCGACAATACGTAAAATACCAATTGCAAAATAAATTCTTCCCACTTAATTATTACCTAAAACTCTTGGATTGTGATACGAGAATCCGATAATCTTAGTACTGTCAACTGGCCGACACGCGTATAAATACATGAGACGTGCTTCGCACTTTCGCTATTACTGCGCGTGATTTGGCACGAAACATTATCGTGTCTCTTGATAATATAAGGAACAAGAAAACGACATCACTTCTCTCCCATTTGACGCTAAAGTTTCATTTAATTAATCAATCAGAATAAAGGAAACAATAATTTCTTTCCTCTGATTGGTCAATCAAATGCTTCAAAACATTCATGGCGCATTCTTATCTAGAGATCTTATATAAGTGACATAACTCACGGACAACATTAATTGTGACGATCGTAGTCGCTAGTTTTATGTGGTTTTATGTCGCACGTGTATCTCGCAATTTATAAGGTTTGAATTGGAATTCTCTCATTCTGACAAATTAAACATACATCGGGTAAATTGATATATTTCAATATGAAGCCAACACTCGTAGCTGATGAGATGTTCCCTGAAGGAGCTGGGCCTTACGTTGAATTAGACGAGGTAATATAAATTATATGTATATATTGTTTTGACAATAAATCAGGGCAAAATGTCAATGTCATGGTTAATAACAATGTCAAGGATTTTGCATTAGTCACTAGCGTTAAGTATGCTCTACAAATTCGTAATAAGTAATTTATATTATAATTTCTCATAATAAAGTATACGATATTGATTTCAGGTTGGTGGTAGTAGGTTATTAGTAGATCTCACAGCAAGCGAGAAAGCTGTCCATGCAGATTTTTTCAATGGTATATCAAGTATCATACATATATATTTCTTTCAATAATATAGTAAATTTCCAATTCTACATCAATTTTTAGGCATAAATTATTTATTTTATTTTATTTATTTTTAGAAGATTTTTTAAATAATAATTACTTGACTAATGATAAAAATCTCGAGAACTCAACTCTACATTTAAAATCTTTACCAAATAGCAAAGTAGATATATTATTACATAGCTCTGTAGAAAATCGAGTTTTGTCTGAAAATTTAGAGCTTGTGAAGAATGCAGTCCATTCAGAATATTTTAAGGGTATATTAAATATTTACTTTTTTTTATATTGTGTGTGTGTGTATGTGTATGAATGTAAATGTATATGTGGAATGCATGTAATAATTTTTACATAATTCATTAGATAAAGGAGAACATTCTAATTTTATAAATAATAATCCAAGTTAACAGAATATATGGTTAGTTTATTGAAATAATTGTTTAATTTCAGATTTTGATGACTTGTTCGATGATGACGACTTGGAGTAAAGCATTCCTATAGAAATGAACTATGCATTGTTTTTGCAGACTGCAATTAACTTAGCATTAAAGCAAAAAATTTCTAGTTTTTAAATCCATGTGAAATATTGTATAATCAATCATATGTTATCAGTTACATTCAGCAGAAGCATAATATTAAGTTAAATAATACTGTAGTAACCAATAAATAAAGTTTTACTTTTTTTATTTTTTTTTTAAATTTATAGCTGCTTGTACTTTACAATTTGATGATTTTTTAGCGCTGTGTGTTTAATTTAATTGATAGTGCTAACTTTACATATCTCACATTACAAATGGCATTAAAATATTTATGAAATATATATAACAAGATTGATAATTACACCAATACTTTTTAATATATTGACAAAAACAAAAGCACGCTTAAAGTAAAAAAATCATGTAACAATTGTAAAGTTATTTTTCTCTGCTGAATGCAGCCATCGAATTTATCATGTTTATATATATATATTGTATATATACACATATACATACATATATATAATAGAGATATGAAAAATGTTTCATTTTTAAGAGAGTTTGCTGTATAAAACTACTGCAAACTCTTACATAGTGTATTAATACATATCCTTTCTTCTCAAAAGACTAACCACAAACTACAAACTTCATATTATAACATTATTACAATTTATTTGTATTTTTAATTCGAGTCAGATGTGTGCCTGCATCTATCATACGTCATTTTATTGCGTACCACAGACAAATGTTATTATAAACGTGCCATAAGAAAATGAGTACTGGTCAATATGTCTTGTACATATAATAATATTGATATTGTAAGATTATATTTTATAATACATAGACGCTAGAGTTATATAAACTTGTATGACGATGCACAGTTAAAATATAGCACCCCATTATTTCAGTCATTCTGCATCTACTCCGATCACTCCATGCGCGTGCATCGAACTATTTTATTATTTGATACGAAAAAAGAGCCACTTATAGATTTGCCAATTAATTGCTACGTTCTCTCCTTGGCCCCAATCAACATATATTCCTTTTAACCATTTTCATTTACTTCAACTGATTTACTTTCCACTCGCAACAATTAATTCCTCTATCCTTGTTCGATGTGTTAAAAATTGGCGACCGGGGTGAAGATAATGTTGGCAACAGCGGCGATATTATTAACGTTGACATTGCTGATGATAGTGGCGAATATCCTAAAATTTAAGAGCAAAATTGTTTCGATTTTATCTTTACATTATTTCATATTCATGTTTCTAAGCATATTAATTGTTAATATGTATTGAAATGAATAATTACTATATAAAAAAATATTACATATATATATATATATATATTGTTAGAATTAAATACAATATACAATATAAGATACAAGAAGTTTATATAAGTATAGTAAATATACACAAACCCTGAGTCTAGCCATTTAAGAGTTATTCGGGGTGCTAGTTAACTTCCAGATCACTATCAGCCTGATCGTCCTGATCGCTTTCTTCGTCATCGTCCTCCTCTTCCGAATAGAATTGCGACGGTGGTGATAAAGGATCTTCTGACAATGAAGTATGCGAGGACGATGGTGGTCGAGAACCTTCCAATTTGATGTCTATATCCTCCATCGAGGTACTTGGACCAGGAATACTTACTGGAATAAACTTTTCTAAATCTCCTGATGCCAACTCTGCAATGCAATCGTTAGTTTCAAACGAGAGTACGAATTGAAACTTAAATAAATATATAAAATGTATGGATAGGTGACGTACGTTCTACGTATTTCTCGAGTGATTTCGGAACCATTAATTTTGCTTTTTGTAAATTTTCGTCAGTGCATTCCCCTTTTTCTAATCCTAAAACATTTTACATTATGTAATATACATTAGTAAAAGATAAAACAGTGTTTGTATTATGTGTGTACACATTCTTATAGTATAAAAAGGATCAATAATATATTTTACCAAAAGCTAGACCCATTTGCTTTAGAACCTCGATATCGTCATGAATTTCAAACTTATCATTAAAATTAAACAGGTACTCAGTTCTGTAACAAGAATAAAAAGAGATTAATATAACTCTTTCCTCTTTATGTTATATATATTTACCAATTATTATGTTGTGCAGTGTATATTGCGACATACTTGTCATTTGAAATGCTGCAGTCTATGACAGTCTTTTTACTGGTATTCACAATGAGGAATGGCAGCTGTATGGCAGAATTAGGTTTCGGCGCCCCGCGGAGACTCTCGTGCAAGCGATTACGTTCAACTAAATTCTTAAAAGAAATGTGAGAGAGAATAAGCTGATGTAATTGCTGCGTTTTAGCCTTAATTCTCTCAATCTTTTTCTTCTTATCCTTTTCTAATGCTACACATTCTTGTAATGAATTAGTTGGCAGGCCAAGCCACCTAATTTCCTTTTTCTCTTTGGAAATGATATTCATTGCCATTAATACATTCAAAGCGTCATATACGCGTCTTCTGATATTTTTCTGATCGTATTGCTGAAAAAAGTATGACATCAAATATAAATTTTAATGATAATTTAATAAATATGTTTACATAGAAAACAGATTTTTCTATACAATATGTAGATATATTATGAGATAAATACCTGATCTGTCAGAGAATTCATATGAGCAGGATTAGTGAATTCACCGACCAACTCATCTGCTACTTCATTATAAGAAGTAGTACCTTTCTTCTTTACCTTCTCACAGACTTTCATTGAGAAATGTCTCAATCCTTTACCAACTTTCTCCGTTTTTCTCCGTTTACTACAATACATAGAGACGGTATAAATTGAGACATCTAGTTCGCGATTAGATTGGACGAAGCATATCGCAAAATTGGCGAGGGAGAACAAAGCTCGTCCTTGTTCTCTATATAATTAAAGTATACGCGATAAAAACATTATATTACTCAGGCACAAAATCGCCACTTTCAACATCCTGCCTCTTCCTAGATCCACTATGATCCAGTATTGGACTGATAAAGGTTTTCCCAGTGGCATCCTTCACAAGTTGCGAAGTATTAGACTGCTGTTGCTGTTGTTGCTGCTGTTGTTGGGATACAATAGCCTGTTTTATGTCGCTCTAAAAAAAAAGCATTTACAAAATTAAATTGTTTAATGTAGAATATAATTCTTTTGTTGAAACATTAGAAAATTATTTCTACCATTTGCGCAGAGGTCAATTGTATAGTCTTGGTCATCATAGTTTCCCCTGCTTTTGATGTTGCCATTTTAGTATTTTGCAAAGGTATTGTTACTAATCCTGTAAGGAAATCTCTGTACAATATTGTTGCATATAAAAAAAGCTTACTTTTTAAGTAAAATATACATACTCTGACCTGGTGTAGACGAACTCTGCAAACTGATAGTCCTAAGAACTTGTGCATTTGATGTCAAAACCTAGTTACAATATATAGATATATGTAATAGTTGTGAAAATCTAATTGCAAATATTCTATTGCATTAAGAGAGACATTAGAAATAAAAAAAAAAGTTACTTTTAAATATATAATATATATTATTTAATGAAGCACTCCCTTTTGAATGCATTACAATATATAACCTCTGCACATTAAGCTAATATAGCTATAATTGTAAATGAGTTGTAAGATTGAGGCAAGTACCTGTGATTCTTGATTAGGAGTTTTAAACACTTTAAGGCCACCTGCATTTGTTGTGCTAACAATACTACCTAGTGTTTTATTAGGTGTACTTTGCACTACTTTTATCACTTGTGGGTGTCCTGCAACAAATATAATTTATCTATAATTGTTCATGAATTTTGGTCTGTAGGCCAAATATTTTAGAAATCTTTCTTCTAACCAGAATAAATCTGATAACATTGGAGCTTAATCTTTCTACAATATATTATCTTTAGCCCATATAATAAGATATGAACAGTTACATGATACGATTACAAATAAACATACTGAAATATTAAGAATATATAAGAATAAATTAAGTTAATGTTATATAAGTCTTTAAGTTACAGAAATTTTATACTGTTTTAAATAAAACAAACAATATATCACCAAGATTATTAGTATGGAAATTAACCATTCATTTATACAGTTGATAAATCAAAATATACTTTATAAACACACTGGCACTTTTATACCAAAAATATAAATCAATTTCAATTTTAATTCATTTCGATTACTTTCTGATACATTTGTTTTATAACTCCTCTTTCAATGTATCTAAAGACTCGTGTAATACTTATATATGCATCATTGTATAGTTTATATAAATCTTAATACTATCTAGAAGTTGTCAGTAAGCAAATTTAGAAATTGTCAGTGGACAATTGTATGAGTGTTATACTTGAAAGCAAGCAGATGGAAATATGCTCATTTAAAAATAGTGTTTAATCCTTATTTAGTACTCAGAAATTATCAAGTACTTTTTAAGAGCATTCCACATTTTTCTTATCCGACTAAATGATACATCGTACAAGTTAGAGATTTCTATTTTAAATGTAAAAATGAGAGAGCTAAGCATGTAATATTGTACAGTGAACAAAATGAAACATGTTCAGTGTTCTTGGAGCATTTCATGAGCATACCAAACTGTATAAATTTTAATAGAGCAAAAAAAAAAGGGGCTTTTCGTACTATCTCATTAGTGTCATATTTTGTCAAACTGAATATGATAATCGGAAAGACAGGCGAGTGAGAACGATATTTGCGACAAAATGTAAAAATTGCTCATCTCTTGATAAAATTTAATATCGAGTACGCGTGAACTCGACGAGACAATCGACACTGTAGCGTAATCGTAAATGTCAAAGAGTGGAGAGGAGCCGAAATTAATTGTCAAAATTTTTGCTGGAACGAGGAAACTCATACGCTCGAGGGGGCGAACTCGATCGGATTGGGAGTGCGAAATGTGCGTGTGAATTCGCAGCCGGTTTGAGAAATGCACGAGGAATGCGGCGAGAGGACGGACGAGCGTACGCGGATGGGAGTGCGTAGCAATGGGGCGAATTTAATTCTCGACGGTTTAAGGACGATAGGAGAACGAAAGGGAATAAGGCGCGACGAGACGCGCGGTATCGCCGACTGTGCGTTGGCGCGCACCGCGGATCCACTTACCGTTAGCGTCGTGTATTAAGAAGTTCATGGTTTTATTTTGCTGTGTCATGTCCGGCGTTATTGGGCCGTCGATCGGCTTAGGAAGATTCCGCGGATGGGACGTGCAGAAAAGGGAAATAAAAAGATCATAGGGCCTACACTTTGCTCGGCACGTCGGCTCGCCGTATCACCAAAATGGCGACCCCGCATATAAAAGCATTTGCGACGGTTTGTGATTCGCGTGGCGTCCCGCGATCGATCCGAATCGTCAGCAATGGAAATTCGGCGTTTCCCTTTAACGCGATCGGCCGATCATAATTCGCACGGGCCCGTAATATTCGCGCTCTATCCTGCGGCCAGTCGGTACCCGCAGCTTCCGCGTGCACACGGACTGGAAATGAGCTTGGCGGCACGACAAAGCTAAACAGCTGATTGGCCGGCCGCCGGTCACATGGTCGTCCTCGTTCCACGTTTATCGCGGTACCCTTCTCTCGGCGTCGACGCGCGCTGCGCGTAGACGCGTATTGCGGGTCTCGTACCGCGCATTCGCGCGAGATACTACGTATGTATACAAGATATACATGTGTACATCGTACACATAGGAGAGACCGCGGAGACCTCTGCCGGTCGGTTTACCAACCGACCGACTAAATTATAACTAACATTTCTTTCTTTTCATTGGTCAATTTTCGATCTTCAATCTCAATCTCTTCAATGCATAATCTATGGGTATCGATTCTACGATTCAAGTGAGAAATGAAAATTACAAAAATAAGCGAATTCACTAGGTTTGGACCAATGAAATTATAAATTTTCTAGTAAATTCGCTCATTTTTGTAATTTTCACTCTCACTTGAATTACGAAATCGATATCATGATACGAGCTTTATGTCTATAGATCTTGGAGTCGATTGTGTATCTTTGAAGTCAAAATTACAAATGTGAACAGATTTACTAGATTTCGACAAATGAAACCGTAGATACTCTAGTAAATTTCCTTACTTTTGTAATTTTTACATTATTTTAAGATACCAATCAATCCTCTTATATATAATATATAAGATCTATGCTACGTCGATAGTTTTTTTACTATATTACTAAATTTACTGTTACCAGAGAGAGAGAGAGAGAGAGAGAGAGAGAGAGAGAGAAGGCTTTTCTCTGCTAGAAATTTCAATTAATTTTGGGATTTTATACATTGGATTAATATTTAGAATTTTTGGCAGGGACAAGCCTTTTTTCCCTTTTTTTCCCCCCGAATCAATTATTTTCCGATAAAAATAAAATTGAGTATTATATATTTCATTTCGCGATTTTGTAATCTTTGATATTAGAAATCTTAAGTTTTTGAGAATGTAATCAGCAAAAAGATTAGCATAAACTGAAATTTAAAAAGCTACAATTTTAAATTCTTCTCGACCGTATAGCCATAAGGCTGCGGTCGAAAAAACGCTAGAAATGCTTCGAAGCGTTTGATCGACCAATCAGGGCAAAGAGAGTAAAGATTTCTTTATTCTAATTGGTTAATGGATGCTTCGAAGCATCTTCTCGATCGCAGCCATAGTATATCTAGACCGAGCGTTTGCCTTTATTTAATGAGTGGGGGTAAAGATGCACGTAGAAAAGGACACATTCTGTTTCGTGCCCCTTGCGTTCTCTCTCGCTCGCACAGAGTATAGCGCTCTCTTTCGTCATGCTACGTGCGAGCGAGAGAGAACGCATGGGACACGAAACAGAGTATGTCCTTTTCTATGTGCATCTCGGCTCCCACTCCTCAACACTCGGTCTAGATAATACTATGTCTATGGGTAGATCCCTGTTCCCTGTCACCTGTCACTGCGCAAGTACGTTGACATATTTCGATTGACGTATACGTGCGTGCGTATCTCCCCAGATACGTCAGAGAGGAAATCAGAGGAAGTAATCGCGGTGTAGTGTGTATACGCTGTACAAATTAGTTTTTTTCTCTCCTTTCTCTCGTTCGTTTATATATTAAATTAGGTAAGTCATATATAAATATTCGCGATATCTTTTTATTAAGGCTATCTTGCGCGCATATAAAAAATATTTATGATTTTACACTTGCAATTTTTTAAATTTCCGAAAATATTTGCAAAATAATAATTATCTATTTATGTAATTTAACATTTGTACATATATTGGTTTTGATATTTTTTTTTTATAGCCTGAATCATTTCTTTTATGATAAAGTTAAATTATAAATAATTCGAGATATAAGAGTGCTATTTTGAAATGATTATCGACATTGTTTAATGCTCAAAGATATTTTATATACAGTATATTTATAGAAAATCAATACTTTTAATTTTCATCCAATAGAGCTTGTAAGGATTCTCGTGTCTGTAACATAATGTATCTTAATTTTTTTCTTTCTTTCGATTAGAGCGTTTTTAATAAAAATAATTAATTCTCTTTTTTAACAAATAAATCTTCTCTGTATAGAAAAATGAGGAGTGGTAGCAGATTACTAAAGGTTCTCCTGCAAGCTTCAGAGAAGGCAGCAAACATTGCCAGGACTTGCCGACAGAAGGAAGCTTTATTTCAGTTGTTGGTACAAGAAAAATCCTTGGAAGAAAAGAATCCACGTTTCTTTCAAGACTTCAAAACATTAGCCGATGTCCTTATTCAAGAAACTATTAGACACGACATAGAAATTGAGGTAAAAGAGAAAGAGAGAGAATATGAAGAAATTTTTATAATACTAATGAAAAGAATTTCAATTTATTTTTCTCATACTTCAAACTCTCTCATTGCACTGTGAATAGTTTCCAGAGCTGGCTAAGTTGGTACAAGGCGAAGAAACTAATGTATTCAGTAATACTTTAGGAGAATCTATTATTGTTGAAGTCTGTTCGTGCAACAAAGAAACAACACAATTGTTGACTAAAGTTATGGGCAACGATGCTGTGGCGGCGGAACTGCTTGCTACTGAAGTTCATAAAGACATTCAGCTTTCTGATGTGCCAATCGTGTTAGAGATTCCCACTGATTTTGACATCAATGTTGATGATCTTGGTATTTGGATAGATCCGATCGGTAAGTATATAGGCCTACAACAGAAACACTAATTTCAGATTATGAGATATTCAATTGATATTTAGTACATTTAAATTAATTCAGGGTAAGACTGAAAAAATACACAAGTTGGACAATATTATGGTAAAACTAAGTCTCTCTCTCTCTCTCTCCCTCTCTCTCTCTCTCTCTCTCTCTCTCTCTCTCTCGTTACTAAGAATTGTAATTGGTCTGTAAACTGAGACGCAGCGCTTGTAAGAATTTCTGTTTGTTTTGTAGTTTGATAATACATGCCTGTGGAGCAATTCGTGGAACTTTTGTAGATTCAACAGCAGATTACATAAGTGCAACGGAGGTCGTGGACGAGCAGACTGGTTTACATTTAAGTGGCTTACGTTGTGTCACTGTATTAATTGGAGCATATAAGAAAAGTACAGGGGTACCAGTTTTGGGTGTTGTTAATCAACCTTTTTACACCAATGTCGATTCTCAGTAAGTAGAATGAAATGATAAACTTCTAACAAATTCAAAATATAAATTTTTCTCTTTCTTATTTATATTTACTCTTATTTGTTTGAAAGTATTCTGTGTTCTTATTTATAATGAACGGAAAAGAGAGAATTGTTTATTCTTAATACTGTAACAAATATATTAATATATTTGTATGTGAATAATGTTCTTCATTTTATTATATTGTATTAATTGAATAGGTGGACGGGGAAGTGTTATTGGGGTTTTCTGGGAGGTGGCATTAGCAAGTCTTCCATAGATAACACAAACAACGCCGATAAAATCATTTTACTCAGCCGTTTTGAAGACGCAGACGTAAAATCAAAGCTGTTAGACAATGGATTCAGATTAATGGAAGCGACTGGAGCGGGATACAAGATACTAAGCGTTGCTCTTGGACAAGCGGCCGCTTATATTTTGTCAAAGGGTTCCACTTTTAAATGGGACACGTGTGGACCACAAGCACTTCTATCGTCGGTAGGCGGAGGCATCATCGAGTTTAAAGAGTTTATCGTAAATCCAAATTCAGAAAATCTGAGTGTGAATTATTTACCTATCGGCACGAATTTTTCCAACCGTGCAGGCTTGATAGCGTATAGAGATTCCCAAGTTTTGGAAAGTTTTAAGTGCATTTTATGCAAATCATCTAATTCAAATTAAAAAAAAATATATATTTTGACGAAGTTGTATCATGATAACATCTGATATTATATTCCGAAGATTTTTTTTCAATAATTACATAATATAATTTATATTTGATATTATATAAGTAAATTGTATTTTATTCCATATAAATTTTATGTAAAAGAACTAAATGTTTTGTTTTTATGAACTGTTTTTAGTGATTATTTTGTGATATTATTTATAGATTCTGATTCTATTGTACAAGATGTTTATAATACAGATGACGTGTCCAGTAAGAAACTAATATAATAATAGCTATTGATTGGATAAATAGATTATTATTATTTGCTTAATTGATGTTAATTATGATATAATAAATATGGGTCCAAATACAGATCATTCGATATATATATATATATATTTGTACACATTTTTACTTTTATTTGTTATACGATTATACGTGGGCAAGTCAAATATAAACCGAACTTTTTCCAAAACATTTTATTCAATCAAAATATTTCCATCGCACACCCAATTCATTTTTTTACATAGTTTTCACTCAAATCTAAGCATTTCTGTCACTGGATTGACAGTTTTTTTTTATTCCCGTGTCATAAAAAGTGGTGGAAAAAAGTTCAATTTGCACAATTGATTTCAGACACGTCCTACTATTTTTTATAATACTGAAATAAAAGAACTGCCGATCTGCTGGCAAAAATGCTTAGATTTTAGTAAAAACTATGTAGAAAAATGACTTTAGTGTGCGTTAGAAATATTTGGATCGACTAAAATGTTTTGAAAAAATTCGGTTTATATTTGACTTGTCCATGTGAAAGCGATTTCCTCTCAAGAAATATAAATCTCATGTCAAAAAACTTAAACTTTTATAATATATCTATTGTTCTATATTTTTTATTGTGCGATTCTAATATCTATTAATCCTTCTCCGCCGTGATAATGCGGCGTGGATTGTGGTTGATTATCATCATTATAATTGTTTTCATTATTGTTAGGAGTTTCTGTTGTTTGCGGGAATAGCGGTGGTAATTGGTTATTATTAGTGCTTGTAGGTTCTTGTTGAACGATAATAATCGGTTGTGTCCATTGATTTCCTTGACGTTGATGATCCGCTTGATGTCCTGGTGGAACATTCTGCCATTGCCACCATGGTCCTCTACCAGGATGCTGTTGTCGTGTATTATCGGTGGTGATAATCATCTACAAAAATACACTTTTTAAACTATCTTTCACACATATATTCTCCTTTGTATATTATATTTACGTAGTTTTCTCTGCCATTTTTATTTTTCCGTCAAGCTTTAACTCTAAAACACTAATTTCGAATGTTTTAAAACTCGATATATTCTCAATCGATATATATTATCTCACTTTCCAAATTCTTGTTTTTATTTGAAATTTTTGTAATGAGAAATCTTTTTCAAATGTCAAAAAATATAAATAATAAATGTGTTTATAATATAAATAATAAATATTGTATATAATAAATAATCGTCACATTAAAAAATTTTTGAGAACATAAAACGTTGATTATTTAAATGTTACAATTGAGGATTTAAAAAATATTGTAATTGTGTATAAAAAAATATATATCTTGTTAAAAAAATGCAAGTATATATTTATATATAAAAGAATCAATAATTTAATTGAGAGATATGAAATTTGTGCTCTTATATGCGATATTACTATGTCATTTGTTTTCGGATTTTGGCACGTCCATTCGATATCGGAAATAAATATATTATTTTGTTTCTGTTGCTGCTGATATGCCCAAGAACCTCGGCCAGGATTATTTCCTCTTCCATTTCCGATACCAGGGTCATTAAATGGCCAATTCTGATGAGCCTCGACGCTTATAAGTAATGCGACCACGATCAACAGTATCTTCATTCTCTATTGTTAATTACAAGGGAAAAAAAAAATCGATGTAATATGAATTATGATATTGATGTTAATTTACATGATATGCTACGTGTATTTATATTTAAAAATTTTTTCTCAAGGATTGAAATTTATTTTTCTATACTCTATTTTGTTATCTTACTTATAATATTATTTTTTTAAATAATACACATATTGCCGATTCTCGGGATTAGAAATAAACTATATACAACTTGCCAATATTAGAATAATTACGCAAAATGAATTGCATTAAATTTATATAAGATACAATTGACGCAAAATAAAATTACTTAGCATAGCACTATCGTATGAACAACGTTCGCATTAATAATTATTGTAAATATGAAGTTCCAAATAGAATTGACAAATTATAGACAATTACAAAATTATATATGGCACTCGAGAGTTTTATAAATTTTCGACGACTCAATATTTTTAATCGCATTTTTTTTTTTTTTTTTTTTTTAATTCGCGTATTGATTACGCAACTTCATAACGAGCCATTTCATTACTTACGATAATGTTGAAGAGAATGGAAAGGAACAGAATAAAAGCGAAAAGGTGCAATCAATAAGAAAAACCGCACTTTACTGAAAGAACATCTCTACGTCGTTTCCTTATATAGCACAATTGGCATGCACACAGAAAGTCCCGCATCGAATTGAATTCAATTGACTATGAAATGACTAATGATATATCGGTAAATATGACGATACATTCGATGGATTTAATCAAGAAAGAAACGACTCGTGTTTATCGGCCGATTAGGACTTTTCTCAGCGAGATTCGTCATCGTAATACCGGTTCGAAATTTTAGCCCAACAGGTATCGTAAAAATTACGGGAATCACCGGCTGCTACTATCATTAAGCATCGAATTATAGGACCCGCGAACCGGCGCCTGTCGTGGAATTATTGTAATTTATGTCACGGTTCATTATTATACCGTTGTATATGCACGTTTAATGTATGAAAGGTCAATGAATGTCGCTTGCTGAATATACGCCGCATTTTTTTTTCCAAAACACCGTTCGTATAGCAGGCTCTCGATAATGTATCATTGGCAATACGTAATCGATTCTCTCGGTGAGAAAATGGAGATAAATTTTTATTTCAATTGCGAGATCCATCTGACAATGAGATCGCGAGTTTTAAATCAATTAATTTGGAAGAATCAATATAATATATATATATATATATATATATATATATATATATATATATATATATAATATAAATTAAATAAATTAATCAAAGTTAAACGCGTGATTCGAATTAAAGAAAATATTTATTTTCGTTATCCGAAGAATTGCAACCCATACAGCACCGCAAGATTGCAATAACATTGCAGCAACATTTCTCTGCAAGATTGCAACATTGCAGAAACATTGCGAAATGTTGCTGCAACGTTGTTATGATATTGCAGCAACAGTAAAATGTCCGCCTACAGAAATATTGCAATATAATATTGCAGCAACATAGCAATATAATATATATGCAATAATGCTTTATGTGTATTTATCGATATAATATCCTTAACATATGAAAAAAATAATAAGAAATTAGGCCTATAAGAGTCAGAATCTAGCGTGTATATAGATTTTCTGTATTATAATAACGGAATTATAAAATGTAAATTTTTCAGTACACATTCGACTTCCTTCAGTGACAGAGAATATCTAAGAGAAATAAGAAAAAACTCAATTTG
Source organism: Polyergus mexicanus (assembly GCF_030449975.1). Classification (NCBI taxonomy): domain Eukaryota; kingdom Metazoa; phylum Arthropoda; class Insecta; order Hymenoptera; family Formicidae; genus Polyergus; species Polyergus mexicanus. The sequence continues at coordinate 13,004,092 of NW_027223323.1, forward strand.
CAATTGCGTAAATTCACAATTTCTTTGTATCCGAAATATTCAGATATCCGGATGCAAAAAGATTGTGGTGAATTTACGCATACGAGTTTTTTCACATCTCTCTTGTCTTTATATAATCTCAAAATTTATTTATTAAAATCTGAAGTATATCTTTTGCATATTAGAAAATTATTATCAAATTTTTGATTTTATATAAGAATGGAAACTATTAAAAGAATTCTTAGTCCAATGTCTGAGCCCCTGTATTGGGGTCATATCATACGATTTAAATTAACAAAAATAGTTATTATATCTTTTTAATCTTACTAGCCGCTCTTTGTAAATTTTATATAATCATCATGACTAAAAATTAAATGCGGAATAGATAGCGCAACATGCGCCGCATAATGGTAAACGAATGAACCAGCGATTATTGAATACTTTTTTTGTAATATTTTCGGAATGTTGCTGTAACATTGCTAAAGTTATATTGTAAAATAATGTCTTTGCAATATTTCTGCAACATTAAACTGCAATATGCAATATTACAATGTTGCAGCAATGTTGTTGCAAGCTTCAGTGCTGTATGGGAAATACTTGTTCTATGAAATTCCGATACATTTAATATAATTGTTTTAATATTATTTTATAATAAAGAGACAATTATTATTGAAAAAAATTTCCCTCTCTCTTTCTCTTGTAATCTATCTTTCTAAAAGATGTACGCAATATTGTTTTGTTCTACTGATGCTTTAAAATACGTTTGAAATAATTTAAGCGTCATTAAAATGTCATTTAAATGTCGTTATGGGGAAAAGTATGTAAAAATCTTTTCATAGCATCATGTGTTTTTTTTTCTCGTAGTTGCAAGCTTTTTTATAGCATAGAAATCTTGTGGTACAAGTGTCGCGCTTGATTCACAAAAGTTTCGTGCCGGCCGATGTCGGCATACTTGAAAAATCATCGAATAAAGGCCAAGTAACAATTCCAACAGCTAGATGGAACCATCGGAACGAATCGTAACATCAGAGAGAACCGGTCTCACAAACGGCACTCTTTGACGAAGAAACCTCTAGTCGCGCTCGTGTATTCAACCTCGCAAAAAAAAAAAATACATATTCTTCTATAAACATATAAATTATTTCTACCGTATTCGCAAAAGATTTCTACGTGGCGAATGCAAAAAAAAAAGAAAAAAGTATCTTCATTCAAAATCGGCTACTACAAATTTTAGCTACACAAAAAAAAAACTTTTATAAAAATAAGTTACATAATATTATTTTTCGATAAATATATCAACCTCACCTAAGATACTTTTATTTATTTATCCGAGTATATTTATCTCCCCGATCGTGATAAATAAATTTAAATTGATATTATCACTTGGAATAATTTTTAAATGTAAAAATATTCCTCTCTCTCTCTCTCTCTCTTTCTCTTTTATCTCGCCGCATTCTATTTTTCTTCCTCGACCGGGCAGCCGTCCAATCGACCATGGTACCATGTACGTTCAGAGAAAAACGAACACAAGGTCTTCAATGAACGAAAACATTCCCCTCGCGAGGAGTGTGGTCGCTCAAGTACCATGTCTCGATATCGCGAAAAGGGACTGTGTCCCTTGCGGAATTTTTCGCCACGCTATCGCACACTCTATCGCCAATCCCGATTACTCTCGAGTTCGAAGAAGCCGCTTTGAATCATCTGCTCGTTAATTCGAGATGTTCTTTTTCTCTCTCTCTCTCTCTCTCTCTCAGGCTTAAACGCCTCTTTATTACCGTGCGCAACTATTGCCTTCTTAATGAACACCGTCATTTATAATGCGTGGCGGCTGCTTCTGTCGGGTTTATTAGGCGCAGAAACCGAAAAAACCTTCAAAGGCCCCCCCCTTATCATTTATGTGTCGCGCGTTAGTGGAACGATTATCATCGGACTAATCGACGATCCCGGTGGGGATATTGTACGTAATTCGATTATTTGCGTGTACCGCAAATTAAATGTGTAAAGTTACAACGCATCTCGCGAAAGCAATAATTGACGAAGCGAACGCTAAATAAGAGTATCGATCGATATATTATGTGCTAACATCGACGATTTTATATACTTGTAATTATTATTAGAAATTTTACAATTATACGTGTTGTATTATTCGCATTTTTCTTTCGGACAATTTGTACGTAAATTTTTCTGTTTATACATTAAGTAATTAAAGAATGAAGAGAAGTGAGAGAAAGAAACATACAAGGCCCCGTTAAATATACTTATACTAATGTTCAATGTACGATTATTATTCATATAATTAGAAATGATTTAATTTTTAATTATAAATTGAATCGTATTAAGAGAAGAAAATTCTCGTCTCAAACGCCACGAACGATCATCTGTGGTCCCGAGAGTTCGTATGCCTCTCTCTCTCTCTCTCTCTGTCTCTCTTTCTCCCTTTTTCCGCGGCGCAACTTTTTCTCGATGTGAAATAATCGACGCGTTTCTCCTCCGCAGCGATCCCACGAAACGCATGCACATATACACGCGGGAAGAAGGCCGTGAACATTAATGCGTCTCTGCGATGTGACAGACAGACAGACAGACAGACAGACCCGCGTGTCCGTCGTGCCGGACGGGAACAGAAGAAGGAAAGGCGGAGTTCAACGAGCGTGCTCGAAATCGAGCATACATACGTCCTTCTCTGTGAGACGACGAGGTTGGAAGGAATTTTAGTTGTAACGCGGACTACAGAGAGCATTATTTATTAATAGCAAACCCGATGGCGTACGCGTGTGTGCGTGTATGTGTACCGCCGCTATGAGGGAGTGGCGCGGAACGCCATGCTAGAGCGAACGCAACAGCACGATGAATCGTGGAATGGATCTCTTCGTGTCTCTCTCTCTCTCTCTCTCTCTCTCTCCTGCGCTTTAGGTTTCCCGATCTCTTCACCTTTCTTATACCCCCGCACGATTCTTCTGTCGTACCGTTCGCGCTTACACTCTTCCCTCTCTCTCTCTCTCTCTCCCTTCCTTCTTTCCGCTCTGCATCCTTGTCCGGCTCCCACGAGCGTGCTCTCGCTCTCGCTTCGTTCGAGCCTTTCTCTCTTTTCTCGCCGGTCAACATACGGATGCCGCCTTCTCGCTCGCTCACCCACGGGACAGCTCGCCGTTGTAGGAGAGTAGACGAGCGCTTTGTCGGCGCCCGCGGCTGAGATCAAACGCGCCGACCGCTTCGCCTCCCCCCCCCACCCTTCCCGCCGCACCGTAACACGACTAAGGCTCCTCGGTACGTTCGTTCCTCCGCTCCGGACTGGTCTTACTCTTTCTCTCTCTCTCTCTCTCTCTCTCTCTCTCTCTCTCGCTCTTTCCCGCCGGTATCGTCCGGCGAGCCACGTTGAAAGAGTCCACGGCGTGCTGCTGCTGGTCGGCCCGGTCGCTGGAACAACGAATCGTTCTCTCTCTCGCTAGCGGCAAAACCGTATTATAGCCTTCTCTGTATCCTGTCCTGCGCGTCGAGGGCCTCCGTGCACCTCGCGGACCCTATCCCCTTCTCGCAACCCTTCACGAGAGAGAGAGAGAGAGAGAGAGTCCCCATTGCGTTTCCCTCGCGATAAATATTTACCCTCGCCCTTTTGACGCCGTTATCGTCTAATCGACGCAATTGCGGGCGACGCTTGACAGTTAGCCGCCGACGACGACGACGACGACGACGACGACGATGTCTCGGTACGCGCGACACGCTTTATTCTCGAGGATTTAATTAGCGGCTCCGATATGTCGCGGGCGCGCTTTCATGTCCTCAGTTGCTCATCTTCTCATTTTACGTTTATGGAACTAATGGTATATAATATTGTCGAGTTCTCAAATACATAAGCGAAAATAATAATTTATTCACAGCGACCAAATTGAGATTGACACGAGAATTGAAATTATAATCGATCTCGATCCTCTTGTTCGCCATAGATGATCATTAACAAAATTACTTAAACTCAACAAGCGAGAGACAGAGACAGAGAGAGAGAGAGAGAGAGAGAGAGAGAGAGAGAGAGAGAGAGAGAGAGAGAGAGAGAGAGAAGAGAACGATTGTGTATTCTTATCGGTGGCGCAAGAAACTTATCTGGAAATAGTTTATTATTAATAGACGATACGCGCGTGAATTCACGCACACGCGGAAACGCAGGTAGGAAGAGGTGGGAAGGAAGGGGGAGGGGGGGGAGAAAGATAGAGAGAAAGTATATACGCGAGTGTGCTCGCTGCCGGCTTTATTTCGAAGCTAGTCTGTACTCGCGTTTTTTGAGCTTCGCGTTTTATTCTCCTTACTGCCGAACAGAGAAAGAGAGAGAGAGAGAGAGAGAGCCCCGCGTTCTCGCTCCCCCTTAGCCCTTCACCCCTCACTGCCTCACCACGAAACCGTCATCTCCGTTCCCTCGCAACCCCCCGCTAAGCCGACCACCGTTTCCCTTTTGCCTCTGTCTTCCCCTCGCCCAGGTCGCCGCATCTCCCTTTCCCCTCTGCCCCACCTCCCTCTTCTATCACCCTCTCTCTCTCTTTCTCTCTCTCTTCGCCGACCTTCTCTCTGTCGCCTCTTAAAAACGAGACTCGCCGCCGACTTTCCGACAAAGGAATAAAGAAAAGAAACAACTAGCCACGCTACGCGGCTGAAGATGGCACGGCACGGCACAGCACGCCGTAGCGTGGCATGGCGGGTAGAGGAGCCTTTCTGTATATAGGGAGCGCGAGGGGGATGCTTGAGCACCGCCGACCGGCGATCCAGCGGTGTCGTCGTGCGGGGATCCCCGAAATAATGGAAAATTCTCGCCGCGTCGTTGACGTCGCGATGCGATTACGCTCCGTCGTTATCATTGTACATTTATAATCCGCATTATCCGTCCGTACCGATTATCTCGCGACGTATTATATACGCAAAGGTTTTACACTTTATCCTTTTATACCGTCGATTTTTTTTTTACATATTTCATAGCATGTATTATTTATTTAGTTTGTCGCTTTTTATTATTGTATTGTATCTTAAATATCTGACAAGGAGAAAAAATTTTTAATTTAAAAAAAATTTCAAATTAAAAATTTTTTCTCTTGGAATATACAGGGTGTTCCATTTTAAAGGACCCACTCAAATATCTCAAAAACACTGTGTTAAATCGAAAAATGTTTCAAACAAAAGTTGTGTGGCTTCAAGGGGGCCATAAGATGGTGACAATGATTTGACCTTGGAAAATCATTTAAAGGTCATGTGAAGGTCAATTTTAAAATCTTAAATAGAAACCCCCATTTTTTATTTAGTATTCTTGTAGCTGACATCGAGAGCTTTCCAAAACACTATAATAAAGTATTTTTTTATTAAGTACCTTTTGAGTTATTTTATATTTTAATCTGACATATTTTGATTTAAAAAATAAAATATTTCGTAAAATATTCGGTTTTTGATAATTTTACCGTAATACTTCTATGTACAGAATAATAAGACAAATTAATTAGTGTCAAAACAAACAAATAATTGTTTAAAAAAATACATTGTAAATAATTTTCTTAAAAACAATTTTTTTTTATACTAATTGATTTGTCTCATTATTCTGTACATAGAAGTATTACGGTAAGATTATCGAAAACTAAATATTTTACGAGATATTTAATTATTTATATCAAAATACGTCAGATTAAAATATAAAATAACTCAAAAAGTACTTAATAAAAAAATACTTTATTATAGTGTTTTGGAAAGCTCTCGATGTCAGCTACAAGAATACTAAATAAAAACAGGAGGTTTCTATTTAAGATTTTAAAGTTAACCTTCACATGACCTTTAAATGATTTTCCAAGGTCAAATCATTGTCACCATCTTATGACCCCCTTGAAGCCACACAACTTTTGTTTGAAACATTTTTCGATTTAACGCAGTGTTTCTGAGATATTTGAGTGGGTCCTTTAAAATGGGATACCCTATATATATATATATATATATATATATATGAATATAATATTTTTTAATTCGCGTTAAAAAGAACGATAACAAAGTAATTTTCCTTCGCGAATTGACACGTGCTTCTCTATTTTTCGAAAGCGAATTGTTAAAATGACGCTTATAGCATGTATTATTTATCTAGTTTCTCGGTTTTTATTATTGCATTGCGTCTCAAATATCTGACAAGGAAAAACAATTTTTAATATATATATATATATGAAAATTGATGAGAAACTATCGAAGGATAGAAATCGCGATGTATAATATTTAATTTCGCGCTACGCGTGGTCAGCGCGAAACTTTGTATACAAAGGACCTCGGCGTCGATTTTTCTTCAAGTTAATTGTTTCTTTCTTTCTTCCTTTTTTTTTATTTTTATTTTTATTTCGCCGAAGCGTGTGGTGCTAACAGTAGCGGACGGCATGGTAGTGGGGTATTTAAGGGGGAGATACCGGTATATATCCCGAAGGGGCGATTTCTTTCTCGATGGCGACGCCTATGGTTCCTCTGAAACACCGCTAGGAGATAATAGCGTGCGGGTACAGTCTCCAAAAAGAGTATATTTCCGATTCGATATACGGCCATTCCGAGTAATACCGCGCAGCGGTGCAATCTCTCTCACGTCAGTGAAGCGACATAAATAAAGAATATATATCTCAACGAAGAGAGAGAGAGGGGGGGGGGAATGCAAAATCGGAGCGCTTTATCCCAATTTGCTTGCCTCCCCCTCGTTTCTTCCTCCGACTCGTGCTTCGTTGAAGTAACGCACGATGACGTGCGTGCGTAAACAACATCCGTGTGTGTAAACGGATCATAATCATTCAATGGCAAGGGTATCGATTCCGCGGCAAAGGTAGGCCGAAAATTGAGGATCTTTTTCTTTTTTTTCTTTTTCTTTCAACAACGATCGTCCGCGCGATCAAGTTCCTGTAGTGATTCTAAGGACGAGATATTATTCCCCATTTTTATTCATCGATCCTCGAATGTTGCGGTGAAAGATTATTAACGCGTGATTATTTATAATCCGGCTGAATTTTGATGGCGATGAATTTTCTTTATATACGATTGTCATTATTACGATTTTTCCAATTTTTGACAATATCGAAGAATATTTGCGATACAATTAAAAATATACATTCAATATATACAGGGTGTCCCATTTTAAAGGACCCACTCAAATATCTCAGAAACACTGCATTAAATCGAAAAATGTTTCAAACAAAAGTTGTGTGGCTTCAAGGGGGCCGTAAGATGGTGACAATGATTTGACCTTGGAAAATTATTTGAAGCTCATGTGAAGGTCAACTTTAAAATCTTAAATGGAAACCCCCATTTTTTATTTAGTATTCTTGTAGCTGACATCGAGAGCTTTCCAAAACACTATAATAAAGTATTTTTTCATTAAGTACTTTTTGAGTTATTTTATATTTTAATCTGACATCTTTTGATATAAAAAATTAAATATCTCGTAAAATAGTTAGTTTTTGATAATCTTACCGTAATACTTCTATGTACAGAATAATGAGACAAATCAATTAGTATATATAAAAAAAAAATTGTTTTTAAGAAAATTATTTCCAATGTATTTTTTTAAACAATTATTTGTTTTTTTTGGCACTAATTAATTTGTCTTATTATTCTGTATATAGAAGTATTACGGTAAAATTATCGAAAACTGAATATTTTACGAAATATTTTATATTTTATATCAAAATATGTCAGATTAAAATATAAAATAACTCAAAAAGTACTTAATGAGAAAAAATACTTTATTATAGTGTTTTGGAAAGCTCTCGATGTCAGCTACAAGAATACTAAATAAAAAATGGGGGTTTCTATTTAAGATTTTAAAGTTGACCTTCACATGAGCTTTAAATGATTTTCCAAGGTCAAATCATTGTCACCATCTTATGGCCCCCTTGAAACCACACAACTTTTGTTTGAAACATTTTTCGATTTAACGCAGAGTTTCTGAGATATTTGAGTGGGTCCTTTAAAATGGGACACCTTGTATATATTCCTATAAGATAATAATTTATCAAGTTAATTATATAAGTTTTAATTATATAACTCTTTGGGATAAAAAGGTTTCTCTCTCTTGTTAATTTAAAGAGATTATAAAAATACAGAGTTTGATTAAAAATATATATATGTCTCTCTTTCTCTTTTGTCAGGCGTCTATCTACGTCTATCTTACGAGTACGATCTTTTTGGACAGCAATTCGATCTCCATCTCTCTTTATTATTTAATTTAATTAAGAAAAATTGGAGAACACGACGAAGCAGTCGGAAGCTTTGAATTCGTTGTTTTTAAATCTCCGTAATTTGCGGGGGCGAGAGGTAGGTAGCTTTTGAAAATCATCGTGAAAATTATTTTCGCACAGAGAGACATTCGCAAGGGGGTACGTACGTCAGAGTCCAAACACGGTAACACGCGCCCGTTCGTAATTTCTGATGCTCGGCCTGACGTCGTTTTGCATATATACTACTCCGGAAACGACCAAGTCAAAGATCGGCCGCCGCTGCCGGCTTATTTTGACAATACGAAACGCGGACATATCTCGCGGAGCGTGACATAAAAATCACAAAGAACGAAACAATTATTTTTCGGGGGAAAAAAAAATCAATCTTTTTTTTTTTTTATGACGTGTGTATATCGCGAAATTTATATTGACGTCTCGCCACAGGCGTCGAAAATAATTCTCGGCGTTTTAAGCTCGTTTTACACGATCCATAATTCAGGAAAATATTCGACAGAGTCGAATTATTTTCCCATTTCGAAGAATTACGGTACGTTATAATAATCGGGAATTTTGACTGGGAGAGAGAGCTTTAATCGCGGACAATATTTTCCTAATCGAATAGAGAATGTAAATTTTTTTTTTTCCTTTGTATATTGAATTGAATTGAATTGAATTTATTCAATTTAATTTACATGTGAGATAGATTTTTTTACATACACGCGCATAAATTCCGCATAAGAGTACTTGAGTACGTAGTACTTGATCTCATCTGGAAAGAAAAAATTAAATTAAAAATTAAACTAAAAATAATATTAACAAACTATATGTTAAGGTATGACTATTGAGTTGCGTGCTATCTCTGTTTCAGTTCTCTCATTCCTGTTAAGTTATCGTAGAATTATTTTTGCCACATGTGTGTATCGATGACATTTATTATACATTTTTTAATATTCTTCCCAGATATATACAAGATGAATTTTTGAAAAATATAAAATGCGCGTGTCTACGATTATATACGGATACGAGAAAGTGTACGAAACCGTTAGAATTCTAGGTCGTGTAAATCGGGCTTGCTTACGGTGCGCTTTTCGGAGGAGGACAGCGCGCTCGCGCGCTCTCCGGCAAACGGGTATGCAAAGGAGAAGGAGAAAATAAGAGAACCGGCGAGAGGATGCTGCGAGAGAAGAAGAAGAAGAAGAAGAAGAAGAGTCGCCGCGCCTCCCTACCATCGGGATACGGCCGTATCCTCGGCCTCCGACACTGACACGAACGCGGGCTCTCTGGCTTGGCCATATGCCTGCCTGGCCCCGCGCGATCGTACGGTGGTGGGCTACTGCAACGATGGTGCCACCGCTGTGATGGTGGTGATGGTATGGTGGTGGTGGTGGTGATGGTATGGTGGTGGTGGTGATGGCGGGTAGGAAATTACGGGGAACGCGCTTTTAGGCGAGCGTCCGTAGTAGTCGTGTCCGAGCCGCGAGAGGAAGCGGGCCTTCGCGTCCGTTACGAGGGAGAAGACCAAGATTTCCGTTTCGCCTCCGATGCGCGAGCGAAGAAAACGCACGCTCCTTCCGCGCGACATTCCCGAACGAGTGCCGTAAAAAGTCCGCGGGTCCGGGAAAGCCCGATATTATTCTCGCCCCGGGTCTCCCCGCTCGCTCGGCGGGCTCCGCCATTGACAGTCACGAGCACGTGTGTGCGGTGCGTGAGTGCAGCAACGACGGCGGCGTTCGTCTCTCGTAAAGCGAGCGCTCGCTCGGAATGTCAATGGTGCGTACGTAAAGAGGAGGACCGCATTTTTGTTCGTGTGTGCATTTCTGCGTGTTGCGTATATTGTTCTCGGTCAGTGACAGATCGACCAAGGCGCGGGGAGAGTCCTTTAATACACGGGGAGCCCTACTAATCAATCTGATCGAGAGAATACAGCGTGGATATCTCGCGCGCGTCCAGATTCATGGCGTGTTAGTAACTGACGGTGGAACAAAGTGTCGTTCGACGTGTCGGGTTTACGAGGGAACGAAGCGCGGAGGGATCACGCACGCCGATCATACGCACGCACGCACGCACGCACGCACGCACGAAAGAACAAACGATCGCACGCACGTACGCAAGCACGCACGTATGAAGCACGTCCCATGGCTACCGGATTGGTAAAGTGGTGGCGAGCAAGGTTCCTCGCCGGCTACAGACCCTTTTCTGGTAATGATTCCTTCTGCCTCTTCTGGAGAACGCATGCCCTTCTTTCCGCAGCGATATCGAGATTCGTCGAAGAGAAAGAAGAATGTTATTTAAATCGGAGTCGCGAGAAAGAGAATGTTTACTTCCGTTAAATTCTCATACTACGATATAGCAGAATCTTTAATCTTAATACAGGATGTCTGTTCCTTCGACAAATCTGCATCTTTTTTACCTGGAAAAATTGGGGGATCAATGGAATTTTAATTTGGAATTCGAGGAATTTTTTTTTAATTCTTTTTTTTTTTTGATAATTTTGATCTTTATATTGTAAACAGTCGACAATTTGTCAATAAGCGATGAATTATGTCTCTTTAAAATGTATTATAAACAGGATTGGGTAGTAACTAGTTAAACAATTAAAAGTCAAGTTAAAAAGTTGAAAAATTAATAACTTTTAATTAATCTTAAACTATGTTAACTTTTAACTTAAACTAGTTATTCTTAAATGCATTTACGTAAATTTATTAACCCTTTTATATATATATATGTATATATATTAAGTTGAAATAATAAAAATTAATTATTACATTAATTAAAATAATTATTTTTAATTAATTTCAAACGTGTCAACTTTTAACTTAAACTAGTTATTCTTAAATGCATTAACGTAAATTTATTGATCTTTTTTTTTATATATATATAAGTTGAAATAATAAAAATTAATAATTACATTAATTAAAATAATTACATTAATAATTACATCAATATTAAAGTCGTGTGAAAATGATTGATCGTAATGCAATTATTTCATTTGTCGTACAATAAGTTTGTCGAATGTGTGCCGATTCGCTAAAGAATTAACTTTTAATTTTGAGTTAATAATTTTTTAACTTAATTTTAACTTAGTTAATTTTTGGGTCATTAACTTTAAACTTAACTTTAGTTAAAAAAAAAAAAATATTAATATACCCAACCCTGATTATAAATATATATCTCCATGTGTATATGTGTTTCTGTTTATATATTCAATGTCTTAACGAAATATTGAATATGCTATACATATTCTTTATTATGATTTTTCTCTTAATCTGGTATTTTGAATAAAGATATCTGAAAAATCAAAAGGAACCTTCAAGAAATTTGTTTACAAGATGAGAATAGACACACACCCTGCTGTTAATAAATCTCTAGTTAAATCATATTAAAGAAAAAATTTCGTTATTGGCTTCGTTTCACTTGTAAGGGGGAAAAAAAAAAAATCTTTACATGTGAAAAATACGCGATATCTTTATATCGTTTATATGGATAAACTTATCGAGGGGAAGATAATATCGAATTGTATAGCGTTGCCTCGCTTCGCTTTGTGAGTCATCCTCACCATTTCTCGTACGAGCGATTCTTTTTACCTGACACTTTAGAAAGCTTTACATCTGACCGACATCTGGTTGCGCTCGAGCTTTCATGCCGAAAGTCATTCGCTCGTATTGTCGGTCTAGCTTTCGACCTTGACGAGACGCCGGAAAAATTTACGAGACAGTTCTTGGAAGAGAAATAGATTACCGTTTCACTTATAAATAACAGCGGTAGATACGAAACAAAGATGAAACGGGATCGAATATCGATAAATTACAGTTTTCATTTCTCTCCCGTTCCGTTAAACGACGTTTGACAGAATCAGCTGATCGACAGAATCACGCGTGCGGTATTTTTCTAAAAATTAAAATTATTTATACGCAACTATATAGCTGTTATTATAATATGCATCGTGTTTATATACAACGTCTTTGAACGCGATTACTTTAGCGATGACACAATATACTTGTTCGCGACGATGAGAAGACGCAATTTAATTGCGAGAACAATTGTCACACATAAATATAACACTGACAAGATCGCCTTATAAAAAAGAATGCTATACGATTTATACGAATAAAAATGTTTCGCCCTCTTTCAAAATTATTACAATAAGGAGAAGAATTTAAAAATATACCTTTGAAAAAAATCAGGAAAGTTCTTAAAGAATGGCGGGAAACGAAGAGACGAGGGGAACGGGGGGGAAAGAAAAAAGTAATCGCCGAGTTCGAGTGGCGCCTATACAATCAATCGTATCCTGCCGCGAAAGAACGACCGTCATCAGAATAATGCTAAAATACTATAGAAGTGGAATGCCACGTGGTGTTCACGTCATACTTACATTTTTCTTGGCTTTTTGACCCATGTCTACAAATCTACCGTTTGTCTTGTATAACGTAACGTTGAAAATAATACGGAAGTTATGTGCGTTTTTGATAATAAAATTTATATATATATATAATTAAATATTTCTTACATATAAACTTTTTTAAATAATATCTATTAATTTAATTTTCAATTTTTTTTTTCATTTTCTTATATTTCGACGTATACGAATCTCGATATCGCTCATTTTTGTAATAATTGCATGATTAGTTATTAAAATAATTTAATGTGAATTTTCTAGAACAATCGATCGATTCTTCATATCATCGACACCCCTATTTCTTTCCGTATTTTCAATATAATATATTTTTCGCATATATATCTTTTGCGCATTTTGCTCTTTCACTCACTATTTATCACTTGGCCAATATGCATATAACGAAAATATCGTTATAATCTAATTTTCACTCTTATATCCGATTGTTATATCCTAATAAAAAAAATCTTGATATAAAATACAATATTAAAAAAAAAAAAAAAATTACACACAGATATTTATCAAGTATTTCATAGTACATAGAGTATCTTGAAGTCATGGAGTTGCTGCAACTTCTGAGAATGATATATCGCGGATATTCGTTAGTTTTCTACTTTGGTAATAATTTATAACACGCGAGTATCAAATTTCGTGGGCAAGTTTGTGCGTTGCACTTAACACGCACGCACATACAATACACGCATATATTCGTCCGCATTCGAGTTTAACAACTACGTTTATCGTACGTATGGTACATCCGTGCTCTGTACCCGTTAGGTGGGACGAGTTTATGACCCATTACACAATGGTCGGCGATAAAACCAAAGCTTACAATACGGAATATATATATATATATATATATATAAAAAGCTATTCAAGGTAACGTGTCGGCACGCGAATTTAAAACGCGATTTGACATTAAATTCTTTCGTACGTCTTTTTACGTCGCGTAAAAATGGCTTATGCAGTTTGCTTGTAAATATATAAAAGTTTATCATTGAGAATAAATTGAAATTAAAAAGGAAATAAAGAATAATATAAATTGAGATTGTAGAAAAATATAGAAACTTGTAAGTAGAACTATAAATAAAAGTTACTATAGAAATTGTGTTATTCGAAGTTTCAATTTCTGCAACCTTGGGATACGCGAAAGATCGGCATCAAAATTCGACTGGCTAGAGCTCCAGCTGCTTTTCCGGTTACTAGCTTACGAAAGGTTTCCTCACCCCCCCCCCCCATCCCCCACCCCTCAACAGAACACCGTACGAGCGGCGGCGTGCAGAGAAGCGGTAAAAATATCGCCCCTGCGCCAAACACGCCACGGGTGCGGATGTGCCGGCACATCTCGTGTCAAATGCCGCCTTTTATTCACTCCCTCCCTCTTTCGCATGAAGCTAAAATCGCGCGAGCGAAATGGCTTTCCGATCGCACGTTGCATCGTCTTGTGTGAAACATAAAAAAAAAAAAAAAAAAAAAAAAATCCCCCCGATTCTAGTTGCAAAAGAAGAAAAAAGAAAGAAAGACGAAAAGCGCAAAAATACGATGACGTAAATCGAATAAAGTTCTGGGAATAGTGCCCTTGCATAATGAGCCTTTCTATTGTTTGCTCGCAGTTGTGGGAACTAACACGGAAGGTAGCGATTCCGAGGACTTGCTGACGGGGGTCCCGACGACCTGCAACGTCTCGTCACCGCCGACGACGGAGTCGCAACCGACTTTAATTTCTGCCGCGGAGCCGCCGCAGGTAGGGGTTGATGGCCCGAGCGTACCTGCAGCAGGACCTACCGGTAATGACGAACAGCCTACTTGCGGTACAACGAAACAACTTAGTTTCGAGGTGAAATATTTTAATTTATATATCTCGATAGGGAAGAGAGAGAGAGAGAGAGAGAGAGAGAGAGAGAGAGAGAGAGAGAGAGAGAGAGAAGATGGAGATTTGTAGCAAACGACACGTCGCGTAATTACTCGAGGACACACACACACACACACACACAAAATATTATATTAATGTATAAAATATATTATATAAATATATTATATTAATATATATGTATAAAATATTATATTAATTTGTCACAATTGTTTGATAAGTATTTTATAGTTCAATATTTATTTTCTCCTTTTTCATTTTTTGTATGATGTCAATATTACTGTCAATATTTTTGTAACGACACACATACAACTTATATTCCTTTCATTTATCTATATAACTTGTCTAATATTTTTAACAAATTTCCTACGCATGTAAGACTGATTATTTTATAACAGAAAACGTACCCGTTTATTCTTTGAAAATGATGTAAATGCAACTTTTTAAATTGTGATAAATTGCACTTTTGATTTTAATAAGATTTTTCAATGCTTTCGAAATAATTAATAATAACCAATAGTTATTATCAATTATAGTCGATGAAAGTTCTTAAGAAATTTCATCATTCTTATACAAACGTCTAAACGAAAAATATGATAATATTTATTATGTTATATTTACAACTCACAAGCTATTTGCTCTTTATCAAGATCTTTTTTCAATACTTTCTATTATCCGTAAAATTACCAACTACAAATTACGTTTTATCTATTGTAGTTTATTTTATTATTATTATTATTTTTTTTTTTTAAACCACTCGATCTCAGTTTTGAGTCGCTTGAGTATAATCTGATTCCGTTCTTGTTACAGGAATTCGAATGCGACGTGTCGGTCGCGGAAGGTGACAGGAGGCGACAGGAGTTCTCTTTCACCCTGTACGACTTCGACGGCCACGGGAAGATCACGAAGGACGACATAGCCGGCCTGGTGACCACCATCTACGATACGCTGGGCGCCTCGATTCAAGTACCGCCGTGCGGCAGTAAGACGATCAAGGTGAAGCTGACGGTGTCCCCGGATCAGCGGACCAGCAGCAGCAGCAGCCAGACGCCCCGCAATCCCGCCACCGGCGCTTGTTTCGCAAATGCCACGCAAACGTCGCAGACGACGACGTTGCCCGGTGGCCAGCAGCAGCACGCCTCGTCGTCCTGTTGCCATTTGAAGCACGCCATCCCGTGCGGCCATGCAACCGCCGCCCCGACGCGTGTCACCGCCCGGCATTGCGCGAGCAGAGTTCCTAGAAGGAGGAGAGCGACGCGGTATCGTTGTCAGGTGAGAGACCTACATTCCTCGTATGCCCACGTACATACGTATATGTATAATAAATTGGCCGACTGTCTCGCGAGCCGACGACGAGATGCCAATCTCGTTGAGTATATAAGGTAAATATAAATGGGCGCCTCTCCACGCACAAAGAGATTTTCTTTTTCTTAATCATTTACCAAATATTTTTATAGATTGAATATTTTATCGAGATATCTTTTCCTATGTATTTCTTATCATCTTATCTATTAGAAATAAATTCTTACGTCATCTTATCCGAGAAACTTGGTCGTCGCGTCATTTTTATGTCTGTTTTATCCATTATCGTTTTCGTCGTAGACTGAGCGAAAAGAAGTGGAGACCCACAGCGAGGACGAGGACGATAATACCCGTGCAAATCGAGTGCAGCAGGAAGAGCTGCGCAGAAGAGTCGGTCCGGTGCCCCATTTACCATCTCCCTATTCAAACAGCTCGGAGGGTGATGTGAGCGACGATAGTGACACTTCTCCCGCGTTCTCACCATTAACGCCTCTTCTTACGACGAATCAGAGGAAACGCAGTGGTGCTCTGCAAAGACAACAATTATTAGAGATTATTCAGGCTAACATGGAAAAAAATAATCTCAGTTTTCACACATCAAGGTTCATCAGTTTTATCAAATTACAGCATGAAATTCATTATTAAATTATGAAAATTTATTAACTTTTGTCGGATAGATAATTAACATTGGGATAATCTCTTAATATTCTTGAGAATTTATTATTCGTAGAGGAATACTTTCAAACTCCATAAAAGATCATAAAGATGTCAACCGATGGTTATAGACAGAGTTTATTATTTTATCTGCAGGAAACGGCATCAAAACGAGCAACCGCGCATTCCGTCTCATAGTCCCCATCTAGGAACCTCGAATCACAATAACCAAGACTGTCAAGCATCTGCGGAGCCTCGTCAAGCGACTACCAACTACCACAAACCGATCCGGGAAAGCGCAACAACTCATCATTCCGCGCCGTTTCCCAAAACATCGGCGAAATCGCGGACGGCGAATCTCAGGAAAACACGGCACACGACACCGAGGAATAACGCGGTACATTCCTCCCAGACGACGTACCAGCCGATGCTGAATCGTAACGTCGCACCGACGACAATAGTCTACAACGATACGCCGCAAAACACGACTGCCAGCAACACAACCCACCGCAACATCGTTAATCTCATGCCCAACAACAATCAGCAAACTGCCAATCATCAGACAATTACCAATAATCACAACAATTTACAGCGCAACGATGCACAGTTCGTTCCTTCGCAACAGTGCGGTAGATCCAAGAAGCATCAGCTGAAGCATGCAACGCGAGAGCAAGACCAGGCCAGAGCGATGGCGCAGGTCGTGCGTTGGCTTGAACGCGAATTCTCGCAGAACGCGGTGGCGGCCACGTCCAGCCGTAGGCATGTTCATGAGCATATACACCATCATTATCATCACTATCACGCCGAGGCTCTGGTCTAATTGACGATCACGTAAAGTCTTTTTCTATTTTAAACGTCTCAGATTTTTGGAAAAGCTTTATCTTGCTATTATTTTGATATCCTGGAGATAATTTAATATTTTTCAAATAGCGTCGTAAGACGTTTTATTTTCGAGCTCATATATATATATTAGTCGCTATAAATTATTTAAAAATATCGTATGCGTCCTCGGTATATAAATTATTCATTGAATCTCCAGTTTGTTTTTTTTGTACAAGACAAACTGTGTAATTTGTATATGTATATCGCATCGTTCGATTATATATTTATATTCCTAGTGTTCATACGCGAATAATGGTGATGCGTCATCACGTGTTTTTATTCTAATATAAACGACTGAGTTCCCCCTCCCTCCGTCTTTTATCGAAAAATACGGCATATTGCGATGTTCTTCGATATTGCCTTTGTTATGTAAATTTAAAAGCATCATCTAGACAACATGAGAAATTTCTTTATACTTTTCTATATAGCAAATGATGATGCGCAATTTGTTTAAAATTATTGGGGAGGACGTGTGCGAATTAAATGTACTATTTGCGCGAGTTTTTCCTTGAGCAAAGGTATAGTTACTATAAAAGATCTCAGGCTTACAATTGATCTACGATGAGACAAATGCATTTCAGGATACATACGTGGGAATATTTCGCATGTGTTGTAGGAGTAAAAATTACATTTTTACTCGGAAAAGAAAAATGCAGACGTTCCTTTTCACACACAAACTGACGGTAAACTACGGCTACCCATCGTTGTACATAAAGTATCCCAAAGAGAATCCTTCCTTCAGTATACAATACGATTAAGAGAAACAAACGGTCTAAAGTCGTAATGATTATAAAAAAAGCAAAGCAGTTCGAAACACACGGTCTCTCGTACGAATGTTCCTGTAATCAGAGATTGATATAATTCTCTTCGCCGAACGTAATATTCCTCGGGCGCAAGTTTAATGGTGCTTGTATTATATAATATATTTTCTAGCGAATACCAAGTATATAAATATGAAACCGGAATTTGCCCATAAATGGCCCTAGCTGTCAATGTAGTTACCGTCAAACCGCGTCATCTGATATCTGATAAAGATTTTCAACTCACAACAATACAAGTTTCATACAACAGCATAGTTTTTAATAGCGTTGAACATGTCGAATTTTGTATCTAGAAACTACGATTTGCGGACAGCATTGATTTTCTGTTACCATTTGAAGAAAACTGCTGCAGAATCGCATCGAATGCTTGTCGAAGCTTACGGTGAGCATGCTCTTGGTAAATCACAGTGCTTTGAGTGGTTTAAAAAATTCAAAAGTGGCGATTTTGTCGTGAGAAACGAAGAACGTGGAAGAAGGGTGTGATCTATTATGAGCTGCTAAAACCTGGCGAAACCGTTAATACTGAACGCTACCGACAACAAATGATCGATTTGAATCAAGCTTTGCGTGAAAAACGACCAGAATATCAAAAAAGGCAACGCAAAGTGATTTTGCTTCATGATAATGCACCATGACACAGAACAAAACCGGTCAAGGAAACGATTGAGGCGTTTAGTTGGGAAATACTTTCGCATGCGGCTTACTCACCAGACTTGGCTCCATCCGATTAACTACTTATTTGCATCGATGGGACACGCACTTGTTGTGAGCAGCGCTTCACTTCTTACGAAAATGTACGAAAATGGCTCGATGACTGGTTTGCCTCAAAGGAACAACAGTTTTTTTGGCATGGCATCCACAAATTGTCAGAGAGATGGGAAAAATGTATAGCTAGCAATGGGCAATACTTCGAATAAAATATTTTTTATCATTTTCATATAAACATACAATAAACTTGTATTTTCTATACAAAAATTCCAGTTTCATATTTATATACCTGGTTATATACATGGAATTTTTTCGGTAAAGAAATGTTTCATTCTCTCGTATATATACAGAGCGTTCTTATACGTTTGTCGCGCAAGCGGATTGTTCCATCATTTTAAAATACTCCTCTTCGGCGGAAATATACCGAGGCACATGTGTAGGAAATAAAACAAAATTTTTAATTAGGCTTTAGAAGAAGACAAGACGATATTCTACGATTAATTTCACGCGTGCGATTAAACTTTAATAAGATTTCAATTCAAGGTGTGTATAGAGTTATAAAGATATAGCGTTGAAAATTGAAAAACTTGCGACAAAGAATTTATCTGAACGCTTTCGCGCTGAGAAAAATCTGACATTTTCAAGAATAATGTCTCGGAATAAGCCGTGTATATCTCGCTAGTCCTAAATTACGACAAATGAAGTTCTATCGTTCATCCGCAAAGTACGATGGATATACAGAAAGAGAGTGACCATTGAAATTCTTATTCTAGTGCCTTGTAATCTACAATTACTTGCGAACATTTTGGTCTTCTTTCTGAAAACCTCATCTTTTTACTACATATGTGAGTCAAGAGTCAAGTTCGTCCCGTATTGGACATTAAACTGTATTATTAAGATTCGCGCGTCATTTTGCTATTGTAAAACTCGTTGCGAGAACTTGGGAGATCGTTGTTACAGTTATTGAAACGGCGATTATTTATCACCGGTAACACGCGCGCGATGTAACGCGTGTGGACGCGAGTTATGCGTGAATGTCGACAATATCTCTCGATCAACAAGGAGAAAAAAGTATTACGATTACCTTTAGCGCGCGTATTAGCGCAATTAATATTAAATGCAACTAATATTAAGATTAGATACACTGAGAGAGAAAGAGAGAGACAAATATGTAAGGGTCTTCGATAATATTATGTTGCGAATCATGTAATTTTATATATTGATATATATATATATATTTGTGTAGATATTTTCTGTAACTTTTTTTCTATTGATATTTATTAAAACATGTTTTTATACATTATATCACTCGTATTTATCTATCGAATGCATAATATTTGCATAATAATATCCTGGAAATCATTAGAATTTTTTAAATTTGAAATTAACTCGTTTTCTCCGCTCAATTACAATAGAAATAAAGCGATAAAAAAAATTGACTTGATGAGAAACGTCATTTTGTATATACACGCGAGGAAAATGAATATCAAATTCGTGATTTTTTTCCCAAGTGTAATATATCGTTCCCGATGATTTTTTTTTCGCGAAATTGAAATTCTTAAATTCCACAAGAGATTGGGTGATAGAAATTTAAAAAAAAAAGAAAAGAAAACGATTCGAGGGACGCGTCGTCAAATATCGCTTTAGCTTCGAAAGAATTGTTGCACGCAATATTTCTGGACGTCACTTTATTATACATACATAACCAAATGACCTTTGTACAAAAAACACTTTTGTGTATCTGCGTTAAATTTTCGACTTACCATCGAGAGAGCGTGAACTGCGTGAAGAGTAAATACATATCTCACCCTTTAGTGTCCGAGAAATCGGATCGGTCGTAAAATGCTTATCTCTTATTGTTACGATTATCCTACAAGAAGAGATAAATCAACTCTCGTCGAAATCAGAGATGAAGAAACTCCTCTCCGGGGAGGGAGGCGGTGGGGGTGGGGGGTGGGTGGGAAAGGAGAGGACGTTTCTTTCTTTACAAACATACTTTAAGTTCGCCAGTTGAAATAGCACGAGACGCGCGAAAATTGCATCAACCAGGCAAAACTGGATACAAAAGCGCAAAAAAAAAAAAAAAAAAAAAAAAAAAAAAACTGATGAATTAATCGGTTATATAATTATACATCGTTTTTTCACATTTTTAGCAGTATCCCTTCCCTTTCTTCGACCTCTCGAAAATTATTAACTCTATCATGTATCGTATGTCCTTATCACACTCATATCTTTTTAAAAAATTGCACACAATTAAAAAAAAAAAATTATTACAATCCCGCAATACTAAGTAAAAATAAAATTATTAAAATTACAATATAATTTTGATCAATAAAAATAAATTTGAGAAACTAAGAGATCTCTGATTGTCTCGGAATCAACGAATGACTTAAAAGTCAAAGGATCGGTATAATCGAGGCATATTCGCGCATGACAGAGTTCATAATACAATCCCGCGCTCTTTATCGCGGATGGAATCGCAAGAGACGCAAGATACAAGCTAAAACTAGAGAAAGAAAAAGAAGGAGAATTACGCGCACGTGCTCGCTTATATATAAAAATTTTCTTACCGCGATCGAGAGCGAAAGAAAAAGAATCGCCCCCGTTTACGAAGAAACTATCGCAAACCTATCGCCGATCCGCTCTCGTGGGAGTCCGAACAAGTTATGTATATGTACACGTTGTACTTGAAATTGTCGCTACAGTAACAGAGAATGGACAGAAAAAAAAATTAATAAAAAAAAATAAAGACGCAAAACGGTGCGAGAGAGAAAAATGACTCACTTATAATCCTACATATACATATACCATAATCGATATATGTCAACGGATATTATATACATCGTACAGTTGGATTATTTGATTACCTTAGCAAATCAGCTTCCTAAGCGCTTATATTTAATATGTAATATCTAATAAAAGCTAATGTTAAGACACTTAATCGTTACGCGAGTCAAAAATGCTCTCCTAATCGATTTACAGAATTTACTTTTAATGCTTTTCTTATAGTTTCAGAT
Organism: Polyergus mexicanus; assembly: GCF_030449975.1. Taxonomy (NCBI): domain Eukaryota; kingdom Metazoa; phylum Arthropoda; class Insecta; order Hymenoptera; family Formicidae; genus Polyergus; species Polyergus mexicanus. The sequence goes on from NW_027223323.1 coordinate 13,025,922, forward strand.
GCGAGCGCGCGACAAACAATGTCAAATCCGATCGATGATAGATACGTTCGTTCTTATCTATGTGTAAGAGTTATCGGGGATACGACCTTAGGACGAAATTATCGTATTCTACGTGGAATCCACGTAGGAATTCGGCAAATGAATTATATCTATAATTGGGAAAAATCATTTCTCGCGCAACGTTTCGTACTTGAATTATATTTCATTAAACATATCTTAATCGTATTATATTCTAATAAAGTCAGGGGGACTATTATATATATATATATATAAAGAACATGTGTGATTTCTCCTCGATAGAAGCTGCGTAAATTAATGAGACGAGTTTATCGTACATGCCTTATACGCCGACAATTACACGTAATTGCATTTACCGATTGCACGTTGTTGTTGACGATCGCGTTCGTTTTGAGAAAAAAGAAAGAAAGAAAAACGCGCGTAAGCATCTCCCTAAAGCGTAATCGAGTAATAATAATAACCATAATAATAATATGAGCAAGTAGAGTTTTCTGTATGTGCTGATATTGTTATATTAGAACCCTTCACTAAATTTATACAGTATGCGTATATTTCTCAAATACAATATGCAATGGACCAAATACGACAGGATTGATATCTCACTCGCGTGTATCCCCTTTCAAGAATTAAACCCACCTTAATCATTTAGTTATGATAATTATATCGTACCCTATTTTTTTTCGAACGGAGGTCGATATGCCAGTTTTTTTTTTTTTTTTTTTTTTTGGCTTTTTGTGTCCTCTTTCTTTTCTTAAACAGCATATTTGAAGTCGAGTCATGTTTGTACTCGACGTTCGCCAATGTACAGCGCCCGTCGAAAAATAAAAAGCGAATATCGAGGATTGCATTATTACTCGATCAATGGAAAGCGCGGGTGCAAATTACGTGCTAAGCAAATTGCAACGTGATCGCCCGTGTAATTTTACTCTCAAAATACCGCAAGAGAGATTCTCTCTTTTCCCGGTTACATTCGTATGCACAATTTTGATTATCTAATCGCTTTATGTACACGTGTCTAGGCGAAATCAAGCAAGGAAACGTCAATATTCTTAACGGCCGATGTATAAAATACGTTTACACATATCCTGATATTGAAATCTTAATCAAAAGAAACCCGTTAGCGTCCTCGTTAGCGTAATCGACAACGTACGAGCACTCATTCGCTCGTACTCGAACTTGTCGATAGTATAACGTTATAAATAATCTATCTGCTTTATAATAAGATTCTCATATACTTCTACTGTATACTGTTATAGAGTAAAAAAAGAGGGGAAACAAATATATATATATATATGTCACATTACACAATACACAAACAAACAATGCACATTTTAAATGTGGCTCTCCTTCTCGTAAAGAAACGCTGACATATGTTTGCGTTCTTCGCAACGAATGTACGCCGACGCGATATAAAATGTATGTGTTACATTAAAATATATATATATGAATTTAATTTTGCGCGAAATATATATATATATGTGTATGTGTGTATATTTAAATCATAATCGTCTAACGTATATTATTAAATATACACTTCGTCACATCATAAATGACGAAATTAAAATTAACACGTACATCATAATAAATCAAAAATTTATACAGTTAGATTCAAGACTTAGTATTCTAAATAAGTGCTCTGTTTCATTCACTTCTTCTAAAATTACATCTATGTGGCTAAATCGTAATAATGTGGCACCACTCTCTCGCTCGTTCTCTCTCTCTCTCTCTCTCTTTGTTTAATATGAACCCTGCGATTTTACAATGATGGGCCGCAAGTGCAAATTCAAGAAACTATAAGCAAAACGTGCTACTTTCCATTCGCGAATCTTTCGTGAATCCTTGACTCGACAAGGAGACAATTCAGGGCACTTTACTCTGCCTGTCTTTATATAGGCGCTGAACCATTTTTGCATGCTATTTTTTTAACAGCAAGGTTTCAGCATAATGTACAGTAATGTATTGTACTTCGAGATCCTTTACCGATCGATCGAAGATTAACTCGGGAGATCGGTAACTCTCGAGATTGTTCTCGTTTTCTTTGTCGATATTACATTTCATTTTTCTGTATCCTATTCTCTCTCTCTTTTTTTCTGTTTTACAGATACATATAATTCCCACCCCTCCCACACATGTATATTTGTACATAGTGTATATATCATATCCAATGGAAAGTGTACATTAAAATTAACTGAATCACGTACGGTTCACTCACAACATCAAAAATAGACTATTGCAAGAGTGCATTAGTATGTGACACCCTGTAGATTAGTTATTACTCAACTCAAGGTACCGTTCCCACACATTCCATGACTTTCTTCTCCTGAAGGAGTCTGAGACGTAGACGATATGTACAAATTTTGTATGATATCACAATATCGCTCGCATAAATCTCTGAGTCTTTTTTTTCCTTATCTTTAACTTTTAACTTTTCTTTTTTTTTTTTTCAAATGCGACTTGACGAATCAGAGACACAAGTCGTTGATCCCGTATCATTGAACTATAATATTATCGCAACACATGATACATTTAAGAATCTCGAAATCCGTATATATGTATATATTACATAACAAATTGATTGCAATTTCAAGAGGTGTACCACACGTACATATTGCCTACGATACAGACTCGGCTGTAACTATAGCATAAAAAAGCAACGTTAAGTTAGTTTTATGCTCGACCGCGCGGTTTCTTTCTTGGAGAAGGCGCCTCCTCGCTCGAGAGAACGCCGGTGGTAGCGGCCACGCGCTTCGGACGCCCTGCCATTTTATTGGCTTGTTGTATAACTTGAGCAGAACCTTTAAATTGATTGTGCGTCAGTAAGATGTTTCTATTTGGTCAATTTAATAACCATATGGAATGTATACCGTGTCAAGAGTATAGATTATTTTAAAAAGTATCTTACAATATTTTATAATCTTGTAAACAACTAGAATTTTGATAAAATTTTGTTTCCGCAATAAACTATGTTTAAAAAGATAACGCACAAACAGATAATTCGTTTAAATATGTACATATATAAAATTATTTACCTCCGAGTTTTGTTCTTGGAATTCCCCTGATGCTATTGTTACTTTGTTGTTTGCCGTTTTTTTTCAAGTCTAGTTTCTTCAACTCTGCATTATTTTTGGCATCTGCCACGGAAATATTGGTGGTGGGATTGACAGTGGTTGTACTAGTAGTAGTAACACTAGTAGCAGCAGCAGCAGCAGCGATAGCAGTAGTAGCAACCGCTGGAGCAGTATTAACAGTGGTGGTGATGGTAGCAGTGGTTGTAACAGCAGCATTAGTAACAATGTCATTGCCTAAACTATTGCCAGATTTTGTGCTTCTATTGAGCGCTCTCTCTGCTCTGCTAGTGCCTTTCGCAACGGATTTGGCAATTGCCAATGCCTTATTAACCGATCGTTTCTTTGCGCGGGTTGCCTTGGACGTTTTTCGATTTCGATCCGATTCTTCCTCGTCCGCGTCATCATCCGAGGAACTTGCAGCTCTTTTAGACTTTTTACGCTGGTTTGGCTTTTCGTTATGCAAGCCTTTTCTTCTCTTCAACTGCGACTCATCTTTATAAAGGGATAAATCCACTAGAAAAATAACAACATTATGATTTATATATTATCCGTCTAAGACAAATAGTGTCATATACACATAATAAAATTATTAAGAGTATTTAATTATTATTTTGAACTATCAAGATTACTTACATCCATCAGGATGCTCCTCCGTAACTCGAGGTTTCTCAGACACTCCAGCCTCAACATCGATAGCTCGTTTCAAGATATTTTCTGTACGTAGCAACTCTATTCGTGTTAACCAGAATTTATGCTTGTCGACTTTATTTAGATTCAGATTTGTTAATATACAATCAAAATCTGAAAATTAAACGATAAAATTAAAACAGATAAATAATAATACACACGCTACATATCCCTCTAACACAACACATGAATGTATTAGTAATGTTACAAATTCAAATATTTGATCATACCTATGGTATCATAGAAATCTGGTGAATAGAATTCACCATTGGTTTTATCTTGAGATAGCCAACGTATGCGAATACGTCTGCTTGATTTATAGATATTTTGCATTGCTTGACAGACATAAAAGCTCCCCTCGGCATTCCTCACAGCCAAAAATTCGTTTCTAACAATAAAGATTTAATTACTCAATTTATGCTTACAAAAAACAAATGCAAAAGTATTAAATTAAAGATTTTTTATAAGATGAAAAATATATATGTGTTTGTGTGTGCTTACTTGTAAAATACAATAAGTTTATCATCAGCAGCTTTAGAACTTGGAGTCTTGTTGAGGCTTTTGACTAATAAAGCAATCTCTGGTAATGGGCTTTGATAGGGTTGTGTTTGAATCCGGTTTCTCTTGGGTTTACTTGCTCCATCGGCAACTGCAGCAGATGCTTTCAAGTCTTTCAATTCTCTAGATTTTCGTTTAGTTGTCTTTGGAGAGGTAGTGACTTTTGCATCAGGTTTATATGTACTAGTTAATGTTGCAGCAGCATTATCGTTTGGTACTTTCAAACTCTGATTTGTAGGTTTGGCCTTTGGAACTTCATTCTTTGCTTGTACATCTTCTGGTTTGTGCGGAGATTGTTTTATATGTACAGGTGTATTAACAGCTTTGCCATCAGATTCTTTTGATCCATTATTTACAGGAGCCTTTTTTTCTTCAACTTTATTTTGTGCCGGTGTGCTTAGCGCTATAAAAATAAAGTTAATGTTGTACATAAATATGAGTTTTGCATTTTGTCTTTCTTCGTACGCGATATAAGTTTAAATTTAAATTTTGTCTTTATACTTTAAATTTATACTTTGCTCATCATTTATATTATATTTTGTCTCCTACATACTTATTATGTCAAATTTTATCTTACAATATTGTAAAGCGATTAAAGTACACAAATACACATCAACATGTACAGTTATAATACAAAATAAACAGTACTCTATTGACAGTTGTAAAATGTAGTTAAGTAATATCTTTCTAGTAAAATAATTTTTGTTTACTCGCATTTGCAAGTAATATGTTACTTACGAGTACTCGATGGAAAATCCATTAAGGATGTCAGAACCTGTTCCGGTTGTATTTCGCACGGTTGCTCTTGAGCAGGATTTTCAGGACTTAAATTGTTGTTTCTATTAGATTCATTTTGTTTTGTAACAGCAGGCATGTCTTGCTCAGTTTCCGTCTTTGTAATCTCCACACCGTTTGGGATCAATTTTTCAGTTTCAGGCTCCTCCATATTGCTACCGATGTATGGTGGTGTCTGATACACTGACGGTCTATGATCCTGTACCAGACTAAGTGGTTGACTGGGTGGTTGTAGGGTAACATAGCTCAGACCGGTTCCCGTCAAGGGTTTCATCGATCCGGACTCTGATCCTGGTACCACTTTCTGTGCCATGGCATTCATGGGAAGCATGAAGTAGCTGATAGAAGTTGGCGATGTTCCTATTCGAGATATTGTTGATATTAAGATTAATACATAAGCTATTATTCGATCAAAGAATTAATCTTTCCTATTTATTTATATAAAATGAAAGAGCGGCTTTTACTTTATCATTATGTATTTAATAACGCATAGATGCGTATAAAGCAGTGAATAAAATAATCATTTTATAATTAAATCATCTTATATACGTCAAATCATGTTTAGTCATAACATAATATCAATTGCATGTAGTTAAACAGCATCGTATAGTTGTAATCGATACAAAAAATACTAGATTTTCAACTTGTGTGTAACGCAATATTACTCGTATAGTTACAACTTGCTAATCCGCGATTACTCTGCTAATTAAGCTGAATATGTTAAAAGGATCTCGTATCTATTGCTATTTGTGAATATATCGGAGCAATTGAGAGACAAAAGAAACAAAAAAAATCACACGATAATACAAAGTTTATATAACACAATTATCATCGCGAGTACACACATTGTACCGCTCCACTCTCTTCTGCACATTCCTACATAGTAGACTAAGCAATCAACAATTTTATTGTAGATACAACGCCGCGTAAATAAAGAAGAGAGCGATATACATTAATAAATCGCTGATAATCGCGAGGAACGACGCGAACGCGGGGGCGGAGGACACGCACCCGAGAAAATCGGGTGCGTGGCGAAGAAAAGGCAGCGAGAAAATCGAGAAAGGCGGGATGTACGGGACACACGAAGGGGCGGGAGGGGGAGGATAAGCGGTGAGGAGAGAGAGAGAGAGAGAGAGAGAGAGAGAGAGAGACATAGAGAAAGAGAGAGAGAGAGAGAAAGAGGAGAGGGATGGAGGGGGGTAATTAAAGGAGTAAACATAAACACGGGCGAGAATTTTCATCGCGGGGGAAACGCAGCTGGCGGTGTAGAACGACGGCCTCGCGACGTCTATTACCTGTGTATCCGCAGCGCGGGGTGCGAGAGGGTGGCAGCCGTTCGTATAGGAATACAAGCCCAAGTGGGGTCCCCCCGTCCGGGAGGTTGACCGCTCTCTCTCTCTCTCTCTCTCTCTCGGTGTGTGCCAACGCACACGGGTTAAGAGGCCCGTACGCACTGGACTACGCTTGGCCGGCACGACGCAGTGAGCCCGGTCGCGCGTCTATCATTTCCCTCGTCGCTCTCGCGCCATGACGATGATTGTTAACCGCGAGGAAACGAGGGCGGGAGATGGGGGGGGAGGGGGCGGGCACACGCGACACGCGAACTCCTCGAGACCAACAAAAAGCAAAGAGCGGGAGCGTAGCCGCGAGGGAGAGTTCCGCGCTTTCTTCGACACGATGGCCCCTGATTTTACCAACGGGAGAGCGAGCAGGAATGCCAGTCGTTAGATGGCGTCGGACGCCATGCGTAATCGCGACTCGCTCCCTGTCGTCCGCGCGTCCCGATTGGCCGTCGTTAAAGGTAAAGGGCGATTCGCATCGAACGCGAGCGAGCCTTCGAGGATGGGGAGAATGATGCGTTTCGTAGAAAAGGATATATACACAAGGATGGATCGCCCTCTTTATCTTAGCCGATTCGCCGATTGGTTGACGCTGTTGTAGTATCGTAGGTCAAAAATATCGGCTTCGTAAGTATTTGACGGATTGGAGAAAAGATAAGTAATTCATTAATCATTTTTAATCTCACTGTTTAAATTCATAAATAAAAACCGAAACATTTCCCCTAGGAACTGCATATCGCCGTGTATTGAAAATTTCTAATGTTTTTAGTTCAGATAATACATATAATGTAAAAGGAGACGAAGATCCACCCGCGAGTATATACACGTCTCTTTTTAAATCTAACCCCAATTTTCTATAGGGTCACTGCTCGAATGCTCCAATAATACTCATTGGACGCGAGCAGTGACACAGCCATTATCGATAATCGTATATATATATATATATATATATATATATATATTGTTCGGTTTGAATAACGATCAAGTAATAATCGAATAAATTGCATTTACCATGAATTATAAGTTTACGGAAGTTTTTTTACGTCTCTCTCTCTCTCTCTCTCTCTCTCTCTCTTTCTCCGTGAACGGAAATTGCATTGATTTTTGAGAGGAAGTTTAGTTTAGCGAATATATTTTTATTTGCGTTGCTTTCGAAACGGTAATGTCATGCGCATGCGCCAACTCTGTCATTTCCGCCCATGCGCAAAGTCGACAGTTTCCGAAAGCTCTCCTAACCTGTAATATCTGTATGTGTATTCTTGCATAAACAAACATTGACAAATCTTATCTAATTTTCAACAATCTACGAGGGTCAGTAAGAAGGAATAACAATAATATTTTATCAAATTAATAAAATTATATTTCTATAAATTAAATTTTATTAAAGGAGATGATTTGAGTACCGAAAGTAATAGATGCATGTCTGATATAATGATGTAATACAAATTGTTATGTATTAAAAATTAAATTAATTCTCTTGATATTAATTTTTTTAGGATATTTTCTTAGGAAAGTGAATTATATATACGATTACATTCTAATAGAAGCAAGATGAATATCCCACCGATTCAACAGCAGGGAGCTATGGGAGTAGGACAAATGGGACAATCGGTGAATCCTCAAATGTCTCAGAATCAACAGCAGGCGCAACAGCAGCAGCAACAACAACAACAAGTCCAACAGCAGCAGCAGCAACAACAAGTTCAACAGCAGCAGCAGCAACAGCAAACCCAAGATAAACTGGATAACATATCTAAAGTGAAATCCCTGGTTGGACCTTTAAGAGAATCTCTTGGCGTAGCTCTCAAAACCGCGGCGCACACCTTACATCAAAACAGTTTGGTCGATGTAGGATCCATGAAGGGTATAGATCAGCCTGATCATCGATTCAACAAGCATATGGAAGAATTTTACTCCATTTGCGATCAAATAGAACTGCATCTGAAAACCTCCGTAGAGTGTCTATCGCAGAATAATAGCTCGCTACGATATCTACCAATGTCTGTTATAACAAATCGTACCGACACAGTGAGTACGCAAGAGGGACCGGCGCTATCTTATCCACAGTTCTTGATGACCGTGCGCGCGCAAGTGGCATATGCACGAGACATTCACGACGCTCTCATGTCTCATGCTCGTGCAATATCGTCTGGAGAACAATCTTAATTGCATGAATTTGTTTAGAGAAAAATATTTTTAATGCTCAGGAAAATATAAAACATAGGGGAAATAAAGTGTAAAGATTGTAATTATATACTAATTTATAAATATAAGTTCTTTAAAATATATAAGTATTGCTATTAATAAAATATTTAAATTGTAAAATATACCTTTTTATTATGTAATTAATATATAGTATGATATTATATATATGTGTGTGTGTGTGTGTGTGTGTGTGTATATTTTGAAAGAGAGAGAGAAGTGCATTTTGTAAGAAAATATTGTATATTCTAACATATATATATCTTCAAGTTGATACAGATATGAAAACTATATCTAATATTGCAGATTTAATTTATAAAAGTATTCTGTCCAAGTTAATTTATAAAAGTATTTTGTCCAGGTAATATATATTTTTACATAAGACATCGATCATTCGTCGACAACTGCGAATGCATTGGAATTTAAAAATTCCATGTACCAGAGTACTCGAGGATGAAAATCGTTGTAGAGAAAAGATCATTGGATACTCTCTCAAGGTAGTCAATTACCGAGAGAGATGTATCGAACGTTTCGTGTGACAGCTTAACGCCGTTAACGTCTCATTAGAGTTCCGCGAATGACCTTCGCCTAAGGGAGGGAGTTTCCCTCGGCGGCGAAACGATTAATGCGATTCGCGCGTATAACGGCGACGATAAAAAGTCGTATTTTACATCCGTGACACACGGCTCTCGGGATCGGCGCCGCTGCGATTTGCGCGATCGCGTATGTATATATATATGTATGTATGTATGTATGTATGTATGTATATTTACGTCGCCGTGTACAGAGGGAGAATACAGGGGGATTCTGTCAGACGGGGGAGGGGAAGGGGGGCTCGGAAAGGCGTGCGGGATGCGGCTACTGTCAGTTGGATTGGTGTTTCGGTGCGGCGCGCCGTGCGATTATTCGAAAAGGAAGGACCACCTCTGTTCACCATATTTGGCAAACTTTCCCTAATATGGTAACGTCTACTTCTAAATATGGCAGCCGGGGACGCCCTCTCATCGCGCTCTGTAACACTGCGCGTTCGCATTCGCGGCCGAATATCGCGTCGACGGACACGCGAACGTGATCCGTTTGACGAACGATCCGGACGATTGGACGTACGCGGGATTTTTCGACGACGATTTCGTCGCGGATCCCCGTCCGCGAACGTCCGTGTCGTTATCGCGGACTAGTTTTTCACGGCGTCGACGTGCGATGGTGGGGGTGGGTGGGGGGAGTAGGGGGAGAGAGAGGACGAGGAGGGGCGGAGGGGGGAGAGCGGCGGCCGCGGATCGCAGCGACACGCGGAGGCATCTCCGCCGTAGGAGCAGCAGGCGCGTAGGTCAAGTTACGATACTCCGCGCGCGCATTCAGTTCGCGGGGAGCGCTCGTGCGGTGCGCGCTGTTGTCCCGTGTTCCTCTAGATGAACGATCACGTGGCGGACACTGCGACGACGAGTTCCGCACGCGATACCGTGGCGAAGACGCGCCGCCGTCGTGGGGAAGGGATTAAATGTGCGCGCCGACTCCGCGATGGACAACCCTAGCGGCGGAAGAGACGGTCGTTACACGAGCCTCGGCTACATGGGGATGATGGGGGGCGATACTGGCGCGGAGATTTACGGCCGACCGTCCACCTCGCAGCTCGCGGCCGCCGCAGCGGCTTCTCAGATGGGCCGCGGGGGCGCCACCGCCATGATGGGCGCCGCGACGCCCGGCGTCGGATCCGTACAGCGGGGCATCAAGCGCACCACGTCCGACGTCTGTTACGGCGACGACGGCGGCAATAACACGGCCGTCCGGCAGCAGCAGCAGCAGGCGATCTCGCAGGCGCAGAGCATGCCCGGCATGCCCGGCGACTGCGTGACCGATAACCTCGACGAGTCCTTTACCAGCCTCGGCCAGCCCAAGAAGTCACCCCCCTCGAACGGCAAGAAGACCAAGGGTCGGGTTAAAATTAAAATGGAGTACATCGACAATAAGCTCAGGCGGTACACCACGTTCTCCAAGAGGAAGACCGGTATCATGAAGAAGGTTTGTACCGCGTGACAAATTTCACATGCGATTCTGTATACGTATAACCTGCTCTCTCTCTCTCTCCTCTCTCTCTCTCTCTCTCTCTCTCTCCCCGCTCTTGTTTCAATGAATTGTTGTATATAATACAAAACGACCCCTCTTGTTAATTTTCTCGATATCAGCTGTCGCAAGGATCTTGTATAAATTTTGACAAATCGCAACATCAGTTTTCATTGTTTCGCATATACTTTTCATGCGTATTATTTATCGCGAATGCTATTTTGTGATTGATGAGAGAGAGAGAGAGAGAGAGAGAGAGAGAGAGAGAGAGAGAGAGAGAGAGAGAGAGAGACTAGTTAGTGTTGATTACGTCTCACTCATTTATACCAAAGATATTTTGAATCCATCTACATTTTTTTAAATATTCCTTAAAAAAATAAAACAACTTGTCTTCAATTGCATGAACCTATTATTATTGTATAATACTTTTTTTTTTTTCACGAACAAACTTTATTATTCAACTTAATAATGCAATAATTTTTCTTGTCGCAAAAATCACTCGCCGAGGATATCATTGTCGCGTCTTGGACCGTGTAACATAGTAACAGGAGTGAGAGAGAGAGAGAGAGAGAGAGAGAGAGAAAGAGAGAGAGAGAGAGAGAGAGAGAGAGAGAAAGAGAAAGTGTATTGAACTCTATAAAAATAATATCACTATAAAATCAAAATAAAATACTGACAACATACCCACGTTTTTCTGGAAAGAAACGTTACGTTTTACTTACGTTTTTCTAGAAAAACTACGCGTTTTACCTACGCTTTTACCACACGACCTTCGGCGCACGCGTGTCGTCAGTGACAGCGCGTTCGTTCGCTCCCGATATTACACGCTTGAACTAGGGTCGCTTGTCGAGGTAGCAGTTGGCGTTCACTCTGATTAGCTTTGCGTTTTTCTATCGGGGACACGAAGATTGAACTGCGATGAGACGAGTCTCTCGGTTTCTTAATCCACGGATTCTCTAGTCGGTGCTATTGTAAATATAATTCCCTTGACACTCTCGAGGCGCGCGAATTCAATCAGGGAGAAAATCCGAATAATTATGTGGCGGATTTAATTTACTAATGCGTACAAAAATAATTGTGTACGTTAGATCGCCTATTCACGCATTTTTCCATAATCGAAAATAAATACAGTAATAATATTTACACGCTATCCGAATTTAATATCGAAATCGAAACGCGCGTCGTAACGATTACGTATTTTAAAAGAGCATAATTTTTGCGCCGATATATTTTTATAAAATTTTGCGAGCGAAAACTGGGGTTTTACGACAGTTCGAGAATTATTTGTGTAAGAATCGTATTTATATTTTTAATTAATTATTAGAGCTATCTCTCTCTCTCTTCCTCTCCGCGTCTCTTATATATTTTTATTGCGATTTAATTAACGCATCGAAATGATCCTTTTTATCTTTATTTTACTTTTTATTTTTTAGCTATTCTTATTGTGCACTTTTCTTGTTAATTTTCCTACAATAATTCTCCCTCTCTTTCTCTCGTTAGTGTATTACATAAACTATCACACAAAATATAAAATAGAAACCAGATATATAAAAATGTGTCGCGTTTAAAAAAATATATGGTAATATATTTCTGTAACATGTATTTTTTTCAAATAGAGTAGATTTAGATAAAATTGGCTATTTACAGAAAAAGAAAAAAAATTACTATTAATTCCAAACTCTCTTCTCCGTGCCACCGATCCATTACTTATTACTTTTGAATTTACGTTCTTTACTATTCTAAACAGATATCTTATTCTCTCTTCAGTGAAGAAATAATAAAATAAGAACTCTTAATCGCATATAATATAAAAGCATTTGGTAATTTAATAATAATATTTTTTATCTTCATAATTTGTGCAATATATTTTAACGACGTCATTTCTAAATAATCATGATGTATTTAAATGAAATTATACATCAGTAAATTGTAACAGGAATCGCTTGAAAAAATTGTATTTTTTGCTTTTTGTTTTTCACTTACTTTTTGTAAAATGTAAAATTTGTCAATCGAAATTATATAAAAATATATAATTTTCATATAAATAAAGTTATAACACACGTTTGTAATTTAGAAAGCGGCAGAAAAGTAGCGAAGTAAAGTTGTATCGCTTGCGAGGGCAAGAGAGAGAGAGAGAGAGAGAGAGAGAGAGAGAGATTTTGAATTAAAGCGATCCGTATCGCTCCGGAAGCGATTAAATTCATGATCTCATATTTGATTAAAGACCGTGTTTACAAAGAACATGTAAATAACGAAGAAAATACGAACCATTACTGACTACATATTATTTTATCTTTAATTTTCAGATTTTAATTAAGAATCCATGTCGAATTTACGTATGCTTTTAATCGTTCTAAGTAAAAGACTTTAATAGAAACCGCTAAATATGACTCATCTCCTTAATGAAGAGATTTCGATTTAGCTCTATATATTTTTACGTAAGAATATTTTAAAGGAATATAATATTTGAAAAGCATATATACGTGCGTATAAATACAGAGAGATATGCTATACATCTGTTTTTGAGATAAGACATTACATCGCGATGATGCATATCCTTCCGTAATTATTAAAGTTTAATTACGTAACTTATTACAGTTTCGTATGATTGATTATAATTTAATATAGTGCCGCTTTATATATTTCGTAATTAACTTTATAATAATTTTATATTCTATAAACGAACATTGAGACTAATAATAAAATATATGAACAATTATTTTTCGCAAATTTTTGCCTCCGATTATTCGAGCGACTATTGTTACACGTTTAAACGTATATTTTCTTATTCTAATCGTTAATAAGGTAGTATGCAATGATAGTTTAATCAACGAAAGATCCTCCTTGCGTAGGACGATATCGGTGTCTTTCGATAACATCGATTTATAATTAAATCAGAGGAGATTATTATTCGTAAAACGGTGTTTCGTTAGTTCAAGTATACGTTCAATTTGAAGGTAATTTATCATAAGCAAATTGAATATTAAATTCTCATTAATATTAATGTATTTATATTCCAAAGAATAAAAATACAATATATTACATATTTATCGTTATATTTGCGGTATATTTATATCTCTCTCAGAGTCTTTAATACAAAGTAATTTATATTTCCTTTTAATTAAGCATATCATAATCTAATATAATGTTTGAAAAAAAAATATAATGCTCAGAAGAAATTATTTGTATATCTTTCATGTCAACGAGATTCTTCTCCTTTTCGCACTTCGTTACCGAGTAACAATGTTGGAGTAGAGCGTAGATAGTGAATATATTTATCACTTAATATTTTCGACGTAAATATAACAATTTAAAAAAGATTTATAAATGGAGCAAAGTGAGATAAAGTTTATTAGATAATGTAATTCTTCTACATATATACATCTATGTTTTTAAAAACAATCGATCATATCCTTCTAAACATTTAAAAAATACCGAATCAATGTTACAAATTATATTGTATATACGTACATGTTTTGAAAGTCATTTTTCACATTGATATTTAATTCGCATTTTGAGCATCAGCATAAAGCGGTGTAATAATTTTTTTTTTTTTTTTTTTTTTTTTTTTTTTCTTTGTAAAACGCATCGAGAAAAATTTGTCACGTATAGTTTCTTTGATATATCGATGCTCCTTCAATCTGTACATAATGTGAGAAAAGCGAGCAAGATAGAAACATTGAGATCTTACGAATAAGTTCACATTATTATGTGAAACGATATGAAATAAATGGATTTGTTGGAATTAACCGAGGTATCGCGATCTGTGATTCTTACTTGCAGGCGTACGAGCTGTCAACGTTGACGGGCACGCAGGTGATGCTGCTGGTGGCGAGCGAGACTGGTCACGTGTATACATTCGCGACCCGCAAGCTGCAGCCGATGATCACGAGCGAGGCCGGCAAGGCGTTAATCCAGACGTGCCTCAACAGCCCGGATCCGCCGCCGTCCGGCTCGTCGGGCGATCAGAGGATGTCGGCAACCGGCTTCAAGCAGTGGTATCAACGCAGAGTACTATTGCCGACGAAGAGCAGAAAGTAAGGCAATTGGTGTACGGCTCGCCGCACGGTGGCTCGCTGCACGCCGGCTATCCTGGTGGCGGGCCAGCGGGTGGCCCGAATACGGGACCCCATCCCGGACCGCCACCCCCGCCGCCACCACCGGGCTCGCAGCACGCGCCACCCTCGCACGCGCAGCACGCGCAGCTCATAGCGCATGCACACGCGGCAGCGGCAGCGGCGGCCGCCTCGCCGAGCTCGCACCTCGTGCCGTGCTCGAGCCCGGGCCCGATGCTCGCCGGAGGCCCTTATCAGCAGTCCTGCCCCTCGCCCCTGCCGCCCCATCACGCCTATCATCCCCACATGTCGCACTCGCACCCCCAACGGTAGTACGCGCTCGCTCCACGTCGATCCTACGCATTCCGTCCCCCGTTGTCGTCGCATTTTATTTCGTATTAAACGGCGCTTTCGACAAGTGTTCCGAGACTCGATTCGCTCGTCGATTCGCCGCGAGTCCGAGTGTACCGGGAGAGACGTTTATCTCGCGCCCGATACTCTAGTAGGTTCTGTTCGACAGATCGGACGAAGTTTATGCAATTTATGTTGTGTACAAAGGAAACAACGTTTAGTAGTGTTTTGTGAAATATCGCGCGGCGATGCGTACATATATTACTCGGATTAAATCTAATTAAACATCCGAATCTTTTTAGTGGCTAGAAAAAAAGAATTGCAGTTTATGAAATAATATCCGATCAATTATCTTATAAATATTCGCACGTTAAGCACATGAGATATTTGATATTTTTATATATGTTTGAGCGTATTGCAATTTTTTCGTAGATATTAATTTTTAATAATTAAACTTGTCCTCTCTCTTTTTCTCTATCTCACGAGAAATGGTGCGTAATATTATTATATAGCGCGTGCCGGCGCAATGACTTTTAAGATACTGAATTTCTTTTCGGACACTGTATATCATTGACGTAATTTTTCTTTAAACGCTACATCGTAGGCGATGTTTAATGATAGAAATCAAGATGCTTCGAATTCGTTCGAATATATCATGAAAAATTCGAATAATTATTATAATTAATATTGAATTATAAATAATTCAATGCCCATCAACTAGCGTCATGTAGAGTCATATGGATATTTATCGGATTATAAAAGATGAACGCGAAAGAGAGGCAAATCGTTTATCTTACATAATCAAATGTTTTTCAATATCGGTCGCTCATATCTACGGCCGATTCCTCGCGCGCAAAAATCTAGTCCAATCTCTCGACACATTTTTACTTAAATATAATATATATATATATATAATATATATGTACAATATATATTAGGTGTACAACTTTGCTTCCGCCGTTTTTTTTTTCCCGAAATTCGAGGCTTTATTGTAAAAAAACTGGTTATACATTTATGATTCAAAGTATTGTCCATCGCTGGCCACTACTTTCTCCCTCTTTTTGACTTTGACTCGAGTCTTCATTAAGTAATGCCTCCAATTCTGCATCATCGAAAACCTTCTCTCTTCCACCGCTATGCCGGTCTTCGACGTGAAAATCACCGTTCTTGAAGCGTTGAAACCACTCGCGACACGTTCTTTCACTAATAGCGGCTTCACCATAAGTATTCGAGAGCATTCGATGAGCCTCAGCCGCAGATTTCTTCATATTGAAGCAGAAAATTAAAACCTCCCGCAAATGACGAGAATTTGGCTCGTAAACTGACATTTTCAATCGAGAATAACTTTATGATGCAGACACAAATCGACTAATGTTTCTATATCTTATGTTGACAGATGCCCGAGTTTATCGCATGACGTCTATGATCTATTTATTTCGATCGCTACTTATCGCTAAAGCCATCTATAGGAAAACGGCGGAAGCAAAGTTGTACACCTAATATATATATAATATATATATATATATATATATATATATTCTTTTCCTTTTTTACATCCGCGTATATCGATGAATCTCTCGATAAAGTATTGCGCGCCTCGAACGACTTTGCGATGAATCGCGGAAGGGCGGAAACGCGCGTCGAGACGCAAAGAAATAAGTAATTTTTCCGAGATTAATGGGGCATATCCGTTTTCGAATCTTCGAAAAATGGATACATTTTCTAGATTTTTTTTTTGCGGCGCAACTACTTGATGAAAATTTTCAATTTTTTTTTTTTTTTTACAATATCAATACAGTATTATATTAATTACTTAAATAAAAATTTTCAGCTTAAGAAGAAATTTTTCTTGCAGTTGTGCGAATATTTGCAGATTTATGTTTTCATGCACACCGTATAGGTATATGAAAACATAAATCGGGCTACGCATCTGCTAACGAGGCCTTTTTAAAATCCGATTTCCTTAAAAAAAAAAAAAAAAAAAAAAACTTTTAAGCTGAAAATTTTTAATAATATAGAAATAGTTAATAATATCGAAATAGTTAATAATATTGTATTAATATTGCAAAGAAATTAAAAATTTTTATCAAATCCTTGTTCTGCAAAAAAATCTAGAAAATATTAATTTTTCGAGATTTTAAACGGGCGATGCCCGCTTAAGCGTAATAAAGGAACGCAACTTCGTCATTAGCGTTTCCAAGAGTGAATCGTAGGTAGATCATCGGTAAATCTCGAGCAAATTGTAAGATTCTCGACGCGGTATTTTTTATCTCATCAAATTCGTATTATGCTGTAGGCAAAGCTCTCTCCAAAGCTCGACGGCACTAGATAAAGGACGATGTATATCCGCGGGACTCACGTCGTGAATATATAGATATGATAGAAAGATATTCAAAATTGCGAGGAAAGATCTTATTAATTAATTAATTATCTCTTAGTATATTAGATATAAAAACGTAGCGTCGTGTACGATGAATTATACTCGGTGAATAATAATAGAGTACCGAATACACTCTGTTAGCGCTCATTCGTCCAGCAGCTCTCTTTTTCTTTCGCGTTTTTTTTTCCCCCCTATTTAATTTAAATCGTATTTATTGACGCAGAGCGTCGGTATTTTCTTATTTATTAGGGAAAAGCATCAGCGTGTATGCGCGCACACATTGTAACTATAAGTCGTAGCGGATATCGGTACCCCTTTTCGTATCGTGTACCTTATTTTGTGTCCGCGTCTCGAGGAAGACGGACAGGCTCTTCTGTATCTGACGAAGAAGCGAAGGATCTTCGCTCTCCTTTTCTCTTTCGAGAAATCATTTCTGTCTATCGGATCGGTGGCGTGGGCGCGAGTCCGGGCGAATCCGGCGATGCACGCTTACAATTATATTATTATTGTTGCGCTTTTTTTTTTATTATTATTATTATTATTAGCACATCGTTGTGTCTCGTCCATTGTTTCTTTTTTTTTCTGTATAATGTGTTGTGTACCGCTACTGGCATGCGTAGTTTTATTTGGAGAGATTGTTTTCTTCTCGTAGAATAAGTAGTTAGTATTTAGATTACCTTTTTAATTTAATCCACTCCTTCTCCCCTTTATTCCAAAGCCCCCTGCCCTTCCCTCCGTTTCCTTCATGCAGCGACACCATCGGCATTGTGCATGCGTATGTGTGTATGTATTGTTTGTTGATTTCTATATTATATCGTGTATTCGAAAAAAAAGAGATCCGAAGGAGAAAAAAAAGTAAGACGGGAATGTGAACAGTGTCCCGAGTGGGGGCCTCAGGCCTCGCGATGATCAAATAGATGTATAGGGAAAAAAAAAAGAAAAAAAAAAGGAGTAATGTAATCTATTCCCGTGCGCGTCGGCATGCAGAGAGTACAAACAATAATAATATTAATAATTGTATAATTTTTAACGATATCTGCGAATAATGCGGCTTTTACAATGATTAGTCTTATAAATATATCTTATTGTTAGTATTTGTGTACATATAGAGGATATAACGACTCTGTACAATACTGTGATAATATTTATATATTTTTACGTCTGTACATGGCACAGTAGACACACACACACACACACACACATACAGATACGCACATATACCTTCTCGACTTCGACAATATAGTCCCTGTAGTCGTTCGAACCTTGTCACTTGATTCTCTGCTGATAGATTCTCTCTCATTGTACTCAGATATTATCGATGTCACGTTTTATTCTCGCGAGCCAGGTAGGTATTTCACAAAAATCCTTTTTTTTTTTTAAATCGTCCTAATTTAGATAATTTCCGAAAAAAAAAAGAAAAAAAAATCTTTATCGACTCGAATAATAATATACGTTTCGATTTTGAAGTAAATAATAATTTAGCTTGAAATAATATTTAATTTCAAATAAAGTAATTTGACGAAGATATTAGAAGTTGACGAAAATATGTACAATATATATATGTATGTAAACTTATATAAAAAAATACTTTTCAAATGTTTACGCGATACATGAATTTTTTTTTAAATATACATAGACATTACTATTTTTGATTAATTATTGATAATTCGTTAAAAAAAAAAAAAAAAATGCGTTTAATTATGTTGAGAAATAGTTCCGCATTTTCGATGTTTTTTCTCCGCTTAATTAATATAAACTTTTTCTCGTGTGCGAGCTCGTAAATTCTCTCGTAATAAGGGATTTCGGATCTATGAAGATGTTGGAGTCTTATTTCGCGTTTCAGGCACGGGGCGGATAATATGCCTATTTTTGACAATCTGTTTCGGGATATATTTAGAGGTCGAAAAAACATTCCGCGGTGCGCGTTAGGGATTCCTTTATTTCTAATAGCGCGTTAGTACCAGCGTGTAAGTTACATCGAGTGTCATTATCGCGTGGCACACACAATCTCGGAAATAACTGCAACGTCGTTCGAAGTTTGAGGATGAAACCGGGATACGGGAGGAAGAAGCGCAAGGTAGGTTTTGCGTTCCAATCAAATAGGGGAAAATAATCAATATATATCTCTCCTTTTAATAGAAATATTCGGCTATTCTCTTAATGTACTCTTTACCGATTAGCTGTAATAATAATGATACGATGTGCGCGCGTAGAGAATATCGGCAAGCTATTGATTTTGGCGCTTAATTTTCGTAGTTTCGTCGCTTTGATGATATCGCTCGAAATAAAGTGCCACACGTGTTACTATTTAGTTCGTTACACATATATACGCGGTGAACAAGCAAATAGTTATTATACCTTTTTCTTTTTTTTTACTAGTACATAGCGTTAATAATAATTATTATAATACAGATTACGAATTATTATGTATCCCAAAATATATAAAACAATGTTGATGCGTTGAATGTCTTCAAGATCTCATTTTATGTCAATCGACATGACATTTCTTTTGTCTCTATTTAACTTTTCTATCTTGTCGAACGTACGAAAACAGGGTGTCTATACTATCTAAAAAATCTGGGAAACTTGATACTCTTAGGAAATTTCTTTTTTATCTTGAGAAATCAAGAAATTTTCATAGAATTTTATATTGGGGCTCGTAAAACTTAAAAAAAAAAATTGTCCTTTTGATATTTCTATTGTTATATTGCAAGCAATCTGTCAATTGACAATCGTAGGGTACGCATCTGCACGTGACTCGCGAGTTTGCAGTATATAATCTTTATTGTAATTCCGCTAATAAAAGAAAGAAAATATTATACAATGGAAGAGAAATGTTTGTAAAAAAATTTTTTTTTTTTCATCACTTTTTCAAATCTATAACATTCGAAACTTGAATTGTCTTTTCTTTCCTTCCAATCGCGTGAATGAAAGACGCAACAAAAAGCGCACAATAATTAAACTCTCACTTCAAAGTATTGCGTTTAAAAATTTTTTTAAATTTTATCTGGTATTTCTTGAACAAAAAATCGAGAAATTTTACGGGAATGTTTTTGTAAAACTCGAGTAGACACCCTGGATAGGAAATAAGGGAAAGATTAAATGCGAGTACCTGATGCATTTTTGTTAAAGAGAGCGTGAACCAGGAAAAAGCGGAAGTAGAAATCGAAGAAACGCAAGCATAATGTAAACGACACACGGCATTTTACAAGAGATATATTTCTTTATTCTTCGGCGTTTATCAAATGCATCAAATGCTCTGAATTCGATCTGAAATCGTTCTCCAAAGAGAAGGAAAAAAAAAAAACCGACATATATTTCGACGACGAATCTCAGACCGTAGATTGTTGAAGATTGATCAGTATTTACTGCGATAATTTTTCGAATAAAAATTTTTATGAATTTTCAATCACGCTAATCTATTTCATTCGTGGGGATGAGGGATTCATCTTCTCGGGACCTTGTTCCCGCGATCTGTTTATTAATAGATGACGTGCGAATCACGATGCGTTTAACGAACACTCGCGTAATCCCGGGTGCCGGAAACACGCGTGGGGCTTTCGCTACCGCGGGGTCGAGGCACGATTTATGATTTAACGGAATAAGAATAAGCTGTGGACGCCGTTCGTTCGTCCGCCCGCCGGGGTTGCAGACGAAGAAGGCGCGCATCCAGGTGTATCGCTTCTCGCGCGAGACACGCAACGAGAGAGGGGCAGAAATGAGAGAGACAGATAGAGAGAGGGAGGGGGGGGGGGGAACTCGAAACCTCTCTCGAGATACCTTCACGTGTGAGAAAGAGGGAGAGAGAGAGACATACATGCGTACGTATATACGCACGCACGCACGTACGGAAGATGGAAGCGGAGTTCCATATACGGTCACCTTTGTCAAAGCCCGGTTGTCGCCATATACAGGCAATGTTCGCGATGGCAGACACTTATATAGAGTCCGACTTAAGAGTCAGGAATGTTGCTTTTTGTCGCGCCTTCTCTACACGTACGCACACCCGTTCGCGGGTAAACTGCGGAGGGGTAGGAAAGCTGGTATACGGGAACCAGTGGTAGTCGGAAGCGAACGTGTGCACGGCTTTTCGAGCTTTCCAATTGGTACCGTGCGCCCGCACGGGCCTCCGGGCCTCTTTCTCGCAGATAATAATTCGCACGCGTTTTCCCCTGCGCGATTCGCACGCACGTGTATTGTCGACAGTTTTGCCGAATCAAACGATAATTAGCATAAATTGCGAAATGGGAAATGTGCGTTTCCTTTTAAATCGAGAAAACTACTTTTAATACAATAGAATTTATTTGAGGAAATTAATCTCTCTCTCTCTCTCTCTGTTTCTCTCATATAGTCCAAACTCTCTCCTTCTTTCTCTCTGTATATACGTCGCTGCAAATGTTATCGAAAATAAAGATAATAAAAAGACTATAATTTATATATAATTTTTTGTAAGGAAAGAGAGCTAAGTAATGTTATCCTTCCTTCGGCTTAAAAAAAAAATTTGAATCGTTTATATAATATTTGCAAAATGCGAACGTTTAACAATGAATTAACCAGAATGCGTTCTCATATTTACGCGTACAGCAATTTCTATAAAAATTAAATCATGATCATCATTATTACTTAAGTAAATGTAATAGGTGAAAATATCTCGGATAAAAAAAGTACATCATACGATTATTACTGCAAAAGATATTCAAATCGTTAAGGGAAGAAAGTTTCGCGAAGCGTTCCCGCTCGAGGGTCGCGAGCGCATTCGCGAGAGAATCTCTTCTCTGCGAGTGCATCGCGCGCACTCGCGCGAGTGGAGTCTGCGAGAGAGATGTGGCCATATAAGGAGCGCGGACAAGAGCTCGCGCATCTCTCCGTCCGCTAGGTAGGTAGGTAGGTAGGTAGGTAGGTAGGTTGGTAGGTAGGTAGGTAGGTAGGTAGGTAGGTAGGTAGGTACGTTCGTTTGATAGGTACACTCTCCTCCTTGTTGCTCGGTAACGTTCTTTCCTCGTTCGTCGTGACCGTTGTCCGGTACTGACTTCGTCGCCACGCGAGAAAAAAGCAGACGTCGCGTCTCCTGTTATCCGTTCTGTCTTGTCCTGCGTCTTCCCGTGTCATCTCTTTCCATTCTCCCCTCTCCCTAAAAAAATTCGCAAGTATTTTCAATAATTCAAGAATCACCGCTCTTCTTGGTTTCAGGAGGATGGCGGATCGCCCAGATCTGACATTTGCGCCAATGAGAGCGACGGCGATAGCAGCGACGGTGATTCTAAGGATCCTCTCAAGAATAATCACTCGGGTGAGTCTCTCATTATGCGCGGCCCATTGTAGCGGAATGCGAAAGAATTTGTCGAGAGCCGTGCTTGGATTAAGATTCGGAAAGCCCATTTTCCATCCTTCCTTTCGAATCTCTCCTATAAAAATATATAGAAAATATATAGAATACTATATATATTTTTTGAAAAATTAAGGATTGTATAGCGTTTTAAATAATAGAGGCGATATACTATCGTTTCTTACATAATATTATATATCCTGCATTTAAAAATTCGGATAAAAATGTATCTTCTTTTTTGTTTTGATAAAAGTACGATTTTTTAAATAGCTTTATATTCGATTGATTAAAATACTCAATTGATTAAAATATAGATATTCAATAGATACACGATTTCTAATATTTTCTACATGACCGTTTAAAACGGTAGAAAATTTATCATTTAAATATCCAATAGGAAAATGTGTATTGGATATAAAAATGGCACATTTATAATATTTCGAATTCGAGATTCAATCGCATGGATTCACGATCATTTTTCAAATGACGAAGTTTATGTGGTTTCCTCTTCACGAAGGAGACGAAAGACTTGTGAATATCGGTCACATTATCGCGGAGTAAACACCATATTATTCACCACTAGGCAGGCGTAATTATTAACCGTCCGAGTTTCTGCGAAGTTCTAGTTAGATTAAGTTCTGCGGTTACGTCGATTTTCTGTTATTCACGTGGCCGTGATTATATTCATGATACACCTTTCGCTGTTCCAAATGGAGAAATAGACCTTTCACGTAACTTTAAAATCTTAACGCAAATCTCTCATTTTCAATGTACGCTTGTTATCAATGTATCTTTTCCTCTCTTCGAAAAATGGAAATTACTTGTCCCAGGGCCTATCAAATAATATCGCGATTAAGAAAGTAAATTGGCCCTTGTAGGTCACACATTGTTTTTGTTCCGTTCCTGGTCATATACGGGTCACAATATCTTATCGCAGTTTTAGCTGTCTCAAAGTGCTTGAAAAAATTCACAAAAATTTATATTATATATATATATATTCCTTGACATCTATAAAAAATAAAATCATGTACGGCAAAAGTTAAAAAATAATTTTAAACATTTTTTTTATTGATTAAGGCCTTTGGGATATTTTATTGTTAAAATATCGACGGGATCAAAATGACCTATATGCGACCGATTAAGGGTTGACGAAGAACAGTTTAGCGCGTTAACAGTTCTGATTCGCGTCGTCCTCCCTCGCGTCATCTCATGCTAATCACGTACAATTGTCGCCGATACCATTTGTGTCGCGCTTGACCTCATCGAGCGGCTGATAATGAACAGCTGTTCGGAACACACAGGTAAGTTAGACAGGTAAACATATCCACCGGCCGGTGGGAGCCGAGAGGAGGTAGCTTGATGCTTGAGGGAGAAGAGACAGAAGGAACGAAGCGTGAGAAAAAGGTGGGAGAGAGATAAAGAGAGGAGGAAGAGAACGCGAGGAGGAAGCAGAAGAACGGGGGGAGGAGGGGAGGGGGAAGGGGAGAGGACGCTCTTAAAATGCGAAAGGCGTGCGAGCGATGACGGGGTTATCCGTGTAGGGAGCCCGTAAGGAGTCGCGTACGGCCGACGATGACCAAACTTAGACGACAACCGTACTGCCTAACTGGGAAGTAGGATCCGGTCGCGAAAGCCGCCGCAGAAACGGCGCGGCGGTGCAGGTGTACACATAAATATCGATGCTAATATGTCGCGTGGATGCCATTCTATCGCGCCGCCGTCCGAGACGCGAGCGCGTCGGTTTTTTTTTTCCTCGCGATCTCGTCGGCCCGTTCCAATTCGATAATAATCCCACCGGTTGTTATGCCCCTCCGTATTCCGCGAGAGAGCGAACAAATGTATAATACATCCCCGCGGTATAACGAAGGCGCGCCCGCGCGAGAGGGGTCCCATTATCATGAGCGAATGGATGGACGTTCGTCGTGCGAGTCACTTTTAATTAGGAGCGTTTGCTCGTTCGAATGCAGAAAGCGTACGCGAGTGACGTTACGATATGTTTTCCCCTCGTGTATGTATGTGTGTAAACGTATACACTCTACGTAATATGATTGTTTTCGAGAGAGTTTTTGGATGCACTCCTAACAGACATGCATCTCACACCGTTTTAACGAGCATTAACGCGTAAGGAAAGATATTTTTTTTTATAATTGTCTTCCGAAGACTGATCTCTAACAAGTTGAATATGTAAGGTAGAAGAAAATGTTTGCTCTATTAACACGAACTTGATAATCTCTCCCTTCTCGGATTCAAGTACTCTTGTTATCGGAATATATACGATATTTCTTGGAAGGCTTTATATAAAATAGTATTATATGTCGCAAGTCAATTCAGATCAGTTTGAAAAGTATCAAGATTATCTCCCGTGGAGATCCTCGAAGGAGAGATTACGATTTTCATTATTTAATTATTTTCGCGTCGCGGCGATTCGTTCCTTGAAAACTTATCGTATTTTTCTAAGAGATACGCATATATGTAGTAATTTATGTTAAACGTGTGGAGATTCGGTGAATCAGAGCGCAGATTCGCACCTGGGTGGTCTGGATTGAAGTCTCGGCTCGAAGTCCCGCCATTCCTAAGTTTTTCTCAGCATATACATCTATATCAATAGAGAGAAAACGAGTTTAACGACGAATCACGCATTTCACAATTTTCATACAAATAAGATATATATATATATATATATATATATAATATATCTCTCCTTACATCTTACATTCTTTAATCTATCTGTTAGGTTCTATTCAACACATATTATCAATTGCCCTCTCGGAAAGTATTTATATCTCGCATTGGAATTATAAATATATTCAAATCGCGAATTTTACATCAAACTTACGTTCGTACTTTCGATATTTTCTCGTGATAAATTTCACCTTCGACCACATCAATTGTCGACGTTAGGCGCCACTCACACGTTCAATTTCTCTTTGATTTCCTAGGAAATGTGCCTTCGTTCTCTGCAGGGATTATGTACCAGATGCCTCAGAGTGTCATTTATTCGCCCAGTCCAGGGGTCTTGCTCGGCATAGGACAAAACGGGCAACCGGTGCAAATATCTCAAGACGGAGGTAGGTCTCTCTCTCTCTCTCTCTCTCTCTCTCTCTCTCTCTCTCTCTCTCTCTCTTTGCCGCTGCAAAGAACGTACAAGATTTTTACGCAATTTATCGTGCTCATTATCATACTCATTTCGAAATGTAGTTACGCGAAGAATTTCGAGCGTAATTTAAAAAATCGATTTTACATCGGAAAGCTCAACAGACTCACTCGGAAATCGCTCGCGCGTTTCTTCAGCTCATCTGATTCACCGGTAACATCCGGAGAAATAAACATGTTTATGACTAATGATTTTGCATAACGCAAACTGGTCGCGTTATAAGCGATATAGCGTTAAAATAAATGCATATCGTTTTATGTATGTTAAACCTTTCAGGACAGCTGTTTTTTTTTTTTTTAAATCGAGCTTTCACAAAATTCATAAAAAGTATTTATTTAATGAAAAAGAAAAACATAGTTTTGATCAAAAATGAGTTTAAGTATGATATTTTTTGAAGCAACTATTGTTACACGAAGACCAACATCACATTCATACCTTGACTCTGATCTTTTCTTTTCTTTTCTTTCCTTTCAAATTGAATGAGAGAGAAGGGAAATGCCTGTCGATAAGTGTCTTCGGATGTTTTCCGGCACTTGTTCTTCTTTCAATTGATTTTGCATGTTGATTGATAATTTCTCTGATCAATTGAATTCTGAAATCACTAAATTAATTCCATTTTCAGAAAATTTTCAAATTTTAGGAGGTAAACGAGTGAAAAACATGAAAAATGCGACATTTATCGATGAAAGTTGAAAACTTATATATATATATATATATATGTTTGCCATCTTTTGAAAAAGAAATGTCAAAATTTATATATACGTCTACCGTCAAAAAGTTCTCAAAAAGTTAATATTTAAATGAGAGTAAATAGAGGAGAAAGATAAGAGATAAATACGACAATAAATCATGAATTACTCTCGTTTGCTTATAATTTTTCTGTTTTTCTTTTCACACGAACGTACATCGAAAGTAGAAAAATTCGAGAAAAGATAGCGTCGCAATTTCGCGATGATGGAATATTTCATTTGCGCTCTTTTCCCTCGTAACTTCCTTACAGGTACAGTGACATCGGTAGCAAACTCGTCACAATCGAGCCAACCGTTCATCACGATACCACTAAATGTTGCGATGAGCGCGGCGGGATTGTCCTTACCGGTGACCTCCAGGATGACTTCCAGGTCGCCCACAACGATGACAACGACGACGACGACGACGACGTTGTCCACCTGCGGTGACTTGCCATCCGATCTGAGCAAGGATCGAGAATGACACGGGAGTCTTTTGACGAGCGCAACATCCGACGACGATGAAAGTAGTAATTAAGCCTCCCGTCGTGCTAGAAACGGAAATTGTCACGTTTAAGAATGACTCGCAGATATTTTCGGACTCGCGATATATATTTGCACGCTTAGGATGACATCGCGACGAATAATCGCGGAATTTTTGAACGGAATTCAGAGCGACTACAATTATCATCGCAAAGTGGGATTCTTCGCTCCCCTTCGTTCTTTCGTTTGAAAGAAACTACGAATGATAAGAAAAGGATCGACGAGATCGACAATCGCGTATCTCTTGACTAGTAACCGACTATAAACATGAATGTAAAATTACATAAATTGATAACAAGGCGTTTCTAAAGAGAATAAAAAGATCGAGTAATTAACTTCTTTCGATATAAAAAGATATATATCTGAATGTGAGATTATGTGCGTGAATATTATCGTATATAATATCCGAAATTGTACTCCTAAATGATTGGAACGAAAAATGCCGTTCCTCATGTTCTAAGATGAACTTCAGTAGCGTATTCCGAAAATACTCACTGCCAATTATGTGAGACTGACACCGCATACAAATTCAATTTAGACAGTCGCTTTGTTTCTCGATATATAATAATTAATCTGCCGTGTAAAATTTTTCGAATTATTTCCATAAAAATTACTTTGCTTGCATTTGCCGAAAATAATCCATCAAAGCTTCATGCGAATATCGTATACATATTACGATATGATTAACTTTATCGTAATATTTACTATAACGTTCACGAGTTACAAGTACCATTGGTACGCGATGTAGTCGTGGTAAAAAAAAAAAAAAAAAAAAAAAAAAAAATTGTACGCAAACGGTATCTTGTCAATTTGAAATGTATGTTTTAACAATAAATATTATAACATTGTTAAGAGGATCGCGAATCTGAGTATTCTGCCAACAATTAGTGCCAATATGTAAAATTTATTGTACATAGATCTTGCAAAAATTCGAAATGCGCTAACTGTATCAATATTTTTTATTCCTAAAACTAGAATTGTACTTTTTTTTTTCCACAAATACGCCAAATAAAATCGTTCAAAAAAAAGAACCGGTTAAAATTGAAACTATGTGTGCTAAAGCGAATAAAATTTTGCTATAATTAGAATTTTATGTAATATAATTAGATATTAATTTACGAAAATAAATATTTTATAGATTTTTCTTTAATCGATATTTCTTGTTTTTAATTCTCTTTAATCTAAAAAGAAAAGTTGATTTTAACAAAAATTATTTTACATTATTGGATCTTTATCAGAAATAAAAATTTATCATTAATAAATTAATAACTGTCAAAAATTCTTGCCCTCATAGTTTTAATCAGCGAAATTGATCGTTACAGTTATATCTGATTTGTGAATGTAGAGCGATGTACATCTTAAATGTTATGCAGAAATAAAATATTATAGCTCTCGTAAATCTGCATAAAATGTAGCGCAATGCAAATTCTAGAAAGACGAATTATACTTGATAAAGATAAACAGATAACGCAAAGAGAATTTAAGATTATATTTCTGCGATGTTCGATCTATGATCTCGTAATAAATCATTTGTACGAAACGTACAAATTTTATACAAATCGTTGTGAATGACTATGATTGCGGTGGTATCTTGATGGAATTTTGAATCGTTAATTTTCAAGACAAAAAAATCTGTCGCTATGTCAGATATATGTCAAAATGTGCAATATTAGAAACTCAAGTCAAATATCAAGAAGAATAATTGTTATTATTTAGTAGACTTTAGCGTAAGTTACCTCGCTATACGGACACACGCAGATACTATAGTAATATGGATAAAATAAAATAGAACATTATATGTATAAGTGAAATACGAATCTTTTTAAATATATAAAGTTGAGAAATGATTTAAATAATTATATTATATTATTATTACAGAATATTATTATATGTATAATAATATTATTATTGTTATATATTTAGGATTATTAATATAATATAATTAGCATTATATTTAAATCATTTCTCTCATTAATTTATTATTAATTATATATAATCTTGAAAAGAATCTGTTTGCAAGTACTTAAGCAATCTTTTGCGAGATTTTACGGGAATTGTACGGAAATTTTAAGAGAGATTATGAGAAATTTTTTACTTTTATTTTATTCATACTACTTTATGTATAATGTTTGACTCTCTATCTTTCTTTAATAGTATATAATAATAATTATATAAAATATTTATTTGGTCAAAGACACGTTGTGCGTTAAAATATGTTACTTAAATCTTTATAATTCAGGTATTAAAAAATTTTATTATTTTAAATATTTGGGGCGAAGTGATGAAATTATCTCGCCGTTCAACAATGTCTGAAATTTCGTCGAACAGTCTGTGTGGGTATCCTAATTACATCGATTTTTAAGAATATGGTAAATTAAAGGATGTACGAATTGCGAGCGAAGAATCCCATAAGAGACGAGCAATAACGTGTATTATACGTTACTTTACCTATATTTTATATATAAATATTATACATACATAGAGGAGAAGTATATGTATATATATATATATATATATATATATATATACATACTATAACTTTTTTATTACTTCTGTATCAAAATATTGCAGTGTGAAGAGTGTTTGTAACAGAATGCCGTAACGAATGAAAAACAAAAATATATAAATCCACGTGCCACTGAATCCACGTGTCACTACTTTTTCTCTCTCTTTTTTTTTTTTTTTTTTTTTTTACGTTAATCACAGATTTCTACATATTATACTGGACCACTAATAGCGGTAACAGTAATATAAGGGCAGCCATATCTAATTGGGCAGAAATATATAGGTTGCACAGCCAAGTATGTTAGTCATTTACAAGTCATTTGCTTATTCCTTATTTATATATGTGCATTTGATATTTCTCACTGTTTTATTTTTATTGTAAAATGTTGGCTATCAGGCCTTATAAAAAAAAGGCAGGGCATCTCGAATTCTGCCCAATTAAATATGACTGCCCCTCGCATCACATTTCACCATACAAGATTTATGTGTGTGTTAGTGGTTTAGTATAATATTATATATAGAAAAGTCTATGGTGTCGTATATAATGAATATGAAAAACAAAAATATGTAAATGTGTCATACTTGCGTTTTCTCTTCCTCTTTACACTAACTCTAAATAATAATTGTGTTAATTGTGTGCTATTGTTGAAATTGTTGCGGAGTACATAACACGGTGAAGGAAGAAACGAAGAAAAATGAAATACAGATTATATGAAATGTAATTTATCTCAGATCTTTTTTTTTATGCATTATATTTTACAGCTTTCCTCCCCTGATATATATATATTTTTTTTTTGATAGAAGGAGCTTCTAATAAAATATTGAAAAAAAATTATAACGTCCAATTTTATATACATTTTCATAAAAGAGGTATTAATTTTTTTTAACCGAAAAACAAAACTATATCAAAATTAATTTATTTATCAATTTCTATAATTTCAAAATTATATTTACCGAAATGAATCAATTTTATAGTTATTTATTAAGATTGTAAAATTAAATTGTTAAATTTCAAACGATCAATGAGAGAGAGAGAGAGAGAGAAATAAGAAAGATATATCATATTCCACGAAAGATGATTAGCACTCTTTAATCTGATTTAATCTTTCTGATATCATCAATGATAATGTCCAGTACAAACAACTTAGAAATTTTTAACTGTATTTTTCATGATAAATTACAATTAATTGTAATATCGTATATTATATTTTTACCTTTATTTTGTTTTCTAATGAATGACACTACTTGTTCTTCGTTGTGAGCTCCGATGGCGATAACAGGCTAATTTAAAAAAAAATGTTCTCTATTACAGTCTGTACCCCCTGTGATAGAGCTCGCACGACGATTGGCTAGCCTGAAGAATAAACATCAGTAACGCAGTTATGTACCGTCATGGCGACGCTGCCGCCGCGGAAAAATCCGACTCCTACGAAAATTTCGAAACAGCATTTGACACCGTTGCAAACGCTCCTGCAGTTGGGTTTCCCAAAACACCGAGCGTACGTATGGCCGTGTGACATAAAATTATGTTTACGTGACTATTATATGACATATTATCGACGCGTGTGCCTTATTCGTTGTAAACAAACAGCTGTCAAACGTGGCCTTGAATAGCATTATTTCGCATTGTTCTCGATCGAGTAAAATTTATTCTTATAAATTCTGATATTTAAATTTTTAAATAAATTTTGTCCTTGACATTTCAATATTGGTCGTATTATTTAAAATTTTAATTAAGTTGCTTTCTCTCTATAATTCTACCACTATCTCTTTATCTCTGAATAAATAAATAAATTTATCTATCTATCTATCCTTCTCCCCCTTTAACACTATATATACATATTTTTTTATATCTAGATATGTGAAAAAATATTAGAATGATTTGTTGATTTTATGATATTTACATTCAATATTGATGATGATGTATATTTTTAGGGAAAGGGCATTAGCTGCAACAGGATATCGTGGTGTGCAATTAGCATCAGATTGGCTGCTGGCACATGTGAGGGATCCAACTTTGGATTCTGATATACAGCGGCAATATGTTCTGTATGCTTGTCCGTCAGGATCATTAGCTGAACAGCTCGAGCTGTTTTGGTCAGAAAGTAAAGATCTAGGATGGAACGGTGCTCACAACTTTATACCGCATATTACCCTCATATCCTTTTTCAATGTAAGATATCTCTAATTTTATTTATCTGAAAACAAAATGCAAGATATTTTATATACTTGACATTTTTAAATTTACACTTAAATACATATTCCATCATTTTCGCATATTTTCGTAGGCCCCTGACGAATGTACAGAAGAATTAGTTAATGCTCTTGAGAATGTGGTTCGTCAGGATGGATTACATGAAAATATCGAGCTAGAGACATATGTATCGCCTAATTTTATGGGCCTTTTCGTTAAGGATATAAACGCGGAAGGACTGAAAAACATTGCTGTTCGCTATGCCAATAAAATCAACGCTCTAGGTATCACTGCCGAACCGCAAATAAAGTCTCTGCATCTTACGCTGGCTTACCAGTTCCCCAGCAATTTATTCCAGTCCCTTCGCTCGATGGTCGAGAAACTAAGGCCGAACACGTCGGCGAACTGGGAGCTTAGATTATACTCGAGGGATTCAAGATTACAGAATTTGCATGTACACAAAGTGACGCACGCCCATGTGCCCCGGGAACACGACGAATTAGAATTAAGAGTAGGAGATTACATTTACGTTCCAGAAGGAGCGTGTAGCGCATCCACGGATGGCTGGGTAGAGGGTATCTCTTGGTTGACCGGAATATCGGGTCATTTTCCGTTGAATCACACCAAGAGGACTGCAGAATCGGACTCATGGACATTGCATACTACCGCGCCGATCATCGACAACAAATGCGAGAGCACGGAAGAGGAGGAGATCCCGAAAGTTAGAAGACCACCGCCGGTTCTGTCTCCGAGCGATTCCGTGGATACACCTGATGGAATTCCCATCGCCGACGAACCAGTAATTATTTCTGAAATATATTTTGTTTTTTGTCATATATTGTATAATCATTAGCGAATTTATAACATATATCGTTTCCGAACCTTTCCAGGTAGCAGCATCAGAAGCACCTC
Organism: Polyergus mexicanus; assembly: GCF_030449975.1. Lineage (NCBI taxonomy): Eukaryota > Metazoa > Arthropoda > Insecta > Hymenoptera > Formicidae > Polyergus > Polyergus mexicanus. Next base: position 13,058,799 of record NW_027223323.1, read on the forward strand.
AAGCACCGTCCAGAGAAATCTTCATATGTCGGCACGGCGAGAGAGTGGATTTTACTTTCGGCACATGGATACCGTATTGTTTCGAGTCGAACGGCTCCTATGTGCGCCGTGACTTGAATATGCCCAAGGAGGTACCATCCAGGAACATCCAGGACTTTCAAAATGACAGTCCATTGACCACTGTAGGTGAGATGCAGGCGAGTTTGGTAGGTGAGGCCATGAAATCGTCGAGTATTAAGATTGACGTAGCCTTTACGTCACCGTCATTGCGTTGCGTTCAGACGCTCGCCCATATTCTAAAAGGATTCGAGTCTGACATTCCGATCAAAGTAGAGCCAGGTCTGATAGAATGGTTGGCATGGTATCCGAATGGTATACCTGTCTGGATGACCTCCGAGGAGTTAGTGAAGGCGGGTTTCAACGTGGATCTTGATTACGATCCGATCGTAAAAGCTAAGGAGCTTCCTTCAAAAGAGAACGCCGCGCAGTATTATGAACGCAGTTACGAGCTGATCAAAAAGATCATAGAGAATACAGTTGGTAATATTTTAATAGTGGCGCATGCAGCTTCCTTAGCAGCTTGCACCAAACAATTGACCGGTGGTAGGGTACCCCCGGCAGCCGAAGTAACTAGATTAGTTCAAAGGGTACCTTATCTGGCATGCTTGACTGCGCGTCAAGGTATTGACGGCTGGCAGCTCCATCCTCCTCCCTTTCCACCGATTACTCATACCAGCAATAGCAGATTCGATTGGAAGGTTCTAATGTAATAATATTGCACGCGAGGTTCTAATGTAATAATGTTTAGCTTTTGTTGAGGAAAACATTTTACACAAAACCTATATATATACAAAAGACTGTTATAATACAATGAATTTTTATGGAAGGTTGTTCTCAATGTCAATGACACTGAAACAACAGTATTCCAACGAATAAAAAAAAAAGTTATGGAAAGATATATATTTGACATGTATAAAATATGATTTAAAAAAAAGAAAGAAAAAAAAAAGGAAAACCTAGTCGATCGCTCGACAGTTAAAACATATTTATTTCCTCAGTAAATGATATACGGGTATTGAAGTATAGTTTTATCCCTTAATGATGGTTATATAGAATACAAATACTAGCCAAAATGTTATTATTGGTATATTATGTATACCAATTTCTGCTAAATATCTAATATATATATATGATATATACTAGTCTTGATTGGACACATTTTCTTGCCGAATCTTGAATAAGGCACTAAATAAATAATTAAAAAGTGGTTTAAATATTTTAAAGTAACATGCTATTTTCGGATTAATATTCATATAAACTATTCATATTTCTCTTCAACGTGTTATAATACGACACATTAAAGTAGAGATACAGAAAAACTGATAAAATACATGTGCGCATATTATTTGTAATTTTCTGTCGATAGAGAAATATTTCTATATGAGCTTTATCAACATTTCTTGAAAATTTTAGAATTACGACATGTCAATTAAATATGACATTAAATCTAATTTGATGATATGTGCATTGCATCGCAATAAATTGATGCATAGAATAATAATATATTTATAGTTATCGTTATTGATGTTACCTTTTACAGAAAAGAAAAATGATACATTTATATATATGTATATATTTAGATATAATCGATTTTCAAAAATATATATTTGATGTCCCATTTTTTAAAAAATTGATTCATTAGTTGGCAAGTATTGGAAAGGAACGCAAAAAGAGATCTTTACACATTGTATGAATATATATGCTTATATAAATGTAAAGCATATATATATGTATATATAGGCAGTATTTTATTAAATACATATTACAATCTGTGTAATATATATTACTAAATACTTGACTTTTTCTCTATTTGCGTGATATAAATTTATTCAAATATCATATACAAATTCTGATAATGTACAAAAATATTATACTATATACAAAAGTATTAAAATATAACAAGATTTAAAAACTTTTATCATATTTTTTTATAATTACCCTGTGTAAGAGTCGACTAAATATGGCCGCCTTCCTTCAATTTGCTTATCAAGGTGTCGACGTCCGGTAATATGGCACCAGCCTGTCTAACTGGTGGATCTTCTACCGAGAGTATTTCGATTCTCGGCGTTGTGTCTACTCCGAGATCTTTCGGAGTAATCTTTTTAATGGGTTTTTTCTTAGCTTTCATAATATTTGGCAAAGTCGCGTAACGCGGTTCATTCAAGCGAAGATCAGCGCTCAAGACTGCGGGAGTTTTCATCTTAATTACCTCTAATCCACCATCAATTTCGCGTGTAACAGTCAATTCACCATTATTGTTCTCAACCTGAATAAAAAGAGAAAAAGTAAGACGTTGGAATAATAATGTGGAATTTTGTCGTCTTATTACCTTGCTGCAAAATGTTCCAGCTGGCCAATCCAGGACACCGGCAGTCATTTGTGCGGTTTGATTGTTATCATCATCTATGGCTTGTTTGCCGAGTATTATCAAATCCACTTTCTCTTCTTCTGCCAACTTTGCCAATATCTTTGAAATATGAATGGGCTGCAATGTCTGGTATTCAGGGCCAGATATTTCTACGTGAATTCCACGGTCTGCACCCATGGCGAGCGCAGTCCTGATTGTATCCTGCGACTGAGGTGGTCCACAGCTGACTGCTATCACTTCTTGGGCAATTTTCTTTTCTTTCATTCTGACAGCTTCCTCTATAGCTATCTCGTCAAAAGGATTCATCGAGTGTTTAATGCCATCCGTAACCACTCCAGACTTATCTGGTTTGACACGAATCTAAGAATGTAAATTGAAAAAAATGAATGAATGTTTTATATAATAAATTGTCAAAAATAGTTTTTTTTGGGGGGAGGGGTATGTTATATTTTATTAAAATTTAAAGAAAATATATATGTTTACCTTCACTGCATAATCTATTACTCGTTTTACACCTACAAGCACACGCGCCATTCTCGTTCAATAAAGATATTCAACTATTCTCGTTCAATTATTTTTAATTAAATGTCAACGCGATGGCTTTATTTTTTTTGTGACTCCTTCAAACGTGGCTCAAGGTCCAAAGTCTATTATGCAAGATTATAACTTCAGGAACATTATATGACCAACTTGGAAAATGAAAATAGTATAGCAAGGAACGCGAATAGTCGGTTCGTATTTCGCACCAACCCGATCGTTTTACCATGACATCAAAAAGTGGATCTGGCCGTGTAGTTCCGCCGCTCTAAAATAGATCCAGTTAGCGCCACTGTACCAGCTAGGAAACCGTCTCGCGAAAAATGGCGGCGTAGCCACTCTCATGTTTCTCCATAGACATAATATATCTAGACCATAGACATAGTATATCTAGACCGATTGTTGAGGAGTGAGAGCCGAGATGCACGTAGAAAAAGAACATACTCTGTTTCGTGCCCGTTGCGTTCTCTTTCTCACTCGCATGTAGCATAGCGAAAGAGTACGCTATAGGGGACAGAGAACGCATAGGGCACGAAACAGAGTATGTTCTTTTCTACGTGCATCTTTACTCCCATTCCTTAAATAAAGGCAAACGCTCGGTCTAGATATATTATGTCTATGGGTGTTACTTCCCCCTCCACCCATATCTTATTCCAATAGGGATTAAACAAATAGAGCAGAAAGAGAAATCAAGTTGTTCGCTTTTATTCTTCTCTTCTTTTTATAATTTAGAATTATTATTTACATGTTTTTAGATTAAAACTTTGCAACTTATACACTTTTATACTTAAAATAAATTATGAAATTATAAAAATAATATTTTCTAATGAAATGTAATCAATCATCCACACACATATACGGATATATACACAAATATATATATATATAAATAATACTATCTCAAGATTGAGATTCGGTCTGCTTTTTCCAAGCCTTCGCAGAAGCCAAGAATTTCAGATTTGGCCTCTGCGATTCGTCTTCCGGAAATACAAAGTCCAAAACTTCTTCCCAGCCGTTGTCGTTGCCATCCTCGCCAACGACGCGCCTCCTTTTCTTCACTCTACGCGGCATTTTCTCCATAATCCTCGCGAGACTTTCCGGGGTGCCTTTCTCGCTTTCAAAATCTTTCCATGCTTCTAATAGCAACACTCGACTCTCGGTATCACCACTGGATCTCAGCGCGTCGTTTCCGCGCTCGAAGATACGTCTCGCCAAAACGACGTTGTCTGGACTATCTTCCAACTGTGGATTCAATAGTTCAAATTTTGCGTATGCTATCCAGACTTTAACGTGCAATGTACGCTCTAGCAATCGTTCGAATAGCTGGCGGGAGTTGTCTGCTTCGCCTTGAGCAATCTCGAAGTCGATATACGATTTCCATAGCAGCTCCGGCATGTCCAGTCGCGGTCGTGCGACAGCGCACTCGTATATCGCTCGAGCCCGATCTATCTCGCCCAATCGCGTCTCCAGCTCGGCAAATCGCATCCAGGTGGTACAGTTCTCCGGGCCAAACTCGAGAAATTTCTCGTAGAGCTTTCGGCAACGATCAAACTCCACGAGCTGTATTTCGAGATCAATATAACTTCGAAAAAGTTTGTCCGATGGGCATATTCCCAACGCTAATCCCAATGTTTTTCTCGCCTTAGCCAGATTCTTTTGACGTATCTCGAAGTACGCGTAAAGAAGCCAGATTTTCGAAAAGGTAAACCGTTTGTGCGGTATGAGGTCGAGGCACACTTTGTACACCTGTCGGCACCGTTCGATATCCTTTGCCTCAAGTTCCTCGAAAAGAGCGTACTTGATCCATAAATAGATGTATCTTCGCCAAAATTGTTTTTCCTTGGTAGGCGGCACGTTAGCTATCGCTCGTTCGTACGTTTCACGAATCATGTCAACATTACCCTCCGATTCTACCAATCGCAAGTAGTCGAACCACGCGTCGTAATTGGAGGGATTCTCTTTAATTTCCTGTTCGTATTGGTATTTCCGCTTGCTGACTATCACGTCTTCGATACCTGAACGATCGCCGTACTTCTTTTCGTGGATCGTATACGCCTTGTAAATCTCCTGAGTGTTACTCTTCGGTAAGTGATCGAGCGCGTACTTATAAATTACACGGGCACGATCGTGTTCTCGTTGACCTTCTTCGAATTTGGCGAACGCTAGGAACAGTTTCTCATCGAGACCTTCGTCTCCGTAAAAGCTTACGGCTCGTTCATATACCGTGCGCGCACCCTTGATGTATCCATACGACTCTTCGAAACGGGCGTACTTTATCCAGTGTTTCACGTCAGGGTGAACCATCACAAAACGCTCGTAGATCTGTCGAGCTCGATCTATCTCCTTATAACGAAGCTCAAATTTTATGTATGTCTGCCAGGCCTGTTCGTCTGGTTCCCACTCCATCCATCGCTCAAAGACTTGACGCGCACCAGCAATGTTCTCCAAAGTCTCTTCCATATAAGTATATTTGTACCAAAATTGATTGGCTCGTGGCAGTAAAGTCACAGCTCTATCCCATAAATTTCGAGCGTGATTTATCTGCCTATTGCGCATTTCCATTTCCGTGTATTTGAGCCATAATGCAATATTTCGATGATCCACTTCCAACGCTCGCTCGTAGATAGATCTCGCACGTTGTATCTGTTTCTGAGACTCCTCCCATTGAGCATACTTTGTCCAATTCGTAATGATCATACGATTTTTACGAATAATATCTTCAAATGCTTTACGCTTGCGATGCTGGTAGTCCGCAAGCTCGTGAGGATCCGATATTTTCTGTTTTGGCGGTGGCGGAAGAATTTCCAAATCTCGCTCCTTTGCTTCGCGCAACAACTGCTCCGCAGTGATTTGTATCTCTGCGGGCGCCTTATTTTTTACCTTTGCCACTTTGGGCATTTTCTGTGATTTATCCATCTTTTATAAATTAGATTACTTTAGAGTTAATATATCTATACGATACTGGCTCGAACCCTTCAACCTTCGTGGCGCTATTCAATGCGTATACTATTTTTGCTGTAACACAAAAATAAATAATAATTAGTAATTTCAATTTCAATAGCAATTTGTAAATTGTTTTTCAAAATCCTTCTAAACGAATTAGCAGCGCATATTTTGTAATAGCTTATGATAGGTAGATAAAGTTAGGATTTTTTGTCTTTTATGGGATGCCGTATCGTGTTTTCTTATATTTCCTACTTACCTTTCTTATCTTCACTCTTGCAGATTTTGCTCTCTTATCGCAAATAAGGGAATATGTTAAGTTCTTATTTAATATTATTAACTTGTGCCTTTTCTGATATTCTTCAGGCTCAGTCAGTATATTACGCTATATAATTTTTGCTGTAACATAGAAATAATTAATAATTAATATTTTCGGTGATATTCGTGCCGTAAATTGTTTGAAACTTTTTTAAGTTTTTTCAGTTCTTGTAAATAATAGATTAGCTACGCATTTGTAATAGGTTATGATAGGTAGGTAGATTAATCGAATTGATATTTTTCATTTACTGTCAAACGCTACATCATGTCTTTTTATATTCTTACTTACTTTTTTATCTTCACTCTTGTAGATCTTTTTCTCTTATCACAAATCTCGTACTTTTCTCGATTATGGAAATATCTCGATGCAGTGCGATCGTCATAAAATTAAAGCCGAAAAGGGAAGAGAATTGAAAATTTAGTGTAACGGATACGAAGAACCAAGGCGTTCGTGAACATCACCCGTATGCGCATGAGCGTCGTTCTATCTTTGTTATTTACTAAAAGTTGAACAAAGATAGAACGACACTCGTGTGCACACGGATGATGTTTCCGAACGCGTTCTAGCAATGGAATGTGATTGGCTCTTATTGGGCGTTTTTTTAGCGAGATACACAGATGACACAGTGTACTACACATTATCATATGTGATCGGCTGTCAAATGAAGAAATTTAAAAATCTATATTTGATAGAGAGCCAATCGCGCGATAATGTGTAGTATATTGTGTCATCTGTGTATCTTGCTGGAAAACGCTCACTTTTAGAACGAATTAATGTCGAGTGTTGATAGTAGTGTTTTCGAATGAACGAATCAGTTTAATTAATTACTATATTTTACTATGAATTCAAGCCTTTTATTGGCAGAGACGATGCAATGACGTCAGCATTGACATCAGCTTTTTCGAAAAAGCAATGCTTTCATTGGATAACGCCTATCTCTTAGCCATTCTGCGATAGGCTATACATTTTTAAAAATTATTTAAAATTTTTTAGAAAATTTATTAAGGCTAGATTTCAAAACTGTAAAATTTTCTCTCTGAAGAAAATTTTACTCGATGGCCGAATGGCTTGGAACCAATCGGAAACGCTTAAGAAAAGTAATGGACGGTCATTGAGTAAAATTTTCCTCGGAAAGTACGTTTTAAAACATGGCCTTAAAACATGAAATAAAAAAATAATATGTGCAAATTATATTAATTTATTTATTTATATATACGTATAGCAATTTAATCTGTTCTTTACTTGATATATAGAATATTTAACACATATAAAACATAAATTTATAAAATCTTTAGTTTTAAAACTGTTTTTTACAGAAATGATACAAACAAGATTTGTTGTTACGCACATCCAGATGCCCCACTTATAGAAGATTACAGAGCGGGAGACCAGATTTGCTCGGAATGCGGATTAGTTGTAGGAGATAGGTAACAGCACTACGAATAAGAGCATAAAATTAATTATATATAACGAATATAATATTCTTATATTTATTTTCTTACACCAAAGAGAGATAGATGTAGGTTCAGAATGGAGAACATTTAGCAATGAAAAATCAGGCATAGATCCACATCTCGTGTTGGTGGACCGGAGAATTCTCTTCTGAATGGCGCAGATTTGTCCACAATGATTGGACCTGGAACGGATGCTGCGTCTTTTGATGGGTTCGGTACTGCCAAAAATATCAAAATCGGCCTACAGTCAGTATCACGTTTTTTGTCTTTGATACTTTGCACATGCAAATTATATTAAACTTAGCAATAATATATATATTTTTTTACATGAGTAGTTCTGACAGAGCTCTGCTTAATGCATTTCGCGAGATTAATGATATGGCGGATCGTATCAATTTGCCAAAAACTATTGTAGACAGAGAGCTATACATATATATATAATATTATCTCAAGATTGAGATTCAGTCTGCTTTTTCCAAGCCTTCGCAGAAGCCAAGAATTTTAGATTTGGCCTCTGCGATTCGTCTTCCGGAAATACAAAGTCCAAAACTTCCTCCCAGCCGTTGTCGTTGCCATCCTCGCCAACGACGCGCCTCCTTTTCTTCACTCTACGCGGCATTTTCGCCATAATCCTCGCGAGACTTTCCGGGGTGCCCTTCTCGCTTTCAAAATCTTTCCATGCTTCTAATAGCAACACTCGACTCTCGGTATCACCACTGGATCTCAGCGCGTCGTTTCCGCGCTCGAAGATACGTCTCGCCAAAACGACGTTGTCTGGACTATCTTCCAACTGTGGATTCAATAGTTCAAATTTTGCGTATGCTATCCAGACTTTAACGTGCAATGTACGCTCTAGCAATCGTTCGAATAGCTGGCGGGAGTTGTCTGCTTCGCCTTGAGCAATCTCGAAGTCGATATACGATTTCCATAGCAGCTCCGGCATGTCCAGTCGCGGTCGTGCGACAGCGCACTCGTATATCGCTCGAGCCCGATCTATCTCGCCCAATCGCGTCTCCAGCTCGGCAAATCGCATCCAGGTGGTACAGTTCTCCGGGCCAAACTCGAGAAATTTCTCGTAGAGCTTTCGGCAACGATCAAACTCCACGAGCTGTATTTCGAGATCAATATAACTTCGAAAAAGTTTGTCCGATGGGCATATTCCCAATGCTAATCCCAATGTTTTTCTCGCCTTAGCCAGATTCTTTTGACGTATCTCGAAGTACGCGTAAAGAAGCCAGATTTTCGAAAAGGTAAACCGTTTGTGCGGTATGAGGTCGAGGCACACTTTGTACACCTGTCGGCACCGTTCGATATCCTTTGCCTCAAGTTCCTCGAAAAGAGCGTACTTGATCCATAAATAGATGTATCTTCGCCAAAATTGTTTTTCCTTGGTAGGCGGCACGTTAGCTATCGCTCGTTCGTACGTTTCACGAATCACGTCAACATTACCCTCCGATTCTACCAATCGCAAGTAGTCGAACCACGCGTCGTAATTGGAGGGATTCTCTTTAATTTCCTGTTCGTATTGGTATTTCCGCTTGCTGACTATCACGTCTTCGATACCTGAACGATCGCCGTACTTCTTTTCGTGGATCGTATACGCCTTGTAAATCTCCTGAGTGTTACTCTTCGGTAAGTGATCGAGCGCGTACTTATAAATTACACGGGCACGATCGTGTTCTCGTTGACCTTCTTCGAATTTGGCGAACGCTAGGAACAGTTTCTCATCGAGACCTTCGTCTCCGTAAAAGCTTACGGCTCGTTCATATACCGTGCGCGCACCCTTGATGTATCCATACGACTCTTCGAAGCGGGCGTATTTTATCCAGTGTTTCACGTCAGGGTGAACCATCACAAAACGCTCGTAGATCTGTCGAGCTCGATCTATCTCCTTATAACGAAGCTCAAATTTTATGTATGTCTGCCAGGCCTGTTCGTCTGGTTCCCACTCCATCCATCGCTCAAAGACTTGACGCGCACCAGCAATGTTCTCCAAAGTCTCTTCCATATAAGTGTATTTGTACCAAAATTGATTGGCTCGTGGCAGTAAAGTCACAGCTCTATCCCATAAATTTCGAGCGTGATTTATCTGCCTATTGCGCATTTCCATTTCCGTGTATTTGAGCCATAATGCAATATTTCGATGATCCACTTCCAACGCTCGCTCGTAGATAGATCTCGCACGTTGTATCTGTTTCTGAGACTCCTCCCATTGAGCATACTTTGTCCAATTCGTAATGATCATACGATTTTTACGAATGATATCTTCAAATGCTTTACGCTTGCGATGCTGGTAGTCCGCAAGCTCGTGAGGATCCGATATTTTCTGTTTTGGCGGTGGCGGAAGAATTTCCAAATCTCGCTCCTTTGCTTCGCGCAACAACTGCTCCGCAGTGATTTGTATCTCTGCGGGCGCCTTATTTTTTACCTTTGCCACTTTGGGCATTTTCTGTGATTTTTCCATCTTTTATAAATTAGATTACGTTAAAGTTAATATTTATACGATACTGGCTCGAACCCTTCAACCTTCGTGGCGCTATTCAATGCGTATACTATTTTTGCTGTAACACAAAAATAAATAATAATTAGTAATTTCAATTTCAATAGCAATTTGTAAATTGTTTTTCAAAATCCTTCTAAACGAATTAGCAGCGCATATTTTGTAATAGCTTATGATAGGTAGATAAAGTTAGGATTTTTTGTCTTTTATGGGATGCCGTATCGTGTTTTCTTATATTTCCTACTTACCTTTCTTATCTTCACTCTTGCAGATTTTGCTCTCTTATCGCAAATAAGGGAATATGTTAAGTTTTTATTTAATATTATTAACTTGTGCCTTTTCTGATATTCTTCAGGCTCAGTCAGTATATTACGCTAATTTATAATTTTTGCTGTAACATAGAAATAATTAATAATTAATATTTTCGGTGATATTCGTGCCGTAAATTGTTTGAAACTTTTTTAAGTTTTTTCAGTTCTTGTAAATAATAGATTAGCTACGCATTTGTAATAGGTTATGATAGGTAGGTAGATTAATCGAATTGATATTTTTCATTTACTGTCAAACGCTACATCATGTCTTTTTATATTCTTACTTACTTTTTTATCTTCACTCTTGTAGATCTTTTTCTCTTATCACAAATCTCGTACTTTTCTCGATTATGGAAATATCTCGATGCAGTGCGATCGTCATAAAATTAAAGCCGAAAAGGGAAGAGAATTGAAAATTTAGTGTAACGGATACGAAGAACCAAGGCGTTCGTGAACATCACCCGTATGCGCATGAGCGTCGTTCTATCTTTGTTATTTACTAAAAGTTGAACAAAGATAGAACGACACTCGTGTGCACACGGATGATGTTTCCGAACGCGTTCTAGCAATGGAATGTGATTGGCTCTTATTGGGCGTTTTTTTAGCGAGATACACAGATGACACAGTGTACTACACATTATCATATGTGATCGGCTGTCAAATGAAGAAATTTAAAAATCTGTATTTGATAGCCAATCGCGCGATAATGTGTAGTATATTGTGTCATCTGTGTATCTTGCTGGAAAACGCTCACTTTTAGAACGAATTAATGTCGAGTGTTGATAGTAGTGTTTTCGAATGAACGAATCAGTTTAATTAATTACTATATTTTACTATGAATTCAAGCCTTTTATTGGCAGAGACGATGCAATGACGTCAGCATTGACATCAGCTTTTTCGAAAAAGCAATGCTTTCATTGGATATCGCCTATCGCTTAGCCATTGTGCGATAGGCTATACATTTTTAAAAATTATTTAAAATTTTTTAGAAAATTTATTAAGGCTAGATTCAAAAACTGTGTAAAATTTTCTCTCTGAAGAAAATTTTACTCGATGGCCGAATGGCTTGGAACCAATGGGAAACGCTTAAGAAAAGTCTTCTTCTTTTTCTCTGATATGGCTGGAAGACTTTCCGAAAGGAATTGTCTATACACCATTAACTAGGTATAGGTATTAGATAGGTTAATATATGATAAACCAATATAGGCATTATATAGGATAATGTGTGAAAACCTCTTTTTGGGTCATATGGGAGGATGGGACCCGAGCGGAATCGAACCTGGAATCTTTCGATTACTAGCCTGCGACTCTACGCCCGGCGCTACGCATCGCCCCCGCTTAAGAAAAGTAATGGACGGTCATTGAGTAAAATTTTCCTCGGAAAGTACGTTTTGAAACATAGCCTTAAAACATGAAATAAAAAAATAATATGTGCAAATTATATTAATTAATTTATTTATATATAGGTATAGCTATTTAATCTGTTCTTTACGATATTTCGCCAAAATTGAAATATACCCATCACGTATACATACGGTTGTAATCGCCATTATTACATTGCGCATGCGTGAAAAGAGGAGCCCGTCTAACAATATTGGTTCGACGATATTACATACTTTATACTTTATACACTGTGACTGTGATAAATTGGACAGGTTGGATAGGGGCAAATGCGAAAATCAGTGAAAATATGGCAAGTTCGTCACGGTAAGTTCTGCATAATTACAATATTATTTTCGACAAATTATTATCGATGATGTAATAATGCACCATTAACTAGGTATAGGTATTAGATAGGTTAATATATGATAAACCAATATAGGCATTATATAGGATAATGTGTGAAAACCTCTTTTTGGGTCATATGGGAGGATGGGACCCGAGCGGAATCGAACCTGGAATCTTTCGATTACTAGCCTGCGACTCTACGCCCGGCGCTACGCATCGCCCCCGCTTAAGAAAAGTAATGGACGGTCATTGAGTAAAATTTTCCTCGGAAAGTACGTTTTGAAACATAGCCTTAAAACATGAAATAAAAAAATAATATGTGCAAATTATATTAATTAATTTATTTATATATAGGTATAGCTATTTAATCTGTTCTTTACGATATTTCGCCAAAATTGAAATATACCCATCACGTATACATATGGTTGTAATCGCCATTATTACATTGCGCATGCGTGAAAAGAGGAGCCCGTCTAACAATATTGGTTCGACGATATTACATACTTTATATTTTATACACTGTGACTGTGATAATATTGGACAGGTTGGATAGGGGCAAATGCGAAAATCAGTGAAAATATGGCAAGTTCGTCACGGTAAGTTCTGCATAATTACAATATTATTTTCGACAAATTATTATCGATGATATAATAATTGTCAAATGAATCGTACTCTAGATATTATTAATAACTAAAGTAAAAAGAACTAAAGTAAAGGTTAAGATCGCGTATATTTGTATGTGATTTTATTTACTTCACCAAGTACTTTCAATCAGCGTAAGAATAAATTAATTGCGATAAGATAAGATTTTAGGCTGTAAAATAAATTTCCTTATAAAAGTAAACTGCTGCATTATGCATTATCAATATATTAATAAAGCTTATAACTAGAGATGCAATTGCGTTGAAGAAGTTATTTATTTGTTTACATTTGCACAATCATGCACTGTTTACCTATTGCCTGATTATGTAATTTTACTTGATATATAGAATATTTAACATATAAAACATAAATTTAAAATCTTTAGTTTTAAAACTGTTTTTTACAGAAATGATACAAACAAGATTTGTTGTTACGCACATCCAGATGCCCCACTTATAGAAGATTACAGAGCGGGAGACCAGATTTGCTCGGAATGCGGATTAGTTGTAGGAGATAGGTAACAGTACTACGAATACGAGCATAAAATTAATTAACGAATATAATATTCTTATATTTATTTTCTTACGCCACAGAGTGATAGATGTAGGTTCAGAATGGAGAACATTTAGCAATGAAAAATCAGGCATAGATCCATCTCGTGTTGGTGGACCGGAGAATCCTCTTCTGAATGGCGCAGATTTGTCCACAATGATTGGACCTGGAACGGGTGCTGCGTCTTTTGATGGGTTCGGTACTGCCAAATATCAAAATCGGCGTACAGTCAGTATTACGTTTTTTCTCTTCGATACTTTGCACACGCAAATTATATTAAACTTAGCAAAAATATATATTTTTTTTAGATGAGTAGTTCTGACAGAGCTCTGCTTAATGCATTTCGCGAGATTAATGGTATGGCGGATCGTATCAATTTGCCAAAAACTATTGTGGACAGAGCTAATACGTTGTTTAAGCAAGTGCACGACGGCAAAAACTTGAAAGGTCGCGCGAACGATGCAATCGCTTCCGCGTGTTTGTATATCGCCTGTCGACAGGAGGGCGTCCCGCGCACATTCAAGGAGATTTGTGCCGTCAGCAAGATAAGCAAGAAAGAGATCGGTCGATGTTTTAAGTTGATTCTGAAGGCCCTCGAAACCAGCGTCGATCTCATTACTACAGGCGACTTTATGTCCAGATTTTGTTCCAATCTAGGTCTTCCCAATATGGTTCAAAGAGCTGCTACACATATTGCCAGAAAAGCTGTGGAGATTGATATTGTACCAGGCAGGTCGCCTATTTCAGTTGCAGCTGCAGCGATTTACATGGCATCACAGGTGTGCAAACTATATTCTATAAGAACACTGAAATAATACTGTATTCTATAACCTGCATTATTTTATCTTACACAGGCTTCAGAAGATAAAAGATCGCAGAAAGAAATTGGAGATATCGCTGGTGTTGCAGATGTTACAATTCGACAATCGTATAAATTAATGTATCCACATGCTAATAAGCTCTTCCCAGAAGATTTCAGATTCGTCACACCGATCGATCAGTTACCGCAGATGTAAAGTTAGAAAAGACTTGCTTTATCTTTTTGAAGTATATATTTGATCATTATATTATATTTTAAAGGACTAATTGTTTTCCATCACAAGCAATCAAATATAAGTAATCCAGTCATTTTATTCACAAGGCACATTCCTAAGCAATTTATACAGTTCAAATTTTTTAACTTGTGGAATTCGGCAAGAGAACGACAAGTTAAACTTTTTCTTTTCCTATTCTATTTTATTTTGTTTCTCAGAAATATATTAGTGCCTGGATAGTATATATTAAATGTATTTTATGTGTTCTGCTGTATAAAAATTATTATTTAACACAGTGTATATTTGTTGTGTATGCTACATATGATACTTTTTATTATTTTCTTTTTTATTTGAAATTTTATAATTTATAAAATATAAAGAGAGAATTATTTATCGGATAATTTTTTTTTTTAGAAGCACTGTATAAATAAAGAAATTTTTATAAAATGGCCTTAAAATTTGAAAATTACACGTATATATATAGTTAATATCATTATAATAAATTATATAATTAATACTGTGTGTAGTAGTAATATAGCGTAGGTATAATAGGAGAATAATAATAATAGGAATAAAGCAGGTAGATCTATGTAAAATCTTTATGACACAGATCGATAATGTTTTATGATATCATCTTGCAATTTTAATGAAGTTAAATGAATAATCCAGTTCAGCATTTGACATTAGGCCTGTAATATCTCATTTGATCTTTTTTTTCAGATCTTTTGATTGAACAAACAATTAAAGGGGGGGGGGGCTTGGATTTTGTTTAATATACTACGTGTATATATATATATTTATAATTACACAATTATAGTTATATTAATTGTATACAATTTTCTAGGAATGTATATAATTAATACTATTAATATAATTATGTAATTAATATATAATATGTATGATATAATGCCTGCATATATTTGCATATCTGGAATATATTAAAATATGTATGAGAGCGAAAAAGAGAGATATACAACAAAAATGATGGATTATACTAAACTCTGTTTTCTTCATCTAATATAATATTCGAAATTTTTTTTTATATACACATTCAAGTATTATTTTGTCATAATTGAGAACTGGAGAATATTGTATAATAAGAGTATATAAAATTTACTGTGATATATTTAAAAAGTGAAAAAAGTAAAACTATGTATATTGCAAATAACTCTAATTTGTCAATTTATATCTGAGTTTGTCAAAGATTTCAAAAGCTGTTAAATAAGGCTGTATAAAGTATTTTTAAACATATACAGATTATATATATTATATACACTGGATTATTGTGTTATATATTAATCCTCTTTGTTCTCTTAAGTCAGTATAATAAAAATTTATATTTATCTATCATATTTCACACACATGTATTTTACTTATTTTGTATTGCTAGTGATAAGCAAATTTAATAAAATATAATTCCGATAACTCTACTATTTTTATTTTTCTAATACATATTTGTTTTGTTCCGATTGATAAAGCTTTTTATAAAAATATCTTTCAATTTTTTTTTTAAGTTTGTCTTATAACATTCGTAATAGCGTGATGCAAAGTGTATTCCTTAATTGCACTTTGTTGCACTTGAAACAGAAAACATAGTTCACAAGGACGAACCTTTACTGCTATACTTTACTGGTTTTCTCTTTTTATTCCTTTAAAGCTTAAATATACATTTATTTCATTTTAAAGTGCGAAAAAGTGCATTTTACAAAAATGACATCTTAATTGTTATACATGGTCATAAACAATAACGTAACCTAATGTGGCGATTAAGCTGCAATTAAATTCAACGCATACGTTTTATCTTAGTACATATCAAAAATTTTGCATTCCAAGTACGATGGTGATTTAGCTACCTTTTTTAGTTTATGTAACTTTTTGTATTATGTGTTAATGAGAATTATTTACAATGTAAATTATATATATAAGTTTGTAAACATATTATTCTTGATTCAAGTATCTAATATAACAGCAAAGGTTATTTTAATATGAAAGTAAGATAATAATTTATTTTTATTTTCCAGAAAGCTTACATATACAATTATAAAATGAATACGATACCTCCTGTTAAACCACCGCGTGGGATTAAACCAACGAAAGAAACGGCAAGTAAATTTTACAATGAATTGTTTTCTCTTTTTAAATTTATAGTTAGAACAAAATGTACAAATTATTAGAGAGATATTTACTTGTAGTCTCTTATATAAATCTCGTATATCTTATAGAGTGGTCTATTGATCTCTGTGATTCGTGCTTTATCAGCAAGCGAGACAAATGAGCAACGAGAGATTGAAAAGGCTAAGTTGGAAAAAGAATACAAACGTAGCGATCAACGATTGGAAGAATTAGTTTCACTGTACGATCAAGATCTCATGGAAGTTATGCAAGTAAATAAATAAATATAGATAAATAATAAATAATAAATACTGATATATCCGAATGTAACGAGAATTAGAGAAATATAGATACTTATAACTATGTATTATATCACATTACACTTTATTTCAGATATTCGGTGCATTATCTGAGAAGGTCACGTCATTGCGAGAAAAGATTCATGCTGTAAAGGAGAATTTAAATGCCTGCAAGCAACTGCTGAGATGTAAACGAGAGGAGTTATTGAATTTGTGGTTAGAAGGAATAGAACACAAACAAGTTCTACATCTTTTAAAAGATGTGTAAGTTATGTATGCATATATTTAAGACTCTTCTCTCTCTCTAAAAAAAAAAAAAAAAAACTTTCAATTTCAGATCATCGGATTCATGCGGACATATAATATCTTTAACAGAACCTGAGCCATTACAATTATCCAATATATCGCATGATCCCTTAGTAGATCAATAAAAATTTTGTGATCCTGTGTGTTACATTTAACGATTCAAAAATTATATATTTAATTTTAGTTGTATATAAGAATAAAAAATATTAAGTTTTTTTAATAGTTTTTTAAGTAAGACAGTACAAGTTATATATATTTTATATATCGTGTAAGAAAAAATAAAAGATACATTTGTCATTTTGTTTTGTTTTGTTAAAATTGACTTTACAATTTACGAGCAGCCGAATCACCGTATATCTCCGTACTTTTATTGCATGAAACATAATGAGTTATATGACAGAAGAAAAAAAAAGTTTGTACTGTTTTACAAGTAGGTGTACATCAATATTTATTTATATTATGTTATATTATTCTCGTGTGCGTTTGGAAAAAAGTATTACAATTAATCTCGAAAATAAAAGAGTATTGAATAATTTTAAAGATAATTTCTCAAGATTTACTATTCTATAATAACATTCATTCTTTCAAAATTATCTAATTCTTTTTTACAGTCCTAAATAAAGCGAGATAAACAATAATATACTTGGGGGGGGGGGGATAAAAATTGCTCAACAAGCAATGTTGAAAGCTAATAACGCGGAGAATTATAGACATTTAGAGAATAATTATGACCGACTACGATTCGAAATTCGATATCTATCGAAAGTTGATGACGTTGCAAAAATCCTCGAGGTATCTACCAATCGGTATCGTCGATAGATCTCGAATCGCAGTCGGGTAACGGACGCGTCGCGGTATAGTCGTATTCGATATCCCTCCGTTTATCGCGATTATTTCCGCGTAAAAGTGAATCGCAAGTGTCTCGCAAGACCTAAGTATCAGACGTTCGTATTGACGCGTTAGACATTGCTATTGAACATGAATATCGCGATATCGATTTATCAGCTTGATCGATGATCATCGAAGTAAATATATCTACGAATTCCTCTGCAAATTGCAATTTCTCGCGATTCGTATCGTGCGAACGTAGGCGCTAACGTATAGCGGTTACGTCACGCTCGCGAACCGCCAAGTACGACGGAATCGACGGAACTATCGCGACAACAAGAAACATGGCGGCATTGCGTAGCACCGAACGCGAGGAGGTTGGAGCTGGGTAAAAGCGGGACGTGCGCTTCTCGCGCGTCGAGTGACACGCTTATCGCGCGCGCGTCGCGACAAATAGCGCGTGCCGTTTGACAGAATCGTGAGGACGAGAGGTGAACGCGATGAGCGCGCGCCGCGCTGTCTGACAGTATACGCGGTGTTTTGTGACGAAAGGATCTCGCCCGCCGCGGCCGACCCGGCCGGAATCTATATCTATACACGCCTGGAGAATATCATCGCGCGTAATTATTATTTGACAGTCTCTCCGGTTCAAGGTATGTGGGATTGTTTTTTCCATACATCGCGCATCGAGTCAGTCCTCCTGTCTCACTCGCTCTTTCTTCTCTCTCTCTCTCTCTCTCTCTCTCTCTCTCTCTCTCTCTCTCTCTCTCTCTTATTTATGTCACTCGCGTCGTTTCGCGATGCTTTATCAAATCGCGCGATATCGAGCTATATATAATCGCGATCCAGCCTCGAAATGATTGTCGCGCCGTACGTGTAGGACGATCGAGTATGTTGTAGCTGGCCCGTTTCGGGTGTGTTCCCCCCCCCCCCACCCTTCTGTTGTCATATCGCCCGCAAAGGGCATTGACTTCTAGAGCGCATCGTCCTCGGCAGGCGCTTTATCTCCCGAGAAGGCGCCGTTGTTAGCGATCTAACACAATGTTAATCATAAATTGCGTCGTTTGCTTGTTCCGGATAAAAGGGTTATGACGGGGATTGGGGTAGGCTTTATGAGAGAGATATATTGTCGTCGTGAATGTTCGAGCGGTGACGAATCAGATAACGATTTGCCCAAATGCGCTATCGTTCCCGTATCGAATTATCTTTGCCGATTATTTTCGTGACGTGCCTTTGACAAGACCTAAATCGATATTTGTTTTGCCGATAAATATAAACATTATATATATATATAAATGAAAAGTTTTATTCTCTGTAAAAAGCGCAAAGATTTGCGATGATAAGCGATTTTGCAGAGGTAAAAAGGTATCGATGATCCTAGATAAGAACGGAGGAATTGATTTCAAGAGTAATCGCGCGAAAGAGCACAATCATCGAGATTCTTAAAGATTGCCGGCTGATTGAAATAATGTAGGAGGAAGAGCGCGTAGCGCGCTCACACTCACGCGCGCGCGCGCACACATACACATATATAGAGACAAGCTGGATATATACATTTGCGATAAATAGGTCAGACGCTTCTCAATATCGCGGTCGTTGACCCCCGGGCATTCATCCTGTCGATAAAGCAGAACGTTAATTGTCTTGTTTCATTATCTATATACACGTCGACGCGATAGAGGTCACTACGCGATATATTTTTTATTTATATATAATTATTTTTTTCTTACTCATAACGTTGTTGGACAGTTTATCGAGATGCTTAGTTTTTTTTTTTTTTTTTTTTTTTAATATTCTTCTCGAAAACTGTGCTTGTTCATTGTGATCTATATTTCTAAAAATATAAAGTGAAAATTATAAAATAAAAATTATTATATTAATTTTTTTAAAGATATATTAATATTTATTTAATAAATAAATATTAATATTTATATAAAAATAAAATTATTATAGTAAAAAATAAAATTTATATATTAAATATTAATATTTATTTAATAAATATTAATATCTATTTAATAAATAAATATTAATATATCTTTACTAATAATAAGATTTTGATAATTGAGATTATTTCTTGTTGAAATGAATATTGCGTTTTTCCTTGAAAAGTATTGCTTTCCGTGTTACTTTGCCATTAAATAATTCTATCATATTTTCTTATATCTAAAAAAATCAAAATTTGTATGATATTAATTGATTTATAAATTTACTTAATTAATCAGAGACTTTTGATGACAAAGGATATATAAATTTGCTAGCAAAAATAATAAAGAAGAATGTCTAATCTTCGACAATTTTTATATAATTCACATAATCGATTTATAATATGATTTTATATCGCTTTGCTAATGTTCATTTTTGTTAGTATAAGCGACTTATACAGTGTTATACATTTATATGTGTACAAGCTATTGAATTTTCCAGCAGCTTTGTTAAATTTATCAGAAGCTAAGTGTGGAGCAGGAGAAAAAGGTCAACGTTTCGATGTATATTTAGTCTTCAGATGATCGTGAGAAGACAAAATGTGCCGGCCTTGAACCCAAAAACTGTATTCGACAACGCGTCTCACTTTATTCTGCAAGATTGGTCTTATCAGTTTTTGTCAGAGTTTCAAAAATTTATAGTTTTACGTGAGTGTGAGAAGGAGTTCTTAAAAAAAAAAAAAAAAAAAACCGAATCGATTCAAATAAAATAATTAACAAACGCCCACATGTACCAGTATCCCAGTGGGATGCTGATCGATCTTCAAGACTTCTGTTTTATTCTAAAATTGTTTTCATATAATATTGATCATTTCCTTGTATTTTCTAAAAATATTTAAAGCATCAACTGTATTAAAACATGTTTTAAATAATTTCTTTTTGTCTCCTAGAATGTCATCGGTAAATGCAAAAGCGAGACTTGTTTTATTTTTAAGAAATTCTTGATTATTATAAAACAATTTTTATATAGAGTTTTAAGCATTTCTTAATTTAATATTAGAACTTTTTAGAATATTCTTAGAACTGTTTTGAAATAAACAGAGATTTTGAAAATCGATCAGCCATGTTTGCACATATTAGTATTTTCTCGGTACTATTTTATATTAATCGATGCGTTTTTAAAAATTAGGATTCTGTATAGAACTTACGTAAAACTATATATTGTTAAATCCGACAATAAATGAGAGGAAATTTTCGCAAAACAATGTGAACGTTTTAGGCGTTTTAATTTTTCTATGTGGTTTTTTTTCTTTTTCTTTTTCTTTTTTTTTATTTAACGGTTAGAACTTTGTTTAAATTATCAAAAGCTACAGAATTATTGAAAGTAAAACCAAATCTTAATTATTTAAAAATTTCTACAAAATGATACATCAGCTTCGCACAAACTATATATTTTATCTCTTAAATTTCGAAAAGTTTAGAAGATGAAATTGTCTTTTGATTTTACAATTTTTTTAATGCGCGTTTTTCTTGTCTTTTCCCTTACAACAATTATTGATTAAAAGTTAATTTAATATTTAATAATTTATTTAATTAAAGTTCAAGTTTTAATCAAGCATTTCTTAAAACTGATTTCAACGTAACAGTTAAGTAACTATAGTTGAAGATTATTATCGTCACCGAATTTGCTACGCTTTTTTAATAAAATTATTATACTTCCTGGAGATCTCTCGTACTTCTCGGTTATATTTTCTTCCATAGGCAATTTGTGTAATATAATTTAGGATAGATATAAATATTCATTTGCCAAGTTTTAGGTACATGTATGATTGATCGTTTGGCAAATAAAAAAAATGTAAGAAGTTATGTGAAAAGTTATATAACTTTAATATCAAAATATTAGGCTGCATAATATAATTTGGCCGATTAAATAATTGTCTGAAGTTCAACTTTAGACTTGAATGAAGTTTGAATATAAAGCGAAACGGCATTGCTTCGTATCTTAAAGTTATCAAGGACAATGATCATAGTATGCGATACGGATATACTATAGCAAAGTCGAGCTGTACAAACAACCCGTTCCGCGAGAAAACTGGGCAATCCTACGGTACGTGTGTTTACATTGTAAAAAGGTCGAATTTAAGATTGGAAACCGATATGAAGAGATGCCTCTTACAGCGTTTCTTGATTTAATCCTATACAAGAGCATTAATCCTGCGCAGTATGAGATGAGGATTAGAGTCTAAATGTCTCTTTCAAAATTGAAAATATAATAAAAGATATATATATATATATATATAAAATATACAAATAATACACGTTAAACATTTTTAACACATTTTATATAAATAAAATATAACAAATAATTTTTTATTTTAAGAATTTTCTTTTATTGGTTTTTAAATTCCTAAATTTAATATTATTTTTAAACAATATTAGAATACATGGTTAATTTTATCAGTAGCAATATGCGAGGAATGGAAAAATACAGTAGTTCTATTTATATTATATATATATATATATAAAACTTAAATGATAACTCTTACAATAAAATATGAGCTTAAGAGAAAAATATTATATTTATTATATTCAAGTTTACAAATGTAAATTGCATTTTATATATTTTTTTTTAATTTGTGAAAAACATTTAACATATTTTGGAAAATTTTACGCCTGAATTTTCATATTGTGTGATATATTATAATTCGGAGCAACAAAATGCGATCGTTGATTTAGTAAAGCTTGCATGTCCCTTTTTATTGCTATTTATTGTTGATCCAGCAAATCTTAACCCTACAATCGTGTTTTTGTTCATCACCGTCATGATCGTTCAATACCAACTACTTTCGAAACTCGTAACGCTAGTTTTTTTTTTTTTTTTTTTTTTTTTTTTTTTTTTTTTTTTTGAGGGGATTAACCGGCAGAGGATGGCCTTATCAAAAATCTCGAGTGCATTCACTTAAATTTGAACGGCCGGTTAGCGATTCCTCATACTAAAAATATCTCCAGGAAATGAATTCCAGCTAAATCGATTCTCGACATACAAACGTACCTCTATTAAATTTGTTTCTCTATCGTATTGAAAATCGCATTACATATATCTCATTATTTACCAGTATCATCATTCGTCGAATTATATATTCTATGAATGTTTGATATTAATTTTTAAACAATTTTAGAATCGTAATCAATTTTTCCAAATTTTTTATAAATTGTTTTAATAAATATAACTTTTATAAATCGTTTTATAATAAAAGTATAAGTAAAAATGAAGAAGATGTAAAGATATACATTTTTTTTATTAAATATTATATTGGTTTTTTTGGAAGGAATATACACTTTATTTCGCATTTAAAAATTTCTTGTATTTATGTCTTTTAAAACCGTACATTTCGTTAAAAAAATGTATAAAATTTTTCTTATATATAAAAAGAATATTCTTTTTTGGCATGTTAAAACTCCTCTTGCTTAGATTTTTTCTTTTTTTTTTTTCGAAATTTTTGAGAATATATTAATTTTTTAAAACTTTCTTTTAGAAACTGATTTATCTTTTTTCAAGTTTTAATAGTTTAAATAGCGTATTTTATATAGATTAGGATTTTCATTGTTCTTTTTATCGTGGCCTGCACCGCTTTTATACAGGGTGTCCCATTTTAAAGGACCCACTCAAATATCTCAGAAACACTGCGTTAAATCGAAAAATGTTTCAAACAAAAGTTGTGTGGCTTCAAGGGGGCCTATAATAAAGTATTCTTTCATTAAGTACTTTTTGAGTTATTTTATATTTTAATCTGACGTATTTTGATATAAAAAATAAAATATTTCGTAAAATATTCAGTTTTTGATAATCTTACCGTAATACTTCTATGTACAGAATAATAAGACAAATTAATTAGTGCCAAAAAAAACAAATAATTGTTTAAAAAAATACATTGTAAATAATTTTCTTAAAAACAATTTTTTTTTATACTAATTGATTTGTCTCATTATTCTGTACATAGAAGTATTACGGTAAGATTATCAAAAACTAAATATTTTACGAGATATTTAATTTTTTATATCAAAATATGTCAGATTAAAATATAAAATAACTCAAAAAGTACTTAATAAAAAAATACTTTATTATAGTGTTTTGGAAAGCTCTCGATGTCAGCTACAAGAATACTAAATAAAAAATGGAGGTTTCCATTTAAGATTTTAAAGTTGACCTTCATATGACCTTCAAATGATTTTCCAAGATCAAATCATTGTCATCATCTTACGGCCCCCTTGAAGCCACACAACTTTTGTTTGAAACATTTTTCGATTTAACGCAGTGTTTCTGAGATATTTGAGTGGATCTTTTAAAATGGCACACCCTGTATATCCTTCGTTCAAGGGTACATAGGCTTTCGTTAATAATCGCGTCGTTTACCGTGCGCGATAAGTATTATACATTGTATGTACGTTTCAAATTGCTCTACAGTAAAGTTCACAGTGTCATTATTATAGAAGGTACAGAAAAATATGTAGAGACATAACGACTAAATCGGACAGAATGCGTCGGCAATAATGCATTCGACATCTCATAAATTCTGCCGATGACTAATGGTACCCGCGCGTACAAAAGCAAAGATGTATCATCATCGATCAGTTGTTATAACGGTACCCGTGCGTAGGGACTTAATAAACGTCGCATATGATAACGCTATTCTCCGCGGAAACAATAGTAAACGTTTTCTCACATTCAAACTCACAAACGGGTTTGGGCGCATTTTAATCCCCGATTTCTCCAAAGTATTCGCCGTGAATTACGTAAGCGTCATTCATCGTCTTCGTTAAAATGTCATGCTATTTTCATCGTACCGTTATTAATCGGTTTACCGTAACGTTGGTTTAAGAAATCATTAATAATTGTGTACCGATCGTAAATCATCCCCTAACTAGTGTTCCGCTTCGAAAGATACTCCTATTTAAGGTATGTAACAGGAATTCCACATTTAACTCCGTATTGTTTGATTTTCATTTGGTTGGATCTTTCCGAGTGATAGGTGTTAGGTGCTTAATATAGAAATCGATTAAACGTCATTGTTTGGCGTTATAGCCAAGTACTTGATTATACAGGGTGTCCCCAATTTAAATGGCAAAACTTCAAGAGTGTGTAGGGGACCGAAAAACTAAGAAAAGAAGTCCTTTAGAGGTTCGCTCGTTTTTGCTCCATTTTAGAGAAAATCGCAAAAATTCAATCTCTCATTGTCAGTCGCTCTCTTAAGTCGATTAGCATCGAATAAACTTTCTGCTTCCAAGATTCCTTACATATGTAAAGACTTGACGTTATCCTTTATAAGGTGCCAATCAATTCAAGAGAGCAATCAAGAGACCGAATCATAGATGTAATATGCTTGCATTGCTGCAAGAGAGCAACATTTCGAACAATATCTGCATTAAATAGATGATAACATAAATAAAATGTAAATAAATAAGTAAAGAAAGGAAAATTTCTTTTGTTTCTTTTTTTGTGATTTTCTTCAAAATGAAGCAAAAACGAGCAAATCTTTAAAAGACTTTCTCTCTTAGCTTTTCGGTCCCCTACACACCCCTGATGTTTTGCCAGTTTAAATTGGGAACACCCTGTATACTATCAATTCACGACAGAATTACAATTATCCCTGATTATCCCAGCTTCTTGTACGCTTTATTAATTTACAATACAGTTTCGTGTAAATTGTTAATGCTGCAAGTAACATATTTCTTTTTCGAAATTTTTACTTTCCTTTTTAACGGATGATTCTTAATTAACAGTTTATTGCAACAGAAGGGGATCTCCCGTGAATAAATAAAAGGGAACGTTCCATCGTCGCCGGTAAGGATATTGTGCAAAAAGAGACACGCTCGGATGACACGCTGCTTGGAATTTCAATAACAATCAGTAGCGATCAGTTAATACAACTTTTGACACAAGTAATCGGACACTATCGGATCGGTTCTATTGATATCCGAGCTATAATACCTTAAACGATGCGCGAACTTGATCTAAGTTTTCTAGAAGTTATTACGAGACTTTACTTCTTTGTTGACATTGACGTTAGTCAATGTCAAAAGTGTGCATTATATAATGATTTTTACAAAAAAAAAAAAAAAAAAAAAGTATTTTTTAAATTATTATTTAAAATCTTTTTATTTTTAATTACTTTTAAATTATTACTTTTAATTTTAAATATTACTATTAAATTTATTCCCGATCGAAGCATTGTTACAAATTATTATATTTGACGTTGCAAAAAAAAAAAAAAAACTTTTGACATACCGTCGGTTCAATAAAGAGTTTATTCCGTTATGATTTTTCGTGATCGGAAGCTTAAATGAGCAACTTAATGAGAATGGCTATAATCCATTATAAATCAACGAAGAAAAATGAAACATCATTTGTCATATTGTACGGAAAATTATGCGAGAGTTTCTCTCCGGGAAAAATTGCTATATTGCGGCTCCTTTGTCGAACAAAGGAGAAACATGGGTAGACTCTTTATCGGCCGTGTGCTCTTTTGATCGAGTTGCCAGGTCGAATCGTGACCTGTCAGATTTGCAACACAAAAACAGACCGCGGCGGAATCATCGCGAAACGATTGCTGCAAGCGTCCTTTAATTTTAATTAAGGCGATCTGTATGTTAAAGTGGTGGCGCGTGCAACAATGTTCGCCGACAATGAATTATTGTTATCGATGGCATCGTTAAATTCTCGGATTTTAATGCAGTTCGAAAATCCGCTGCGAAACTTGCACATAAATTTCCACACAAACTATTGCCGGTGAGTTTATCACGATGACAACGTAATACATTATGTTCTAAACACAGGCTTTTCGTGGAACAGAATGTCTACCGCGTGTTCATTTTCATCCACACAAATAGCCGTTTCTATTATTTTAACCATTTTATTTTTATTTATTTTTTTTTTTTGTTATTTACAGTCAACTTTATTGGCAAGATTGGTTGCACAAATTACGATCGTCCTCTCTCTCTCTCTCTCTCTCTCTCTCTCTCTCTCTCTCTCTCTCTCTCTCTCTTCTCCTCTATAAAACAAGTTTATATTTTCTATTTAATCTTAGAAAATATCAGACTTTTTTTTAGCACAATCATTGAATGCACATCGTGAAATTTGAAAAGCTAGATAAGAACTGAATAAGAAAATTCGATTATCTTTAGTTTCTTTCAAAAAAATAATCACGCTGATTTTTGTTTCTGATGTTATGGAAAAAATAATTTTCGCATCTTTTTATTCGTGAGCATAAAAAAAGAAAACACTCTAATCGACGTAAGATTTTTCCATATTCGCATGATGTTTTTTTATTCTTAATTTTCTTTTTAATCGAAGAATAAGTGCGTGTGTGTATTTTTAGAAAATCTTAAAGCTGAAAATATTAAAACATTTATGATGTGTTTTGCGGTAAAATAAAATTGTAAAACACCAAAATTTGATTTAAATGCGCATAAGGATTGCATTGTAAGATTAGGCAAGTATGTTCCAAACACCCCGTACATCGAATGCATAATTTCATCTTGTTAGAAGTCTGTGCTTTTTATAAATGAGAAACCTCGGACCGGGTAGAATAATTTTTCGCGTCAACTAGCGATAATTAACGATCGCGATTGCTGAATCACGAAGAGCGCACGACAGATATTTTACGATAGAATCAGGATTCATGATATCAGCCATTCGTTGCGAACATGTCCGCGTACGGATTGTGCAACGGGACGCTATTAGTCTTCATTAAAAACGGAATAGCGCGAATCTTGCGGCGCATCTACGGACTAAACATAAATCTATCCTTAAATTAATCGCATCGCGTTGCAACGGCAATAACAAATTTTCCGTAATACATTGTGGATCTGTTGGATCCATCCTTGTTACATTGATATACAGGATGTCCCATTTTAAAGGACCCACTCAAATATCTCAGAAACACTGCGTTAAATCGAAAAATGTTTCAAACAAAAGTTGTGTGGCTTCAAGGGGGCCGTAAGATGGTGACAATGATTTGACCTTGGAAAATCATTTGAAGGTCATGCGAAGGTCAACTTTAAAATCTTAAATGGAAACCCCCATTTTTTATTTAGTATTCTTGTAGCTGACATCGAGATCTTTCCAAAACACTATAATAAAGTATTTTTTTATTAAGTACTTTTTGAGTTATTTTATATTTTAATCTGACATATTTTGATATAAAAAATTAAATATCTCGTAAAATATTTAGTTTTTGATAATCTTACCGTAATACTTCTATGTACAGAATAATGAGACAAATCAATTAGTATAAAAAAAAAAAATTGTTTTTAAGAAAATTATTTAGAATGTATTTTTTTAAACAATTATTTGTTTTTTTTGGCACTAATTAATTAATTTAAATGGGTCTCCCAGTGTATAAATAAACATAATATTGCTCGTTGGAAGTCATTGTCTCATTATAGGAAATTTCAAACTAAGGCGGATCGTAACTTCAAACATCTTAGTTTATCGATTATGATCGTATGATTGATTAAATCATCCATTCGTTATCGACTCACTTATCGTGCGCTTTCATTTTAAGATCGCTCGTTAATCTCGTAGCTTCGCCACGAAGATTTCGTAATGGAACATCATTTGATAATTATTGAATTTTCCTATTATTATTTAATATTCTTCTTTTTACGAGCTTCTCGCGTTATTTCCGATAAAGCAGAGATGGTTCATATATTAAGCTTGCGCCAGAACTATGCGCGTATTCGCAATTCGTAATTCCCGTTTCGTGAACGGTATAAAGAAATCTGATTGCTTGAATTTGACGAATCATCCATCCACACTATTCACGAATTATAAACGAATAAGTAGTCTGGCGCTAATTTTAATCCCGTATCAGATTATGCATTGAGATTGAAATTTGACAAATCAAGACAAGGAAATTTTAGTTCTCCTTTTATCCCATGATTGGTGAAATTTCAATCTTCAATGCGTAGTCGGATACGGGCTTTATCGAGCTCCGTGTGGCGTCATCAGCGACTTCTAAAGCGGTCGTACATATAGTTAATTAGTAGAAGAATGTTCCCCGATTAAACTAGGTCACGCGACTGACGTCCGTCTTCAAGCTTGACCGGATGATGATAGTTATTTTTATCTCTTCGAGGGGTGCGAGAGAGAGAGAGAGAGAGAGAGAGGACTACAATAAGAAAGCGCAAATTGCAGGGATGCATTGTTGACATCATCACGAATTTTCGCGTTGTTCACGTGAATGAACGTTCGCTTGAAAGCGAAAAGTTCAAGGACACTTGTCTGAATATTTTAATATTCAGACTAATCGGTCAATCGTATCAATCGCTTTCGCCGTCAATGATACCGGGCGCGCAAAGAAGTCGTAAGTTAATTTCATTTATTATATTTTTCTTTTTTAAACTGCAAAATGAATTTATATTTATGGTGCAATTTATTTAATACGATTTTACTCGAGTATATATATATATATATATATATATATATATATATATATTTATATATATATATATATATTTTTTTTTTCCGATTTAAGATTTTATTCGATTTCACATCAGACGCGTAATAAATATTGTATTTATTTTAATTTTCCCGTTGCTCTGTTTATTTGACATAGCTGGCTTAAGCGTATCAGATATTTGTATCCCTCTACTTAAATCTACAAAACAACCAGTCCGGATATTCTTTTTTTCTTCTTTTTTTTTGCCTCGCGCAGACACCTGCCGCAGGTGCAGATCGCTGAAATAAAATTGTCGTAGGGCAATGGCCGTATAGTACCGGCTAAAAATCATCTTAAATAGGCAAGTTACGATGGATTCGTATATTTATCTCACAATTTGAATTGTAATTTCTTTTTCGATGTAATATTCTTCTTGAATGCCACTTTTGAGATATATTAATAATAATTAATATATAAATTTTGCTCTATATCATTAAATTCCTGAGATTCTTCCCGATTATACAATATTATAAAAAATAATAATAATTTTTTTTTAATCGAACAAGCGCAGTCAAAATTACTAAATGATTGAGTTTTCAAGTTGTAAATCGCGTGACTTTGCGTGATATTAATAGCTAAAAAAGGATTTAGAAATATATGGACGGATTTATTATGTAATATACATATGTTAAGTGTTTCATTTATACGCAAATATGCATGCTACTATTTAATTCTTTATCATATGTATTATCATTTCTATCATTAGCATCCATCTTTGTCACTGCGATTGCAAAGGTTTTCCATTTGCGAGTAAATTTATATACAGGATTGAAAAAGTTTATCGTGTTGCGACGCGCGCGATTGAATGTCACAATCTGAAAAATAATGTAGATATTTAAAAAAAAAAAAAAACACTAAGTTAATGAAGGGACACACACGCAAGAGCGCTATTTCGTGAGAATGATAAAAATAGCACAAAGCAACAATAAGATCGCATTATGATCAAGCTCACTAGGAACAGGAGAAAACATGGAATTAGCGTCTGAAGGAGTAATATTGTATGAGCTCGAGCATTATTGATGTATCAAATTCTGTCGAGGCAATCAACCTAAAATATCTCGTTATATATATATATATACAGGGTGTCCCATTTTAAAGGACTCACTCAAATATCTCAGAAACACTGCGTTAAATCGAAAAATGTTTCAAACAAAAGTTATGTGGCTTCAAGGGGGCCGTAAGATGGTGACACTACAAAACACTATAATAAAGTATTTTTTTTATTAAGTACTTTTTGAGTTATTTTATATTTTAATCTGACATATTTTGATATAAAAAATTAAATATCTCGTAAAATATCCAGTTTTCGATAATTTTACCGTAATACTTCTATGTACAGAATAATAAGACAAATTAATTAGTGCCAAAAAGAACAAATAATTGTTTAAAAAAATACATTGTAAATAATTTTCTTAAAAACAATTTTTTTTTTATACTAATTGATTTGTCTCATTATTCTGTACATAGAAGTATTACGGTAAGATTATCAAAAACTAAATATTTTACGAGATATTTAATTTTTTATATCAAAATATGTCAGATTAAAATATAAAATAACTCAAAAAGTACTTAATAAAAAAGAACTTTATTATAGTGTTTTGGAAAGCTCTTGATATCAGCTACAAGAATACTAAATAAAAAATGAGGGTTTCCATTTAAGATTTTAAAGTTGACCTTCGCATGACCTTCAAATGATTTTCCAAGGTCAAATCATTGTCACCATCTTACGGCCCCCTTGAAGCCACACAACTTTTGTTTGAAACATTTTTCGATTGAACGCAGTATTTCTGAGATATTTGAGTGGGTCCTTTAAAATAGGACACCCTATATATATATATATATATATATATATATACATCCTTGAAGTAACAATTCCGAAAGACGCAAAAGCAAATAGTCTTGAGAAATATAATTATCTCATAAAACATAATATACATAATAAACGCTTAACTTGTGCATGCGTATAATTGTATAAACCACCCAGTATTATCCGCACATAGTTCGAAATTAATCCCGACCTTACGTCTTTTTTAGGTAATATTTTTCATATAATATTTTCAAGTTACATATTTTTAGATTATAATTTAGATGATACTTTGTGTTGGCGGTTATATTATCGCGGGTGCTGTTACTCGAAAGCTTCTGTGTCTTATCATCTGACAATGAGTAAAGTAAACGTAATTTGCGAGTGTTGCAAATTCTACATGGAAAAGTCGAATCCGCCGAAGAGTTCATGCTTATCGCGTAAAAAAACGAGAATGCAACTGCGCAGCGATATCAGTTTGCTGTTTCTGTTGCGAGAAAGATAAAGAGAGAGAGAGAGAGAGAGAGAGAGAGAGAGAGAGAGAGAGAAGATAAGAAGTGCAAAATTATCGTCGATATCGATGCACTCACGGATTGCGAAGGTCGGAAGAGCGCAACTGTGTGCGTATACGATGCGATTGCTTTTTCAAATTTCCGATAATCATTATTTACCGGATGTCATGGTCAGAGACCCGTGGACATTAGTGCCAAACACGCAATTTCAGCTATCTCTCATTCGCCAACTATTTAATATCGTTGCAGTTATTGCTAATAATAATCGTTATAATCTCTTCTAACATTTATATATTTCTTATTTTAAATTTTCATATTTACCCGCTGAGAGTCACTGCATTTATTAATTCCGTTCTCGAGCTTTGTACCGTGTTATTAATTTAAATACTTTGTTAAAGATTGAGATTCTTTAGACTAAATGCAACTTTCTTCCGTTACTTTGTAACCCTTAAGAGTTTTGATAATCTACCGGAAATTGTTTCTTCTCAACCATTAATCATCCTGTGATTATATATCTCTTTAGAGTGGAACATATATTTAATTATATAAAAATATGAAAATGATAAAATAAAACTATAAAGCGTATTAAATTTTCGAAATAAAAAAAATTTATATTTTGCATTTATATATCTGTTGTTAAATTAAATATAAAATTATTATATTTAATTTAGCAATAGTTTATGTATAAAAAGATATTTTTAATATAACGTTGAAGAGTTCAATTTAACTGAATAAAAAAAAAAAAATTGATATTGATGTTTGAAGAGATATTTTACTAATATCTTTTTCGTGTAGATAGAGCATCGATATTTTTTATATCACTTCTAATGAGACGAATAGCCAATATTTTGCTCTTGTTATCGTAACTTCGACACATGAACGCTTCTCCTTATCTTTTAGCGTTTTGTCTAATTCGCGAGCGTGTGCCAACGGCACGCAGAAAGGATTTGCAAGTATTTAGTCGGCAGGATCGGTCGCGTGTATAATGCGTGGTCGCCCGTATACGTGTATTTTATTAAAACATTATTGCCATATCCAGCATATCAATGCATATCGAGCGTACAAACACACGGGACTATAGAGCAAACGGTTCGACACGTATTGAAGTTATATGAAAATATGGAGAAAAGACAAAATTATATTACGCAACATGGCTATTGGCAAAGATCCATAGCAGACTCGAAAATATTATTTTTAGGTAAATCTTTCTATAGATATACATTGAAAGAAATATTCAAACATTTTATTTTACGCGATTAATTATTATTAACCGATACAATTCAAATAATTATGCTCTTGTTAATTTATAATTGAAATACACACACAGAATTTATTTCTTTATTTAATTTTTATAAACAAACTTTTTTATTTTTCTGTATTTAAGAAAATCTTTTATTAAATATATTGTGAAAAAATTGAAGAATATATATAAATAATCTTTAAAGTCGCAATTAGGCAATATTTTATCTTTCATATAATTTTGTGGTTTTAAATTAATTAAATTTTAATTATAAAAAATATTACAAATAATCTAATCAATTTTCTTTAATAAAAATCTGATTAAAATAGCTTTAAAAACTTTTAAAATAGCTCAATATAAATGTCCTTGTATTATATAAATATAAAAAAAGATAGAGACTAGGAGTTTTTGGTCTTCTTTAATTAAAAAATAATAATATATTGCTAAAAGATATATGTGTGTGTGTGTGTGTGTGTGCACAAAATATGTCCATAGTATTTTTTCGCACATCTGGAAAAGATATATATCACAGTTACATTCTCCAATCTCGATAAACGCGAATGATAATGACACAAGAAACATCGGCAAAATTAAATAATTGGTTGCTAATCACATTGTTGTCTTCCATCTTTCCGCCTGACAAGCATTTGCCAAGAAATAAGTACTTATTCGTAGAAACCCGGCATTGTCCGTCACAATAAAATTAACTTATATAATGTATGTCATGTCATCAATAAATATCATTCATATCACGAGATTACGTCCAATAAGCTCTTGTAATCCAGCGTGATATGAAGATGCATGACTTCTGTATCTACTGTGCCCAGCTGTATAAGGTCATCCGAATGCATGTTCTGAATATAATGTTATGGATTGTTATTACAGTGTTAATGCGACGCGCGATCGATCGATGGATGAAGTAATTGATGATTGTTTGCCTTGGAAAGCAATAGTGTTAATTTCTTCGTAATGAAAATTGACTTGGTCGCATTCCGTATTATATATTTTTATCGCAATCAAAAATGTCAAATACATGCCATTTTATACATCAAATTAGGTTTTTAATGATTTTTATTAAAAGTAACTTATTAATTTTTTTACAAGTATGAAACTCGATCA
Source organism: Polyergus mexicanus (assembly GCF_030449975.1). Classification (NCBI taxonomy): domain Eukaryota; kingdom Metazoa; phylum Arthropoda; class Insecta; order Hymenoptera; family Formicidae; genus Polyergus; species Polyergus mexicanus. The sequence continues at coordinate 13,092,889 of NW_027223323.1, forward strand.
CAAAATTTTCTTGCTTTCAGAACAATAATTCTAACATGCTTAATTAAATTTTAATTATACTTTAATCGAAGAAAAACTTATTTCCTCTTTTTTCTTTAGTTAGTTAAATTTTCATAAAACAAAAGGTAAGAAGAATAATTATGCGTGATATTAAAATGCGAGAGAATATAACGATAAAACCACTTGATTCGCGAAGTATTGTTTGTCTAAAAATATAAGCACTCATATGATTCATATATGGAGTCCTTATAGATCACTAGATCACTTATATATATTCGATAATTCTCGCTACCCGTGGATAGCCGTTGAACTCGATACGGCTTCCAGGATTTGCATCTATGAAGAATCAATGTACCTTAAAGCGCAAAGATATTAAAATGTAAAGTATGTGCGTTAGCCATTCGTATACTAGGGAATGACTGCAGGCACTTATATCTTTATAACATATTCATCCATGTGTGCTTGTATCTTTAAGAAGGCGTTCGAACTCTCGAAAAATGAGTGCATTTTTTAGATTTTTTTTTTTGCAGCGCAACGACTTAATAAAAACATTTTATTTTCTTACAATATTAATACAATATTATTGAGTACTTAAATCAAATTTTTCAGCTTAAAAAAACTTTCTTTTTATTATTATTTTTTTTTTTTTAAGTTATGGGAATATTCGCGGAGGTCCTTTAAATTTTAGGTGGCTGCACGGTGTGCATGAAAACGCTCGTAAATCATATCCGAAATAAAAAATACAAGTTTTTTTTTTATTAAACGTATTAATAGCTATCTGCTATCCAAGCGTTTTTTTCAAAATTTTATAAAGTAAGAAAATGACAGCGTGTTGACAGCGAGTTTTTTTTTTAAATCCATCTTTTTTGTTTATAACAAAAAAATGGGGAGTCGGATTAAAAAAAGACTTTGTTAGCAGATGCTAAATATTAGGGTAATAAGTATATAAAGTATACTTTATGATATGTCAAGTCATATATATTTTCCGTCTTATATTTCAGGGGCAAAGGATACTAATTCCTGTTTTGCCAACATGTGTTACATCTGCTCTTATGTCACGATATTTAAATATATTATATAGTATCTCTCGCAGATATATATATATATATATATATATATATATATATATATATATATATATATATATTGGTATATGGTATATACTGGGTGGCCCATTTTAATCCATCCAGTCGAATATCTCAAAAACCAAGCCCGGAAGAGAAAAATGTTTCAAACAAAAGTTGTGTGGCTTCAAGGGGGCCATAAGATGGTGACAATGATTTGACCTTGGAAAATCATTTGAAGATCATGCGAAGGTCAACTTTAAAATCTTAAATGGAAACCCCCATTTTTTATTTAGTATTCTTGTAGCTGACATCGAGAGCTTTCCAAAATATTATAATAAAGTATTTTTTTATTAAGTACTTTTTGAGTAATTTTATATTTTAATCTGACATATTTTGATATAAAAAATTAAATATCTCGTAAAATATTTAGTTTTTGATAATCTTACCGTAATACTTCTATGTACAGAATAATGAGACAAATCAATTAGTATAAAAAAAAAATTGCTTTTAAAAAAATTATTTACAATGTATTTTTTAAACAATTATTTGTTTTTTTTTGGCACTAATTAATTTGTCTTATTATTCTGTACATAGAAGTATTACGGTAAAATTATCGAAAACTGAATATTTTACGAAATATTTTATTTTTTATATCAAAACATGTCAGATTAAAATATAAAATAACTCAAAAGGTACTTAATGAAAAAATACTTTATTATAGTGTTTTGGAAAGCTCTCGATGTCAGCTACAAGAATACTAAATAAAAAATGGGGGTTTCTGTTTAAGTTTTGAAAGTTGACCTTCGCATGACCTTCAAATGATTTTCCAAGGTCAAATCATTGTCACCATCTTATGGCCCCCTTGAAGCCACACAACTTTTGTTTGAAACATTTTTCTCTTCCGGGCTTGGTTTTTGAGATATTCGACTGGATGGATTAAAATGGGCCACCCAGTATACATTGTATAAAGTCCTCTTGAACTCGTGCGTGATTATTGATTTATAAGAAAGAATTTGTGCCAAAGATTAAAAGAGTAATTTTTATATAAATCACTGCACATTTGCCTATCGTTCACGCAAATATCTTATGATATTGTGGCAAATAATAAGATACCGACGAAAATCACATGAAGACTTTGGACATAGTTCTTTTATAAAATATTGAATTTAAACCAGAGCAGAGCGATTTAAATCATTCATTATCATCATCGTCTTGTTTAAATGTATGTCATATTAGAAGCTAAGCATTAAAAATGTCGAGTTAACTGATAATGCAGTTAGTTTTCTCATGATTGAATTTTTCCTCGTGATACAGTGCCTATTATAAATTGAAATAGCAATAATTGGTTTGTTATCGGCTTTCATTATATAGTTTTAAAAGCGTTGTGTGACATTAGGTCTCATATCATCGGCTTTCTTTAAATGAACTAAAATAACATGGTATCAGCAGTCGAGTTTCAAGTGTTAGAGAATAGACGACGAATGGCATCCGGATGAGAACGTAGATAAGTAGACGAGCGCGTCGTTAATCCAGCATCGAATCGAGAGAGAGAGAGAGAGAAAGAGAGAGAGGAGAGTCGGAAGCGACGGGTGGTCGCGCGTGTGCTTCGAGACGAGCGAGTTTCGTCGTCGCTGATGACCGATGACGTGTCGAACATCTTCCCGACCGGGAAAACAACAAGCCGCGACCGGCATCGCGGGGTTACCCCCTGCGTCCCACGCGTCGAACACACCCCGTCGTGTATATATCATATACCTTCGTGGTTCAACCCTCCGCGACAATTCCCGAAAATCAGCCGGCCGGGATGAACAAAAGGAGTCTGATGTCTAGACAGCCGGAATATTATTATTGAGGTAGAGCGATCGGGGGTTTCGTTATTGTCTTCCTCTTCCCCCTCCTTAACCGTTCGATATTTGCATTTTGCATCACAGAGACTCGACGATAGCTTCATTAGCACTCTTTCTATTGGTTTTTCTAATTTTTTTTTTTTTTTTTATTATATATTTTATACAGGGTGGCCCCGAACGTTCCAGCCGGATCTTGAGATCCTATAGGAAATTTAATACTGAAAAATTTCCTATAAACATGGGTCGTAAAATGCTTCCTTAAGAAGTTATCGCTCAAAAACGTCCGATGCAAAGGAAGAGCGAAAGGTGAAAAGAAAATGAAACTTAATAAATTTCTTGAAAAAAAATAAAAAATAAAGATCTTTTTCTTTTATGAAAATAAAATCAATTTTTTTAAACTAAAATAGCACGTAATAGTAGAAAATGAATAGAGACGTGAAAAAGCTGACTGTTCTCAAAATGTCCCCCCCCCCCTTCTCCCCCCGCTAGCTCCAATACACTTTCGGCATCGAGTGATGAACGATCTAGTCGCTTTACGGATTTCCTCCTGATTCGACTTTAATCGATCGATAACAATAAGTAACAAAAGCAATTTTTTGTACGTTTGAAACCGGTTATATCAAAATCTATGGAACGTACAACAATCATTTTGATCTCATTTGAAAGATAATTTAATTTTCTACAACTTTTGTCTCGTTACTTTTTGTTAAAAGACTCACATTTTCCATGATACTTGGAAAAATGTGTAAAGATAATCAGAGATTTCAGAGATTTTTCAGCGATAACTTCTTAAGAAAGCATTTTTCGCAATACATGTTTATAAGAAATTATTTGTTCAGAATTATTTGTTCGTGGCCACCCTGTATAATACGATATACACACACGTATTTATAGGCTCGCATAAATTTAAAAAAAAATAAATTTTGAAAAAAAGAGTGAGATATATAATTTACAGGTATAATCTATTTTTTATAGATGAACTTCAGTGAATGATTAATGGGCGGGAGAATAATTATTGACTTAATTTTTTTCACAGTTATAAAATATTATGATCATATTCTCTATCTCTGACGTCAAAGATGCGAATACGATATCACGAGGTTTTAGTTATTACAGAGTTACAGAGTTACAAACTCAACGGTTACACGTTTTCTAGAAAGAGTTCATTTCATTCTCCCAACGTTATTTTTCTCTCAACATCTTTAAGCGATAAAAAATCAAAATTAGAGGAAATAATTTATTTTTTACATAATATAAGGAGAAAATAGGAGAGGCATGAACATACCATATATGAATTATATGCAATGAGATATAAATCTAAGACACGTGGCGTACGAGTTACATAACAAAATAAGTAGAAAATAAGCAGAAAATAATAAATAATGGTTTTTTTATGACATATTTGACAGATGAATTTATGTGTATGTGAAGACGCTAAGTGCATAAAATCGAATGTAGACATATTTCGTGTATTTTTTTTTTCCGGATTCTAGATGTTTAGGATCGAGTGCATCGTACGTATGTTACCTCTAGCCATCTTATCAGCGCGTATACTGCGTATGCAGCGAAACTTGTGATAGTAACGCGATGTCAACGACCTGATATATCAATGCAGTCCTATACCTGACGTCAGTTTCTACATGCAGTCATTTGTTCGTCATTCGCTTTTGCAGCGCCCTGAAAAATTGAATAAAGACTCGAGATTCGAAGGGACTTGCAGATTTCTGCTTCATCACACACATTGCATGTTTTATAAAAATATCAAAAAGATATTTTTTAAACAAATTCTCGTATTAATACGAACGATGACATAAATCGTAAATAGAAATGGTTTTCTTCCTTTCTCTCTCTCTCTCCTTTTATTCCGAATATCATGCATAATAAATTATATTTTAATCCTTTTACTATATTAAAGGGAAATAATAATGTCACCCCTGAGGGGGGAAGCACAGTTTTATGCTTATATTTTAATTTTGAATAAATTGTTTTCATTATTGCTTTGAGACTTATGCGCAAGGATAATGCATGGATATGCCGATGAAAATTTTCTTTCTTCACGTTAAATTACGGTGGATAAAGCACTCTCTCTGAGATAATTTCTTTAATTAAGTTTGGTTAATTAAATACAATGCAACAGAAATATTTTATGGCATCTTTATATTCTCATACAAATACAAATTAGGTTTTATTTTACACAAGAGGAGAAATGCCGTTATTAAATAATAATAATTGTTAATCTCAAGATGAATAATATATAATGTTGATCATAAAATATATATATAAAATTGGGTCACTCTTTATTTAACGAAAATGTATAATTTCGAAATACGCTCAGAATATTTATGAGAAACGTTCACTTTTATTCTAGTCCGTAAAAGTGATTATCCGAATAAATATACATTTCTTTTTTCGGATATTCAAGTCGTATCTTTTACGTATTTCTTAATTCAATTTTTTCTAAAAAATACATTTGTACACGATTTGTAAAAGATATACACGCTCGCATAGCAAAACTTTTTTCATTCTCTGCAAATATCGATCATGTCGAGGCGCGGGATCTCGATACGACGGAGTCGATCGACCCGATGGGATTATTGTAGCGTCACGAATAGTATGAACATGTGTCTCTTGTTTGTTGTTACGATCGGGACACACGTACGTGTTAATCTGCAGCCGTGCGATGTGACACGAGACTTGCGTGACCATGAACAAAAAGACCATCCTTGATCCTGGGCAATGTCGCGCGATTGTCACGAATTAGCGCCTGTTATTCGCGCACGCGGAACGCATGCGATCATTTTACGGCGACGTGGTTTATCCGCGGTCTGAATTCTACTGATTTTGCCGGTTCGCCCGAATGTCGATCAGCCCAGATTTTTCATACACCGGCACTATGACGAATCGCAAATTCAATTCGCGTTCATGTTCACACACGCGTTCCAACCTGGCGAATTCATCAATCTGCATATCCGTTCAGAGTTCGCCATTCATCTCGATAAAACAGATTTCACAGTTTGTGCAAAATAGGACACGGAACAAGTGGATACGAATTGTGAACGTAGCGTATTTAATTCTTATTTACACTAAAAGCAAGTAAAATATTAAGCAAGTTAAATATTAAGGTTACAATTTATACTTCACATTGTTCTTTAATATTAATTAATATGGAAATAATAAATCTGGCGTAGTTGCTGTACATTTCTGTTTTTGTTTTTCCCCGAATTAAACTAAATTTCAAAATTAACAACTCTTATGCAACTTCGGTTTATAAATATTTAAATGGCTAATATTGCGAATATTTGACGCAAGGATATATAAATATGAAACCAAAATTTGCCCATGGATGGCCCTAGCTGTCACATTGACAACTACATTAGTTACCGTCAAACCGCGTCATTGGCGCCATTTTCTTGTTTTGACATCTGATAGAGATTTTCAACTCACAACAATACAAGTTTCATACAACAGCATAGTTTTTAATAGCGTTGAACATATCGAATTTTGTGCCTGGAAACTACGATTTGCGGACAGCATTGATTTTCTGTTACCATTTGAAGAAAACTGCTGCAGAATCGCATCGAATGCTTGTCGAAGCTTACGGTGAGCATGCTCTTGGTAAATCACAGTGCTTTGAGTGGTTTAAAAAATTCAAAAGTGGCGATTTTGACGTGAGAAACGAAGAACGTGGAAGAAGGGTGTGATCTATTATGAGCTGCTAAAACCTGGCGAAACCGTTAATACCGAACGCTACCGACAACAAATGATCGATTTGAATCAAGCTTTGCGTGAAAAACGACCAGAATATCAAAAAAGGCAACGCAAAGTTATTTTGCTTCATGATAATGCACCATCACACACAGCAAAACCGGTCAAGGAAACGATTGGGGCGTTTAGTTGGGAAATACTTTCGCATGCGGCTTACTCATCAGACTTGGCTCCATCCGATTACTACTTATTTGCATCGATGGGACACGCACTTGCTGTGAGCAGCGCTTCACTTCTTACGAAAATGTACGAAAATGGCTCGATGACTGGTTTGCCTCAAAGGAGCAACAGTTTTTTTGGCGCGGCATCCACAAATTGTCAGAGAGATGGGAAAAATGTATAGCTAGCAATGGGCGATACTTGGAATAAAATATTTTTTATCATTTTCATACAATAAACATGTATTTTCTATACAAAAATTCCGGTTTCATATTTATATACCTGGTATTCCTGATGACATTCAGGTGACAGCGCTATTTAATTACAATCGAGATACGTTATCTACGATTTTAATATTGATTATCTTATACGACCAATCATCGCAATTCTTCTCTCACATTCGTTATTATACAATTGGTCGAGCGTACTTATTGAATCAGCTGTACGTATCGCGATCAGTTATGTCATTTAGTCGACGACCATGCATCAATTATCATTTTCACATCGATTCTATCAAGCAGAAATTACTCCCTTTTAAACGCTTAATCGCTCAGTTTTACTCACGTTATGGCATCAATCCAATTGCAATCCATCGCACGTGTGAAAAGAATCTCGCCGAGAATGTATCGGACGAATACTTACGAGCGCACGTGCTCGAATGCATATTTTGCGGTTGATGCAACTGAAGCACTTCTTCCTCTTTATTCACTCTAATAGCAAACATTTAAATATAGAAGATGCCTCGTCAAGCACATTCTATATAAGTGCGTATTTGTTTATCGTATAAAATGAAGTTGCACTTTCTCTCTCTCTCTCTCTAAAGCTAAATTTACGCCACAATACACCGTATAACAAAATTTAGCCATTAAATACATATCTAAATAAAATATCTTCTTTTTTTTTTAAATTTATACGCTTTATTTTTTTTTTTCTAAATTAACAAAGCATTATTTTAATGTGCAGGAACTTTAAAAAATGAAGGATGACGTGGACGAAGATGACTCTGGCATCTCCTCAGGCACGTCCTCTTCAGGCACGTCCGTACCCGAGAGCACCATTTCATATGGGTAAGTCAAAATTATTGTACTTGAAATTAGCATGCTAATAATTTCTTCATCATGATGGCGACGTAATGAGGTATGTGATAATGTGTTAATAAAAATATATTCAAATGTAATTTCTAACTCCTTTCCCTCTTCATGTAAAGAGATTTTCTTATGCATCATGTTATTGTATAAGTTGAAATATCTTTTTATTGACCATCATAATCGCAAAATAATATTTATATATCGCGACTTTTTAATCGCGTAAACTTACGTGTACACATATTTGTATAAATATGATGACTAAAGTATGAAAATTATTTTACGTATCGAGGAGAAAATATTGATTTTCCACATTACTCACTTTTTTTATTAAATTCGATTTGACAAAATAATCACACACATGATGATTGATTAAATTTTGTCCCGAATGGGAATGGAATTATACTTTAATTAGTGTTTGAATTAATTACTATGAATTTATTTAAAAGATACATATAGATCGCTGTGCAATAAATCGTCGATTGCGCATGAAGCATTACGGGATAAATGTCGTGACTCGAAAACGTACATGAAGAGTTATTTTCACGGTGAAGTTGCATTACAAAGTACCAGTTTACTGTTAATTCTATTATAGTTTCTTACATGAATACAACCCTTCATGATCGTGTTCAGTTAATTAATCAGCCGTAAATACGGCGCATTACTGCACTCTCATCTAATCGGAATTACCAGCTCGCTGGCGTTGCAGCACGGCTGAGCAAAAGGGTTTTGTTCTCCGAGTTGCTAGATGGCATCGACCATATCGAAGCTTACGTACATAGTCCATATTTGCTGAATGCAACTTGAGAAAAAAAAAAATGCTCTTTCGACCCGTGTCGTTATCAATTTTCTTTGAGTAGCGAAAACATTGCAAATTCTGAATTAATTCCTCAAATAAGCTGAGATGTTTTATGGTTATTTAATAAAATTTTTGTCCACCATAAGATAGAATTATTTCGTTAAAATTATTCTATTTTTTATAAGCGATATTAATATTAAAAATTCTTTTACGATTAGAAAATTATCTCTAATGTGTTATTTATTTTTTATTTTGTCCTAAAACTCATAATATATATATATTGTATATATACAATACAATATATAAATACAAAAACTGAATATTTCTCATACAACGTAATGTGTATATGAGATGATATGAAAATCAAAGTAATTCTTGTTTTTATATATATACTGGGTGGCCCATTTTAATCCATCCAGTCGAATATCTCAAAAACCAAGCCCGGAAGAGAAAAATATTTCAGACAAAAGTTGTTTGGTTTCGAGGGGGCCATAAGATGGTACCATTGGTTTGACCTTGAAGAGTCATTTGAAGGTCACGTGAATGTCACCTCAATTTTTTTAAATGGCACCCCCTATTTTTTATTACATATTCTTGTAGTTGACCTCGAGAGCTTTCCAAAACACTATAATAAAGTATTTTTTCATTAAGTACTTTTTGAGTTATTTTATATTTTATATCAAAATATGTCAGATTACATAAAATATAAAATAACTCAAAAAGTACTTAATGAAAAAATACTTTATTATAGTGTTTTGGAAAGCTCTCGATGTCAGCTACAAGAATACTAAATAAAAAATGGGGGTTTCCGTTTAAGATTTTAAAGTTGAACTTCGCATGACCTTCAAATGATTTTCCAAGGTCAGATCATTGTCACCATCCTATGGCCCCCTTGAAGCCACACAACTTTTGTTTGAAACATTTTTCTCTTCCGGGCTTGGTTTTTGAGATATTCGACTGGATGGATTAAAATGGGCCACCCAGTATATATATTTTCTCATTAATACGATTGGTTGTATCGGTGCGCATACCGTTTCAAAATTTGCCTAAGAAACGTACGCATATTATCTATTTAAATCCTCAGAGAACCAAAACAATAGAATTACAACGTGAAATAAGTACGTGAATAAATTACGACCCCATTGTGCTGATACTTTTATGACACTTTTATTTCATCGTAGTCCGCATATGAAATTGTGCAATATATCGAAATCGTAGACTATATCTCTTGTTTGCGAACAAACATAAGAAAGTAACTCGATGTACCTCACGCACGTGGGGTCTCCGACTATATTGTATACATATACAATACCGCATTAAATGAATATTTGCTTCGGATGATAAGAAGAGCAAAATCGGATAATGCCATGAAGATACAAATTGTTGATACACATACGTTTGACATTCTCAGCGACAAATGTGTGGAGATATCATGCGTGGGATGAAATCTTGTCAGATATTACGACGTGTGCGATTAGCTCGATTATATAGCTTCGGGGGTTTCGGCGACAGCGAATTTTATTTACACATTGCTTTTTTTTTCTTTGAAATACGAGATATAGAGGAAGATCGTGCAAAAAAAAATATTCGATTAAAAAAAAAAATTTGCAAATATCGAATCGTTACATTTGACAGATCGCTTATCGGGAAATTGGACGCCTCGCTTTTGGTTTATTTTTCGGAGCAAAAATCATGTGTGTTCTCTGAAGTATATATATATCGGATATAATATTTGTGAGAATTTAAACTGCGCAGCGCTCGTTTTCTAAACGTCGGCCTTCGCATAGTCATTCTTTGATATGACCTCTGGGTTTAGCATATTATTCTTGAGAAAAATCCCGATGGTTTTTTTAGTGCCTCTCAGCGTGACTTATATATCCATAAGAATGTCACATAAGAAAATCTTGCAATAGCTCATCATTCGAAAGACCAAGGTCTCTTGCCGTCGAAAATAAATTCTGCTAAATAAAATTGTTTATGACAAGTGAGAAAAATTAAAAATAGGATTTTACTTTTGTTTTATCGTCGAATTACAATATAATGTAGTCTTTAGTATGTACAAGTTGAAAAACATATAGGTATATAAAATATCCATTACGGGCTGTATTCATCAAAATGGGTATACAAATTTTATGAATTAGATTAGGTGCATACAAATTGTATCTACGTTCTAAATTTTATGTACGCATTTTTTTAATGACGTAATACAAATTGGACTGTCGCGCATTTAAAAAAAAAAAAAAAAAGTAACATTTTCATATCGATATGATCATAAATAATAAATAACGTTGAAATATAAAACTGTAACCACAATTAATTATTTTTATAAATATACGTAAACATAGTGAAGAATCACATGAATTACAAACATTAATATTTTTTGTATTTTTCCCATTCAAAAGATAAAAAAAAAAATGTCACTTCCCTCACTACAAATGCGATTTAAGAAGCGCATTAAGCGCGCTCGAATAAAGATTCATTTACAATAAGTAAAGAAGAAGCAAGTGTGTGTGTGTGTGTGTGTGTGTGTGTGTGTATGTGTGTATCGATTTCGCATACGAGTTCCAAAATTTCCTTCTTATCACATAAGCCGGCCGGTATGAGTGCGGTTTAATAATGTGTCGTTATCACGCCAAGCATACAGATATATGTGTGGTGGTGGGGGGAGAGGGTGGGAAAGAGGGGAGCGACGATTGGTTGCTCGGTAAGAGGGGAACCGCTGATCGTTCGTCGGGAGTGGGGATAGCGCTCGTCCAGCAATACGCAGTACGCATCCAACTGCCGTGAGTTGCGGAGTACGCGTTTAACCGATAGCCAAGTGTTATTAGACGGGCCGGGGGGGTTTTCTTTTTTTTTTCCGTGCATGCGCGTTGAACGTGGCATCAACGAAGTAGTTAATCGAATGAAGTTGAGGTCCTGTATGGAGGACCCCCCCCCCCGTTTAATCCTTTTTTAAAAGAATTTATTCGAAAAGCTTTAAATAATCAATTGAAAACGTGTGAAATAAAAAAAAATTAGTATGTACAAATTATATTAATTAATTAATTCGTTTACTTATTAGTACCTATTTAACTGGTCTTCCCGCAAAAACTGAAGTACCTATTAGGTATACATGACTCAGTAAACATCTCATTGTTACGTCACGCGTAATAAAAAAAAAACCCGGCTCGTCTAACGACACTGGTTGATACGCAGCTTCTTCTCTCGTTCTCGTGTCTTTCCCTCGTTCCCTTTCCATTCGATATTTCTCCTTCCCTCCTTCTCTCTCTCTCTCTCTCTCTCTTCGCAATCGAGTTTCGGTTCGGGTAGGGCCGCCTGCCGCCTAAGATCTCGCCCGCTAACAGTTTCGCGGATGCTCGCGTATGGGATGGACGACGTCGCCGTGTCGTCGTCGCGTCGCAGTTTCCCGTGCAGAAAACGTGATCTTTTCTCGCTGACGTTTCACGCTCGCACGATCGGCAAAATATCGGACGTGAAACGTTGAAACGTCAGGGCGAATAGGAGATTCCACGTTAATCAAAACTTTCGTTTATGCAATCACATAGGTCAAAACAGCAGCGACAACTTTGGCTAAATTGTCGCCGCATTTGAAACAAAATCATCGCTCCGCAATGTACGGCGAACGCATTCGTAATACCGTATTCGGGATCAGCCTCGGAGAGTTCGCGCTTTGCGTCATCGCGCAGCGCTCTTTTACGTAGCGCGTTTCTCTGCGCGCTACAGCTTGGTAGAAAGAGAGACAGACAGATAGAAATCGCGGCCACATCGAGAAACTCATAACTCGTTTTTTGTTTTTGTTTTTTTTTCTTTTTCTTAGTTTTTCGAGAATCGTTACTGTGACAATTTGTTGACAGTGTCGAAACTGTTGTCGACACTTCCGACGATTAATTTGCGCGGGAGATCTGCGAGTGTGGTCTATCGATGACAATTACGAACTGTTAGAGACCGGTATCCAATTCGAGGATCGGTGATGATCGATCAAGATCGCATTGAAAATGCGCCAGAATGCCCATGTCTCAACTTATTTCGCAAGTTCTAGTGATATAGTGCTTGTGCGTAAAACCTGTAAGGACCAGTGTGCGTCGAAAGGAGTATATACTTCCGTAGAAACGACGGAAGATTCGACAAAATTTTAGAAACGTTTACCGGATACGGGACGACTTTATTTATCGCGCGAGAAAGATCATCGTATAAGAACCGCGATTAATCGGTTAATTTTAATTTGACTGGCAAATAAGCTATCGCTGTTGCGATAACTCGTGATATTGGTCCATCGAGTACGAATCGACGTTGACGCAAGGTCGATGATGCGTCTTTAAGCCGCGCTCTCGGTTTTCAATAATCTAGTGAAGCGAGACGTTGAAACACCATTACGAATATTCAATAAACAATAAACAAAGATAACAATCATCGTACTGTGACGTTAAAACTGTGTGGTAATATCGACGAATGTTGAAAGAGCGGATTAAAAAGTTTTTCCATCGTTTTCAACGCAATAACCGCTAACGATGGGCGAATGTACTTTGTCCAAACGAACGGATGAAAGAACTCTCTTTGAGAAGAAAATATATATTTGTATATTTCAATGGATAAGCGCGTCTCTTTTGTAAAGTATAACATGTGGCAGCAACAACAGCAGCAGCAGCAACAAGCGTATTTGAGGAGTTTGCCCTCGCAGCATCCGCAACAACAGACTCTCCACCCAGGGATCATGGGAGGCACGAATAATCGCGTGCATCAATCGCATCAGCATCATCAGCATCATCGCGCCACCATAATGGATCTACCGGTACCAAGGTCAGGCTCGTTTTCTTATTACGAGATAAGGTCGCGGATCGTATCAACGTGAACGGATATGCCTGAGCGCGAATGTGATAGGGATCGCGTCTCGGATATGATAATAAATCGCGCATCACACGCGAATTTCGTTAACCGTCGACACCAATATGGTGGCATCCTTCCACATTTTAGCTAATCATCATTTCCATTACATCAATAATATCTCATTTAAAAGCTATTTCATCACATTTCTTGAAATGTGGAAGTTTATCGTAATTTAATTTTTTTTCTTTTTTTTTCCTTTCTTTCCTAAGCAAATCAATATAATAACAAATATTATAATTTTATGGACACTTGATTTTTTTATAATCTTATGCGTAATATAGTAAATGATAATGAGTTTTTTATATTGATCCCACGATGTATATTCTATGAATCGTATTCAAATTAGAGAATATTTCAGAATCGCGAATTATTAATCTAATGACATAATCTTTGATTAATTTGAAGTCAGCCCTCTCGGAAGGATTTTGCGATAATCTATTATTTATTGCGAATCTTGATAAATAATGCTTTTATTCTTTCACACAAATCAGATCTTGATAAAAATAATAAAAATGTAATATATATATATATATATATACATTTAATATTTTTATTATTTTCATCTTATTTATATATTATCAACATTTTTTAAAAGAAAAAATGCTTAATCAAAATCGTTTATCATGCTTTCTTATTATAAAATTATTAAAAAGTTATCAATAATTAACAACAGTATTAGATATAAATCGTGAAAAAAAAAGAAAAAAAAATGATAGCAAAATCACGTGATGTTGAAGAATAATGGTAGATAGAGAATGTTGCGTATATGTTGATCGCAATGTTGACATCACGAGAATGCAAAATTAATATTTTGTACATATAATAACACACATATAATACATTTGTATGTTTACATTATATTTCTATATCTCTATGTTTGCCTTGCTTTCGCCTTGATAGCAAAGCAATGTTTTTATGTATATTCTTTAGCACGTAAGACATTGACTTTTGATCTATTCGAGTATGAACATATTAACGATGCTGTGCAAATAGATAAATTTATTCATGAATTAGATATTCATATCGCAATAATCAATTATTTCAATGGCGACACGCTCTTAAAAAGTTACGATGCGAAAATATCAGATACTCTCTTGCGTTATACGTATCCTTGTATTTTTTCTAACTGCTATGTATCATTTTTCTTGAAATCTTCTGAGGACTTTTACGATGTCATAAAAAAATTGATCGCATCCTCACTCTAACGTTATTGCAATTTGCAATCGGTATTTATATCTTACGTGCTATAATATTCCACGCTCAGCTATTTGTCTGATGTAATCAAAAATTTGATATAAAAAAAAAAAAAATCAGTTGATAAATTATCTATTTCCTTTTACACTATTTTCATATCAAGTATAAATGATATGATAGATTTTAGATCGTGTCTTTTCAGTTATTAACTGATATTGTCACATTGTTTATTTATTAAAAACGTTTCTCTTCTATTAGGGATTAGGTGATATCGTAAAGATTGGATCTAAAATAGCCTATATCGATAAACATCGCGTTTTATTAGTATCGCGTATTACGTTTATGGTTATTTAAGCTATTAAACAATTTAAAGTAGGAGTGCGACGTAAAAATATTAATTAAAGTTCCTACAATTGTAGGCAAGTATATAAAATAAGAGTTTATTACATTGAGATTGTTATATACGGTATAATACGAGTATATATACTGGGTGGCTCATTTTAATCCATCTAGTCGAATATCTCAAAAACCAAGCCCGGAAGAGAAAAATGTTTCAGACAAAAGTTGTTTGGTTTCGAGGGGGCCATAAGATGGTGACAATGATTTGATCTTGGAAAATCATTTGAAGATCATGCGAAGGTCGACTTTAAAATCTTAAATAGAAACCCCCATTTTTTATTTAGTATTCTTGTAGCTGACATCGAGAGCTTTCCAAAACACTATAATAGAGTATTTTTTCATTAAGTACTTTTTGAGTTATTTTATTATTTTAATCTGACATATTTTGATATAAAAAAGAAAATATTTCGTAAAATATTCAGTTTTCGATAATTTTACCGTAATACTTCTATGTACAGAATAATAAGATAAATTAATTAGTGCCCAAAAAAACAAATAATGTTTAAAAAAATACATTGTAAATAATTTTCTTAAAAACAATTTTTTTTTTTTTTTATACTGGTTGATTTGTCTCATTATTCTGTACATAGAAGTATTACGGTAAGATTATAAAAAATTAAATATTTTACGAGATATTAAATTTTTTATATCAAAATATGTCAGATTAAAATATAAAATAACTCAAAAAGTACTTAATGAAAAAATACTTTATTGTAGTGTTTTGGAAAGCTCTCGATGTCAGCTACAAGAATACTAAATAAAAAACGGGGGTTTCCATTTAAGATTTTAAAGTTGACCTTTGCATGACCTTCAAATGATTTTCCAAGGTCAAATCATTGTCACCATCTTATGGTCCTCTTGAAGCCACACAACTTTTGTTTGAAACATCTTTCTCTTCCGGGCTTGGTTTTTGAGATATTCGACTGGATGGATTAAAATGGGCCATCCAGTATATATTGAAATTAATCTATTACAATGGAGATAAAATAGCTTTTTATTTTTACAAATTTAAACGGTAACATATTATTAATGACAGTTTAACTTGCAAATATATGACAACGTTATCGCGCATAGCTACCTTCGCAAGCGATAATTTTATGCAAAATAGCATTGAAAGAGTACGAGAAATCAATACATATGTATATGGCACGTGATGATAGCGCTGACTATTGTAAAAAAAATCGGTAACTATTAAAAAACGTGGTTACATGGTTAATGTGCGAATTATTTTGAAGATTGTTTAAAATGCCTGCCATGAAACTTCTCCATTTCAGTCATTCTGTACAATCTAAGGAAAGGGAGAGTTTTATTTTTTTATACTATGAAAAAAAATCTAGAGAAATCTTATATCAAAATTATCATTACTGTATTTATATTAACTAATGGATTAAATTACATTATTAAATATATAAAATTTTATGTTACCATACATTAAATAATAAATTCAATACTATTATGGACTAAAGTAGATCAGACCACGTAAGAACACGTTTATTAAATTTATTTAAAAATTCTATAAACACACACACACGCACACACATAAATTGGTTAAAAAAAAAAAAAAAAAAAAAAAAAAAAAAAAAAAAAAAAAAAAAGTACGGTTTAATTATGATTTTATAAAAATATATTTTTTGCATCTTGATTGACTTGGACATATCAGAAAATTGATATGTCATCATAGAGATACATAACATTTAGATAATCGATGAACCTTTAGAATCATCGACAATCGTACAGTAATTTATGAGCAGGCGTGCTAGAGCGGCACACCTCATGGAAGTCTAACGTGCGATCTTACTTTGTCGATTGTCGAACGAGACTAGCGATTCATCGCGTAAATACGGACGCCATGTGATTCCGGATGATTCTGTATCCGCAGCTTGATTTGCACGACGAATTAATTCAACTCGATGATTTTTATGAGGAATGACATAATAATAACGTTAATGATAGTCTGGCTCTCTTTGCATGCTCTCGACAACGTCACGAATCCAAAGAGCAAAGAGTATATAATCGTATTAGTATTATATCTGGTAAGACGTACGGGCACTATCGCTGATTTATTCAATAATTGGTCGTTATTATGTATATTCTGACAAAGGATTCAGTAGGAAATGATTAGGTCCTAGAATATAGGGAAGACAATAGTGAATGATTATATGAAATGACATAATTTGATGATTAACTGTCAGAGCGACGTCCTACGAAAATCGAGATATAAAATAAATTCTGCAACATAACTGATAGTAATTCGCAAACCGTTGAAATTTTTGCATTTTATGATTTGGTTACTAATTAATTAGCAAGACATATTTATGATATTACATTAACTTAAAACATTGTTTATCAAGATTATTGAAATTATATTGTTCCGATAAGTTTTATTACGATTTGAAATATTTATTTTATTAATTTTTGACGGTATGATTGATTTTTTGGGATCTGTCGCCTGCTTCTATTAACTTTCGTTTCTTTATTACAAGTTACCGATATAAACAATTCGCGCTACTTATCTGCAATTTATGTCACTCATCGCTATTCGTGACATACATTGCTGAAGGATATTTGCAAATAGTAGTTTGGTTTGTAAATTTGAGTCTCTCTCTACATTTAGGCCGCCATTCCCTGTATACGTCGAAAATAATTTCGATTGCAAAATGTTTATGTATGCTCGCCTGTGCCTTACTTGCTTCTTCTATCTATCGATCTTTTGAAATCGATTTAATAAATATAAAACATTGTTGCATGCTCCGTTGTTCGCCGCTTCGTATCGATATATTGAAATCGTTGTAACAACTGCAATCCGTTATCATACATCAATATTTTACATTTGCAAAATACAAGTAGTATCAAATTTGAATTTTTTTTCATTTCAGAACAAATTCAATTATCCGACAAATTCGAGTAACTAGAAAATTATTACATGTAATTATCAATAATACATTATACTGGGTGGCCCATTTTAATCCATCCAGTCGAATATCTCAAAAACCAAGCCCGGAAGAGAAAAATGTTTCCAACAAAAGTTGTATGGCTTCGAGGGGGCCATAAGATGGTGACAATGATTTGACCTTGGAAAATCATTTGAAGGTCATGCGAAGGTCAACTTTAAAATCTTAAATGGGAACTCCCACTTTTTATTTAGTATTCTTGTAGCTGACATCGAGAGCTTTCCAAAGCACTATGATAAAGTATTTTTTCATTAAGTACTTTTTGAGTTATTTTATATTTTAATCTGACATATTTTGATATAAAAAATAAAATATTTCGTAAAATATTCAGTTTTCGATAATTTTACCGCAATACTTCTATGTACAGAATAATAAGATAAATTAATTAGTGCCAAAAAAAACAAATAATTGTTTTAAAAAATACATTGTAAATAATTTTCTTAAAAAAATTTTTTTTTTTTTTTTTTTATACTAATTGATTTGTCTCATTATTCTGTACATAGAAGTATTGCGGTAAGATTATCAAAAACTAAATATTTTACGAGATATTGAATTTTTTATATCAAAATATGTCAGATTAAAATATAAAATTACTCAAAAAGTACTTAATAAAAAAAATACTTTATTATAGTGTTTTGGAAAGCTCTCGATGTCAGCTACAAGAATACTAAATAAAAAATAGGGGTTTCCGTTTAAGATTTTAAAGTTGACCTTCACATGACCTTCAAATGATTTTCCAAGGTCAAATCATTGTCACCATCTTATGGCCCCCTCGAAGCCACACAACTTTTGTTTGGTTTTTGAGATATTCGACTGGATGGATTAAAATGGGCCACCCAGTATATGTTTTGATTACATTTAAAAAGATAAAAAAACTTATTTTCTCTCCAAGTTATTCATTTTTGAATAATTTGAAATTATCGAGCATCTACACTTTAATTGGATTCGATGCATGAAATTAGACGTCAAATATTAAAAAATATTAATATATTTTGCGCGTTTCTTTTCACAACCTATAAATACCCGGACCGTTTTCGATACCTTACAAGACGTGATTTTCAAATACGCTTAACTCATAATCAGTAGACAAGCGATTATTATTTTTCGCTTTACCTCTGACAATACTTGGTACAAGACCACGCATATTCATTTCTTCGCTCGTTATATAACAGTTATATCGGCGCAGGAGATAAGTATCCGCTAGAAGTGCTAAGTATCCACTTGAGCTGTCCTACGTTGCTAACATTAAATCCAAGATCGTATTAATTTTGATGCTTCGTAATCCTACTAAATTAATAAAAAAAAATGTGTTATATCTAACATATGTTTGACGTTTCTAAGGAAAAAAAAAAAAAATATATATATATATATATATATATATATATATTTGTCTATAAAAAGAGTCTGAAAAATATATGGAAAAATAAGCTTTCTTTTTTTATATAATGTATATCTTTCGCGTTTTGTTGCCATAAAATTTATAGTAGATAAAAAAAAATCTGTTTTTTATACGTATATCGATATACTATTTCGAAACGAGAAGATTTGATATCGTTTCGTTAAATCAAAAGTATAAAGCAGAGCATGTTACGAGACGAACAACATATATTATTTATTCTTCTCTTTTATCTTCGAATTTGGTTCTTCTCATTCTGAGATATCGATCTATATAACCGTTTCGATAATATTTCGAGTTTTATCAGCTTACTACGATAAAGAAATAAATGTTAAAATATCCGATTAGTGCAATTGCAGAGCTCGTATTGTAAATACAATAATTATTAACGTAAATTATTCTATTTTTGTTGTAGCAAGAATACGAGATCAATTAAAAAGAAGTTAATTATTCATTACTATCAATAAACTTTCAATAACGTAATATTGTGATGAGAATTTGAATTTTATATAAGATTTCGAACACGCGAACACACACACACACACACACATACACATACAACTAGCAGAATATGAAAAGTATGATTTGGAAATTTTTTTATATCGTGATCTTTCAGTGATTTAAATCACAATTTAGAACGTGTCTATGAACCTAAAACAAGAGCCCATTGTCAGAATGTTTTTCACAATACATATTTGCATATCGTAAATTTGAAAAAACCACGAAGGTCGGGAATGAAAGGGTTAACACGTTACTACGGATAAATTTAATAGCACTCGTGGCAAAGAGACCTTGAACAGTCGTCTTATTTGCCAACTATTGCTCATTCGCAGTTCATTCATACTCGTCGACAGTCATTGTCCGAGTCTACATGTTGTACTATTATTACTCGTTAGTCGGTTCAAATTCGTCAAATTTTCTTGTAGACGCGCGATCTTCGTGCCGTTGCTCCATCGTGTTTAGAGATGAAGGTTGAAGACAATCGTAGGTTTTTCTACGTGTTTAAAGAGTCATGGCATACACAGGTGTATGACAATAAAAATTTTTACTAACCGCGAATGAGATATCTTTTCACCGCTTTTAATATCAATGTTATTTAATATACAAGATCAAAAGTGTGTCGCGAGTGTTTTGATGCGAAAATTATCACAAGAATATGTAACAAAATTGACCAAATATTGTTCTTCGATTGATTGTAACTAAAATTAAAATTAAAATTTAATTTGACATATTATTAAGAAAAAATTAATATTAAATTTATATATCATAAAATAAATTAAAAGAACATCCTCGCGATATGGATTCTAGAGGTTATATATTATATATATTTCTATATATATATATATATATATATATATATATATATATATATATTATATAAAAGAGAAATTATATGATAGATAGGATATCAGAAAATAATAGAAAAGAAAACAGCTATTATGATAGAACAAGGCAATTTTTATAAAAGTGACTTGGATTAATTCGTATGTACAATAATTTCGTGGTTTTTTTTTTTTTACTTATCAATACGATTACTCAAACTAATACGATGTTGAAATAATCAGGGAAATCAAGTTTACTTCAATTAACTCTAGTTGATCCAATTAAAGTTTGATTCTGTCATTTATTTCATCCATTTAACATCAGTACATCATTTTTATCACGTTTATATTCGGTAGAAGAGGTAATGTAATAATTTTTATTAACAAGAGAAAGAGAAACTAATAATTATTTTTAAAATACTATTCGTATTAAAATATTTAATTATGAAATATTTTTGAAATGCTTTTTAGAGTAACTCGCAACTCTTCTCTCTGAATTTTGCATAGAGACAAACGCGTTTTCTATTTTATCTATGTAAGAAGGGACACACTGCTATCAGGGAAGAAAATCTTTCACGTTTCTTGCAAAGTTTAATTAATATTATAGCGCTCGATCTTCTTAATTTTGCATCAAAAGATTAAAGGAACTTGCCATTCTTGAGTAAATTTTCCTCGTACACAACAAATTACGTAAATTGTATTTAGCTGGTCTTCCTCCTTCCAAAAGCAAAATAAGAATGCAAGATATTCCCGATTTACTATTTTCTATAATTTATGGACTGTGAAATCAATATCATTTTAGTAATTTTTACACATAATTATTTATTACAATTTCTCGATTTAAAAAAAAAAAAAAATTATTTTGGAGTAATTAAGAAACAAATTAAATTTCTTAATTAAGTTTCTTACAAGTTAACGGAAAAAAATGTTAATTTACCTTTTTTTATTTATATTAAAACCTAATTTGATGCAATTATTATCCTTTAATTATTAATAACTTGGGAATTATTCCATGTACATATTTTGAGTTACTCGATATTATACTACACATTAAAACAATTATTCTTTTTGTTCTCGGTTTCACATGAATGCATTTTTAATTTAGACGATTAAAACAATTTTATATATTATATATATTATATATAATTGTAATAATACACAAAATTGTTTTAATCTTTTTTTTGATTTAAATTCGAAATACATTCATGTGTTCAATATATATATATATATATAATGAGATAGATATCGAGAATAGAATATATTAAAAAATGATAGATTCTGAATAAATTACTGGCTATATAAGATTTTAATTAGTTTAGTAATTTAATTAAAGCGAATGAATGTAGTTGGGCGATAATTAGAGCCGAAACTCACTCGTTCGCAAACTATATTCTCTCTTTTACCTATTACATTATACCAAGTATTTTCTAGCAGTATGTTAATTTATTTTATTACTTGGAGAACCTTGAAAAAACATAGAGAGTAATAATTTCTGCTTCGCTCGTTCGACAATTAAGTATAAACTTCACATCGTCGGGAATGATTTACGTAACGTTAACATGATTTTTTTATATATAAGTATCTGTAATATGTAATAGCATTTTTAATAATTATACTTCTACTATACGTGGTCACTTCGCGTTCAACTCGACACGATTTAATGATAAGAAGAAGCCGTGCATAAAATTTTTCTTTTTCTTTTTATTTGTATTTAGCTTAATTCACATCATATACTATCATAAATTATTAAGTTGATATGAATAGCCTCGAATATAATTTCTTGGGGCTCAAATAAATATTTGCTGAATGCCATCACGCACTTTATCTTCGTCAATTCGCAGTATGCGTTCCTGAATGATCAAGGAAGTCAAGCCGATAGTAAATAAAAATTCTTAATTTTATAGAAAAGAAGGAGTCGAATCATGTATTTTACAATTGTATGATAATACGATAATGAAGTGTATGGTAAATCTTTACATACAGGGTGTCCCATTTTAAAGGACCCACTCAAATATCTCAGAAACACTGCGTTAAATCGAAAAATGTTTCAAACAAAAGTTGTGTGGCTTCAAGGGGGCCATAAGATGGTGACAATGATTTGACCTTGGAAAATCATTTGAAGGTCATGCAAAGGTCAACTTTAAAATCTTAAATGGAAACCCCCATTTTTTATTTAGTATTCTTGTAGCTGACATCGAGAGTTTTCCAAAACACTATAATAAAGTATTTTTTCTCATTAAGTACTTTTTGAGTTATTTTATATTTTAATCTGACATATTTTGATATAAAAAATTAAATATCTCGTAAAATATTTAGTTTTTGATAATCTTACCGTAATACTTCTATGTACAGAATAATAAGACAAATTAATTAGTGCCAAAAAAAACAAATAACTGTTTTAAAAAATACATTGTAAATAATTTTCTTAAAAACAATTTTTTTTTTTATACTAATTGATTTGTCTCATTATTCCGTACATAGAAGTATTATGGTAAGATTATCAAAAACTAAATATTTTACGAAATATTTAATTACCCCCCTTGAAGCCACACAACTTTTGTTTGAAACATTTTTCGATTTAACGCAGTGTTTCTGAGATATTTGAGTGGGTCCTTTAAAATGGGACACCCTGTATATGTATAAAAAAAAAAAAAAAAAATCAAATAAAAGATCGTAATTTGAAAATAACAAATCTATTACGCCGATTTAGAGAATTTGAGATAATATAAATTGCCACAAAATATTTGAATTAGCAAGTAAATAATATTTGAAATTAAAACAATTGGATAATATCGTGAAAATATATTTTAAACGTGAAACACTTGATTTTTCTCGATACCATAATTGAAGCTTCTCGTCTAGCCTAAAATATATTTCAAAATAATATCATTTTGATTGACATATTTTTATATATGTATATCCTTTTGTATATCTCTGATTTTTTTGACCATTCTTTCTCTATACTGCACGGAATTAGTTCAAGCTTTATTTAACTTTGATAAAAATATATAGTATCATCGAGATGGTACAGAGTCTGTGGTGTACTTATAATACAATACATTGTACTTTGATATATTCAACATTATTAGCGTGGGCGCGTCTGAGCGAAGAGAGAAGCTCGCAACTACGCTTCTCTCTCTTTCTCTCAAATGTCATCAGGGCTCAATCCCGGCTTTGTAGATAGATCTTAGCCAACATAAACTCATTACTTAATCATTTATTAAGATATTACGGCGCGTCGACAGTTTCTTAAATTATTATTCATGGTGCGTTCCATAATTTCATAATGCAATTTTGCAAAATACGATTCTGCAGGGAAAAATTACGATAAATTATATTATTATTAACTTACATTAAATCACATTAATTCGATTATAAATGATTTTGTCAAATTTTATCATACATAAAAAATAATATACCGAAGAATTTGTATTTTAATAATATAATTTTAAATATTTGACTGTCAAGAGTTTCGAGTTTCGATTTTATAACATAGATCGTCCCCGACTATTGCCAGCGTAAGTTGCAACTCAGGATTTTAATACAATAATAAATTTATGACCGAGATATATGGGGGCTTCATCGTCTTCAATACTTTTAGCTAACTGGCAGTAAAACGTTCAACTGTTATGTCCACTATATATCGCCCGCGGCAGAGAAGTTGTGCAAGGTCGCGATCAAGACCTCCGCAAGGCCGCTGCATTATTATTTTCAGTCCCGTTGTGTCAGCGCTTGGTATTTTAGTTCGCTAAATATCTCCGCGAAAATGCGCGGCGAAGAGCGGTCCTTTCATTCGAGCATCATATAGCGTCGTAATACGTAATAGCGTTTCCAATACGCATATCGAATCGAGGAAGTAAATATTGGGACAGCCCTCTATTACGCACGCTCCTGCAAATTGCGCATTGAAGAATATCGCATTGTAGGAATTAAATCGGATTTTCGCGCGACGAAACGTTGTGCGGTCTCGTTTCTTCTTTTTTTTTCTCTCGTGTTTCGTCGTGACCTTAATAATCGTCGTCGTTGTCAATCGGAAGATTGTCACTTATCTGTCAAGCGCGAACACCCGAACATGAAAACGATGCGGTTACAGTACATATTTTCAAGTGTAGTATATAAGTAAGCCAAGTCTTTCGGTGAAGATACGGTCTCAATGCGCGATTGAAAAATTCCCGCCCCCCCCCCCCCCCCGAGGTATCAAAATGCATCTCGTCAATGGTAATATATTTCTTTTTGTAATAGGATAGTATACATCTCGAATCTACTATGGGTATAATGAAGATAAGGTATATATTAACTTTTTATAAAATTTATACACAAAAAATTTAAATTCTTTTTTGATATAAGACTTTTTTCAAAATAAAATATAGTTACAAATAATCAAGTTTTCTAAATGCAAATACACAGCCGATAAAGCTCATGCGATGGAAAATTTTATGGAATAGAGAATTTTTGTTTTATTTATTTTTTTTTATTTTTTTTTATCTATAAATTCCTTCAAAATTTAAATTTTGCATAGATTAGCACTTATTATGTAATAGCTACTTCGTAACTGATGACATGTGTTTTTATTATTTAAATCTATAGATATAGGATACATTTTTCATTATTAATTCTATCTAGCATATACAGGGTGTCCCATTATATATATATATATATATATATATATATATATATATATATATATGCGCGTTTAAAAACTTTTTGAAGGAACGTAAAAATAGAGAGCAGTCTCCGACAGTTTTTATTGTGTTATATTGCTATTGTGGAAATGAAACTCATATAAGTGGACGCACGCTAATGCGCTTGTTCTCTTTATTGTGATTACGCTGTTCTTTACCTAGGACATTATGTTCTTAGTTACGTTGGATAGACTATCTGGATTGCATCACTCTCACGCTCATAAAAACATCGACAATAGAAAAAAAAAATGAATATATATGGTGCTTATTTAACATGTAAACAGTGATGGAGCCTTAACGATAAAATATATCATATATTTGGATAGTAAACTATATCTGCTCCCTCGCGGAATTTTTCTAAAATTTAATTGGTCTAATCCTATTTAGTATCTATTTAAAGAATAAGTAAAATGATGATTCTTCTAGGAAAAAATGTAGTATCATGATAATGCTTAAAGTTAAAATATGAAAAAAAATTAAAAATATTTATGTATAGCTGCTTGTTATATAAGTACATATTATATATTTTTTTTCTTAAAAACAATTTCTCATTCATTCCTCTTATTATGTTGCGTATAAAAATATTGTGGCAAGATAATCGAGAAATGAATATTTTACGAGATACTTCCTAGTTTATGTAAAATTATGTCAAATTAAAGTATAAAATATCTCGTGAATTTTTCAATTTTTGGTCATCCTATAACTTTTTGCGCTAAAAAATACGAGGAATAGATTTATATAAAAAAAATTAGGATGGTTATATATATATATATAAAGTGGGAGAGAGGGGGGGGGGGAGAGAATGAATTGGATAAATGCACGCCGAAATAGAAGCAATATATAATTTTATTTCGGACACCTTACATAGATGCATATATCTACACCTGTTTTATATTCCTCTCTTGCTATATTGTATATATTTACAGTGACAAGGCGTTATCTTCAACATTGCAACAATGTCTAATGGGCGATTACGCATCGAGTCGTTTTGCGTGCTCTTCAATGTTTTAACGCCAGAACGGTCGCTTCTTTTTAATCGTTCGTAATTTGCATCTTGAAATAGCCTTGCAACGGTGTTGCGAGTTCTTTTTGCGCGGCATTTGCTTATGCGCGTCCGCTTGCATTATACATACCCGCGCGACTTTGTTTGTACATCATTGTAGAGCGATTACGTAAAATCGATCGCAGAATTTATACCTGTCAAAATTGACACGCGACATATACAAAAACACGTGTATAATGAGAACATCGAGTCACGGGCGAAATTACTATCGCTTGTCAAGAATAACTGTTTCGATTCTTATCAATAACACTCGTCTTATATATTCAATTGTAAAATTATATAAGGAGTACAAAAAAAAAGAGAGAGAGAGAGAGAGAGATCTTTTTTTTTATAAGCAATTATAAGATATCGCTTTGAAATTATATGGTACTGTTACAATTATGTCTACATAAAGATAGATGGACGAACGGAAGTTTATTTGCTGTCTTATTTATCTCGCTAAGATCATTTGCGAACCATCTTATTAATTCTTTACGACATCTTAATCTCTCTGCGCATTTAAAAAAAAAAAAAAATATGAAGAAGTATGCATTTCATTAATGTTAAGTGAAGAGCAAAACTTATATAGTCTTTAATTTTTATCTTCAAAACTTTTCCAAGTTTTCTCTATATCTTGTTATTTTTGTTTTATCTATTACGTTACTCCATCTATTTTTTCTAAACAATTTAATGTTTGAGATAATTAAAAAAAAAAAAAAAATTTAATCTCATAACACTTTTATTCGTGAGGTATCGGCGAGAGAAGAAATTCTTTCAGTGTAGGATATATTTTAAACGTTATCACGCGAAAGATCTCTATTGTAAGAGAGCTGGTCATGATTGCTCGGCGTGTTCGTTTCACAGATTATTTGCTTTCGTGACGATTGAGAGCGCTTTCTCTTCTTGCGCAACAGGTCCGAGATCCTACCGCAATCACCGTACTCTCCTCCTTTCTCTTTCATCTCCCTCTCTCTCGTCTTACCACGATATTTACCCCGCCTCTCTTCTCGTATTGTGCGATAACGCTACACCCCGCTTCGTTCTTCTTAAGAATACAATTAAGGAGAAACTGGACGGATCAGTTACGTCAAAAGTTAATAAGTTTAATACATTTCGAGATATTCATGAATTTGATATTGATTAAATTCTGTGTTCTTGAACACTTTTAGTTTTTTAAAATGTAAAATTAATAATTAATTTGTCAGTTAAAAATTTGCTCGATTTGCTCGAATTGAAATTTTTGTTTTCATGAATTTTTGTGTCATATAGTTAAAATCGTCGCTATGAAAAAGTTCGATGCAGGGTAATATCTATGATTCTGATTAAATTATATTCTTTGCACAAAGATCAAATTAATGAATCTTGAAATATATTAGATTTATTAACTTTTTATATAAAAAAAAAAACTTTAGTATAAAAAAAAACTGTTTCTAAGAAAATTATTTACAATGTATTTTTTAAAATAATTATTTGTTTTTTTTTGGCACTAATTAATTTGTCTTATTATTCTGTATATAGAAGTATTACGGTAAAGTGATCGAAAACTGAATATTTTACGAAATATTTTATTTTTTATATCAAAATATGTCAGATTAAAATATAAAATAACTCAAAAAGTACTTAATGAAAAAATACTTTATTATAGTGCTTTGGAAAGCTCTCGATGTCAGCTACAAGAATACTAAATAAAAAATGGGGGTTTCCCTTTAAGATTTTAAAGCTGACCTTCGCATGACCTTCAAATGATTTTCCAAGGTCAAATCATTGTCACCATCTTACGGCCCCTTTGAAGCCACACAACTTTTGTTTGAAACATTTTTCGATTTAACGCAGTGTTTCTGAGATATTTGAGTGGGTCCTTTAAAATGGGGTACCCTGTATATCCTACTTTCTTCCGTTTACTTATTCTTTTGATATGTAAAAAGTATTTTTTATTTTCAATAAAAATTTATGTAATGTAAGAATATATCTAATTCGTAATCGAAATTCGACTAATACATTCAGATTTTATCTTCTGACTTTACGAAAAATTTTTGTAAAGCTTTATAAAAAATTTAGATTAAAACAGCAAGTCTCATGGATATGTTTACCACTCGCGTTTCGTAATAAACAAGAATCACTCGACACATACACACATACACACAGCATGCGTACAACATACATAACGCAGCAATAAAATACGCACGTCGATAAGACTACTTGGACGGCGTTCTTTGACAAGGGAGCTGAAAAGCAACATTATTTTATTCAGTGAAATTACATGTGTGCAATAATTCACCATCTGTTGTACCGCGAATTCATTTCCGTGACGAGTTACATTCGTGCGTTATTTGCTGATACTCGCAAATGGCGAATTGATATGAATGATACGACGCTCTAATGGCGAGTAGGTAGATAGACTTTACCTTCTATATTAGGCAGACATCGATATCTGCAGAGCAGTATTGAACGGAATCGACACATTCGAAATACATTCGAAGTTGAATAAAAACTTATACAATATTCGTTAATAATAAATAATATTTATTTGTATTAATAATCTTTTTCGGCAACGAAATTTTTTTTCCTTTTGTAAAAACTTCTTTCTAGAACTTTTTATCAAAAGCAGCAGCTATTACATAATATACCCCGATGCTTTTTATATTGTATAAATAAAATATATTATTGAGTTGCCTCTTTTCTTAAGCATCTTTTCACATGCTGCTATTTTCGTACATAATATAAATATTTAGAATGTATCTCAGGAATTACACACTTTGTGGCATAAATATTAAATGCCAAATTGGAAAAAAAAAAAGAAAGAAAGAAGATTCGAGTGTCTCGCGTTATCGAAAGTTTTGATTTAAGTTATCCGGAAATTGGAAAGGATTTATATATTTATATCGATACGAAAATAATAGAGAATTCGCGAGAAATTTTGTTTTATTTTATTTTATTTATTTCTTTTTTTAACAGCTGATTACGCTGTCTAAAAAATCTATAACGCGCGCCGGAATCGTACAAGAGCAATCGTGGAAAATTTCACGTCGCGCTTGACAACTCGGAAAAAAGAGAGAGCTGTCTATCTGTTTCTCATCTTTTATCCGTGGCTCGCACTCGCTGTTAGAGAACTCAAAGACAATTTCGATGGAACCGAACTCGGATGAAAGTTTTAATTGCCTGCGAGAATTGAGATTTCCTTTCGGCGTGTCAAAAGAGAGAGAGAGAGAGCGCGGAAGTGTGCAAAGGTGTTATTTGCAAGCGAGCTCGTTTATTCGCGTTGCAATTCCGATTCTCGTTCATACTGCGTTTAATATCGTCTATATTTTATTTGTTACAACGACGATGAGATGCAAAGTAATTTTTGCTGTATCTTTCAAACAAATTAAAAGATTCTGGATCACGAAATATTATTGGGGACGTGATTTTAAATGGGCAAGAATTAGTAATTAATATAAATTATTTTTGCACAATCATAGTATATATATATATATTGTTATCATTATTATTATGATACTCCGCGTGGCAATTATTTTATTTTTTATTATAGATTTGCTTCGAATAGTTGCTCTTGAATTATTTATAATTTTTTATTATCTTTCAAATAAAAATCTGAAAGGTTTACCTCGAATTGCCACGAGTAATATACATAACAAAGTTTAGCTTCAAACGTAACGTATAGTAACCGTCTCAACTATTACGCAAACAGCTTCCGTCTTAATAAATTCTTAATATGTAGCATACATTATTCGCGATGTGCATGATCTATCGAACGGAGATCTTCTCTTACACGAATACAGAGATCTTGGGGTATTATAGCTTCAGCAGACCAAATTCCATCTTACAAAGGATACTATAGAAATGTCCCCTCTGATTTGAAGAAATCCTTATATTTTTTTTTGAATAATACTCTTTGCGAAAGCTTTACAATGTTACATGACATGGACTCCTCAAACGTCAGCTTGACCTCCAAAAATTCAGCCAAAGTTCAAAATTTTCAACATTGGGAGGCTTTCAAATTTCTATAACGAATATCTTTCGATGGAAAGAGGTTTCCTCAACTAACAAATTAAAATTGAACAATTTTCTTTAAATTTGAAACATATATTTGCGTGACGGACTCAAATGTGTATCGTTTTATTTCCCATATAGCTAGATTTTTGCCATTTTATTATGAGAAAAAAATCTTGGCGAAGATATTTGATTATGGATTAAATAAATACTATCGTTCATCATTAGGCAATAGATAAAGAATTCCTCTTTATTCTACGACTAATATTCAAAAATATAAGGATTTCTCTAAACCAGAGGGGATACTTTTACATATTCCTTGTCAGTTAGATCATCGATTCAGGAGTTGAAGCATAATCGCTTGGTCAGATGCTTAGAATGCATTCGTGATAAAAGATCTTCCGGCGTATCAGCTTTCAAACGGACTTGCTATAAGCTTCTCTATAATATTCTCTATACATATGTATATCTTGATATATCGGTATCCTTTGTATCTCAATATAAAGCCGAGATGGTTTCTCTTCTTCGCATTACTTTTGGTGCGAAAAAATTAATTTGTTGTATCGTTTTATATTACACAATCTGAAATTTAATTATTTATAGTACATACAGGGTGTCCCACTCAAATATCTCAGAAACACTGCGTTAAATCGAAAAATGTTTCAAACAAAAGTTGTATGGCTTCAAGGGGGCCGTAAGATGGTGACAATGATTTGACCTTGGAAAATCATTTGAAGGTCATGCGAAGGTCAACTTTAAAATCTTAAATGGAAACCCCCATATTTTATTTAGTATTCTTGTAGCTGACATCGAGAGCTTTCCAAAACACTATAATAAAGTATTTTTTTTTTATTAAGTACTTTTTGAGTTATTTCATATTTTAATCTGACATATTTTGATATAAAAAATTAAATATCTCGTAAAATATTTAGTTTTCGATAATCTTACCGTAATACTTCTACGTACAGAATAACGAGACAAATCAATTAGAATAAAAAAAAAAATTGTTTTTAAGAAAATTATTTACAATGTATTTTTTTAAACAATTCGTTTTTTTTTTTTTTTTTTTTTTTTTTTGGCAAGCTATTGAAAATTGAAACGAAATTTTTTACCGACTCGATATATAGACATTTTTTATTATAAATAAGTATAAGTATTAAAAATCATATGTAAACGATGGATTATATCGGCATGGCGCGCTCATCGACATACATTACTGTCTCTAACGATAAGCGGTAGGCGGTTGGACGCGCGTAAAAGCGCGACAAGATGCCCGGCCATCCCCGCATGCACGAGGGTAAGTGCCCCGAAAAATCGTCGCACGCGTGGGTGCGTATACCAGCGTTACGTGCTCGCCTCATTAGGCGCGCGCTGAATTTGTGGCTGAGCCCGTTGAAAAAATAAAACGGAAAAAAAAAGAAACAAGAAGCCGGGCGAAATTTTACGTACGTCGTGAACGTTCAGCTGGAAGAGCTTTAGGAAAGTCTAGACATGAGCGGTGGCGAGAGGTATGTATAGGCGTGCTTGTTCTCTCTCTCTCTCTCTCTCTGTCTTTTCTTGTCGCGCCAAACAGCGGTCGCTGAAAAAATCGCGTTTCTGAAAGCTAGTCATCAGTTATTATCGCTGCCGAATTTACCTACTACTCTCCAGACGAATCGATAATCATAGACGGGGCAAATTTTAAGCTGAGATAAGCAGAAGAAAAAGAATAATTAAAATGTGATTGCCATTTAATTGCGGTATAAGGGGGGAAAGAAAGAGAGAGAAAGAGAGATATGATGTGACGTGCCATCGTGATAAGATATTCCGTAATCTATTTGTTATTGAATGAGAGAAACAACGCATTCTGCGACAGCGCATTCTTTTCGAACATATGTTTCTTATGGGCAATATCGAAAACGCTCGCGTGTTCTTCGCTGCTCGATGCGTTACTTGATGACGCCGTGGATTAAAAAACGCTGACAGTTTTTACCGCTAAAATTTCGAGAACAAGGCCGTCACGTATTGCCAGGGTGATTTCCGGTCTTAGATCCTTTGGCCTGCATTTATATCTTTGTTTAACGTTGCATTTATCGACGAACATGACAGCGTTCCTGAGATTATTCAAACAGCTAATTCAAAGAAAAGAAACTTTATCAATTTTTTATTCATTCAGGAATGCTGGAAGAATTTTTATTATTCATATTTTCTTATGTTTATAATGATGAATTTTTCTCGGCTAAAAAAATAATCGCACGCAAAATTTACATGAAACATTTTACAATCTTTTATGAATTAATTTTTTCTTTGAAAAAAAAAAAAAAAAAAAAAAACCCCGAGTTTCTTATTTCTTGATATTCGAAGAAACGTTTATTTTTATGCTTGTAACTATTGATTACCATTAGTTAATTGGACACGAAGAAGTATAAAGATCATAAACAGATTTATCGAGATCGGAGTGCATTAATATTATATCAGTTTCACATTCCGGGATGATAATTTTCGGTAACATATGAGTCAATCGAATGGCGTATCTAATGAGAATTCAATTCTTCGTAGAATTTTGCAACAAATTAAATCGTGAGGATTAAAGATATTTTCAACCTTGAAGAAGCTTTCCCCCCCCCCCTCCCCCCTCCCCCTCCCCCCTGACAGAAAATTGCAACCGTTTTTTTACGACCGACGTTTAATTATCATCCATGTTGCATCATCATGTGTAAATCAACAAAAGTATTTGAATGATCTGCTTCAGGGATGGAAAATTTATTCGAGAAGGTCATTAGATAATCTATATCTTTAACGGAATGTCTTACAATATTTTATATCACCACTTGACGTTTATAGCTACGTTTATAACTATGTTCTCGCGAAAAAAGATATTCTCCAATCAGCGACAAATACGTATCTCGACGACGTGCGGGGTACAGAGTTCTTTTTTTCGATGGATCTTTTCGTATAAAATAAATTTTTATTAAATATGAGAAAAGATCGATCATTATTATTACGCCGACAAGTGATATCGCGAGTGTTGAAGTGTCAATATTCTTTAAAGCAACTCTTCAATCAAATTATCGATTTCGTCGATTATAAGCTCCTTCATAGTGGGTGCTTTCCGTTTAGTGACTCAAGTCGACATAGATCAATCTATCTATCAATCTACCTTTGTTGTCCACTGGTATTGAAAGAAGCACAAATGATGATTTTATTAGACTTTTGTTGACTTGAGTCACTAAATGGAAAGCACCCATTAAGTCTTCGAGAAAAAGTCGCATCGATCAAATGTATTTTTTTACCAAACGACGACCTCTTCAAAATCGTCGCTTATATCATGCGTTATATCATAATTGTTTATGTATCTGTCAATATTTTCACATAGATTTGATATTTTATAAGAAGCTTCAAAGTGTCATCAGTTTGATCAATTCCATTGAAATGCGCTTTATAAATCTTGTTGTTTTTTTTTAATTTTTAGTTTTAGGTGGTTTTTTTTTTAGATATAATATATTTTAATACATATAATATATCGTAATACAGAAGTTTTTGTTATCAATATTTTTACATTTATTTTTTAAATTAAGCAGTCAAATCAAATAATCAAACTTATACACTTATATGGTATATATTAGTATAAATAGAATTCATCGAATTAGTTAAATAACGGTGAAACTATTTGATATCTTGACACGAAGTATAGTTTTATTTTCCGCGGTATCGTTTTATTATACCTACGACAGCATTTATCTCTGGATCCTCTTTCTCTCCATACGAGGACCAACAAAAGCGAAACTTGCTGTCGCATCCGGAAGAGCGACTCGCGTATAACGTAAAAATGTTCACGAATGACGAAGAAGGGCACGAGGTGTCTTCTGCGTCCCCGGATCACTTTCAGCCGTCGAGACGTATCGCTTGTCCGATGGATAAAGTCTGGGATCTGGTTTACAGACGACATCACGTCTGATAAGGATTCGGCCGCGTGTCGTCGGATACGCGCGTCATATTCCCGCGATGAAAGGATATTATGTCATAGCGTATTACAAAAGTTTATTGGAACTGTATTGTAAAATAGAAAAATCCTGCCGCGCGTTGGAGATGGAGGAATTTTAACCAAAATTCCTTTGTCCAATAAAAGAGAAATGAAAAATTGATTTTTTTTTTTTTTTTTTTTTTTTTTTTTTTTAATACAGATTTATCGCGTTCCGCGGAACGTAAAGAGGGAGGTTCTATATTGTGTGGCGTGTTTTTATTATATTTTATTCGAGATTCTATTGGATCGTGGATTTATCGGGCTGGGCTGGAAAAATATAATTTAAAATCAATTTTATGATTTTTGTCATTTCGCGCCTTTGCGCGCAAGTAAAGGATATTTCAAAAAATTTAATTACACACGAAGCAATTATCGATACAAAAATATTTATTATCGCTTAAACTTTTTTTTTTTTGCAAAATGAATTAAAATCACGATGTAAAATCGCGATGTAAAACGGCCCCTGTGCGCTCCCCGGTGTAACTCGATATTTATTATAGAGGTAAAGAGTTTTTAATAGAAATCATTTAATATCTCTCGCGTTACTGCAACACGCGACGAAAGAGCCAATAACCATCGACGGTCGTAACCGTCGATGTCAGCGTCTAGTAAAATGGGGGATGTAAAACGACGTTCAATATAGACTTTAGCGCGCAGGAGACGAATCGACATTCTGACGTTTAATTAACTTTGTCGCGTTAATTGAGAGACAGCGTTCGCCGCTCAGAAGTGGTCGTCCATTCGGCGGTCGGAATAGTCTCAACACAAGTAGAGTCCACCTTTTATATTTCAGCACAATTCAAACGAGAAGGAGGTACTCATTTTCATGGAGTTCTCTATGAATTAAAAACGTTAAAAATATATGTACTCACAGAAATACTCGTATAACACATACCATACGGGGATGTCCGCTTGTAAATGTCATTCGCCGAAAATGAAAAATCGTTTATCATTTAACGCTACGGACAGAAGCAACGAAATTTGATACCATCCAGCGATACGATACGGATCCTAAATGCGCTTGTTAAAGCGCTGAAGCGAAGTAGATTAAATAGTATCGCGATGAGCTGATAAAAAGGGGACATTATTTAGAAATTTTATTTTTTGTCGTGCCATTAATTTTTAAGGAAGTTTTGAATGTTAACTTTAAAAGATAATATATTTCGAAAGGTCATATATGTATATATAATTCTGTATTAAATTCTTTGATAGCAATATTTATCTAAGTACGCGAAATGATAGAATACATTTCTTATTTCCGGTCTCGTTACGGGAAACAACGTTTAAGAAATTTTTCTCACGACGTAAGACAGTACTCTCTCCAACGATATTTTTCCGAAGATTTATATTTCCCTATTTGTCTCGCACATTATTTCGCTCTCTCCTTTATTCTCATTTTAAACATACACGAGACAAATATTTCATTTACGTTATGACTTTTATCACGTGTTGATATTTTTTTTACAATCTTGAATTGTTGTCCATCGTTTTATACAGTATGCGCGGTATGGAACTTTGTTATTATAATTTCTTAGTGATTAATAATCTGGCCGTGTTATGAAAATTTATTTATGAAATATGTTAAGAGCAATATATGATTGCACGAGTCGATCGATCTCAGTCGATTGATTATGAAAGGAACGCGTGTGCGTGAACATTAATTAATCAACTCTCCGTGCACAATCTTCAATTATGCGTGCAGCTAAAAAACGTTGCAATTTGCGGCACTATTGAGGAATTGAGTCTGATTCCATAATTCATCATCATTGTTCCTTATTCGCGGTTCATTTCATTCGCGGTCACCGCTCATTGGGATTCAACGCGTCGAATGTGTAAGTTAAATTGGCAGAGCGTATTAGCGGGGATCTCTTTTTCGAAGAAATTCGTCAAACTGAATTATCGTTACGTGACCGAATCCCAGAGGTATCAAACTTTCTTTGCGAATAAAATTATCGAGTCAATATGAGAGGAAGAAGAGAAAATAATTCTGAACGTCATACGAATGACAATTGGTTATTAATAGAGAATGTGTCAGGGAAGTAACGCGTTACTTGTAACGCCGTTACCGTTACAGTTACTTTTTTTCGGTAACTGTAACGGTAATGGCGTTACAAATTTTATTTGTAACGGAAAAAGTAACTTCGTTACATTTTTCAGTAACGAGTAACGAATTTAACAGTTACTTTTATCGTTACTTTTTTCAAATTTTTTGATTTATTTAAGATATTATTCTTGCTATTGTGCGTGATAAAATTTTTATCTTAACCGTAAAGCCGTAAGCAAATCGACCAATTAGCATTCTTATTATGTTGTAATCTCATTTACTACCAGTTCTAAGTATCTTGCAACGAAAATTAGAAAATCTCAATAAATCTGACCTTATAGATTGCCATTCATTAGTTGAAGCTATTCAGCAAGGTTTAAATAAAAGGTAACTTATTAATTTGATTAATACATATGTTATTTAATTTTAAATAAGGATTTAATTGAAAAATATTATTTTATTTTAAACTATTGATTCAAAAGTATTAATTTCAATAAAACAAACAATGTCGCTTAATTTACTATATTTGATTTTAAATTTCTTACAATATTTGAAACAAAAGAATTAATAATAGCAGCATGTTTACATCCAAAATTTAAGTTAAACTGGTTAAAAAAGAAAACGTGCTGAAAATTACTTGGAGAGTTTATTGGGAATCCGATCAACTGAAAATTCTTCAAAAGCTGGAAAATCTGACGATCACGATGATTTTTTCATTTTTGAGCAAAAAACGGTGCAAAATGAATCTGAACAAGAAGAATTGCAACGGTTTTTAAAATCAAATAATTGTAATATAGAAATGTTAAACGACTATCCAAAACTTAAAAAACTTTTTATTAAATATAATACAGCTCTACCAAGCAGTGCATCTGTAGAAAGAATGTTTAGCATCGGTGGCTCTGTATTAACACCACAAAGAGGGCATTTAAATGATGATACTATGGAGCAATAAATTTTATTAAAAATTAATAAAGAATTTCGATAAAATTTAATCATTTATTTTGTAATAAACCTTGAATGAAATCTTGCTTACAATTTTTTAAAAGTTTTTCTTATGCAAAATAATTTATTAGTTTGTATTGTAAAAAAGTAACGGAAATTGTAACGACTCGTTACTTTTTAGTAACTGTAACGGTAACGAGTTACTTTTTAAAATTAGTAACGAGTAACGGTAACGAGCTACTTTTTAGAAAAAATAACGGTAACGGTAACGAGTTACTTTAATAAAGTAACTTTCCCAACCCTGGAATGTGTAAGCTAATCAGAATATCCTGACGATAGTTCGATAATTCAAAGTAGAGTCTTATAATGCATCGCGTTAGAAAAGTATCGAAGTAACGTTATAATGTTACTCTCTGCACGTTATCGTAATCTATGACAAGTATATGACAAGTTACTGATGATGAAATTACACAGTTGTGTCTACTATGTATTTCTACAGGACTTTTCTGATACGTAGAAGGATCGTTACGTAAATATTCTATCCTTCATACGTGAACGACCGGTTGTCTGCAACAAGATAACATGTCATTGCATTAGCGAAAAAAACTCTTCATGTAATCTTACACCGGTGGTCGTTACGCCAAGTTGCAGATCGCAATGGAGCGATTAAGGAGAACGAATTGGAATAGCTTGACGAAGCTCTGCACGATACGAAGTTTGATTAGATATCAAAAAAAAACCTTCATAAGCATTACAGCTGATTACAATATTGCAAGTAGAAACGCTTATTCGAGCTAAATGATCGATGAGGCCTATGATTATTTTGCACTTCTATCGATAATTACGGCGAAGCACAGCTGGCTGTAATAATAAGCAATTTTTTTATATTACATCGCGTATTATATTGATTTTACTTTTAACTCGACGAGAGATAAAGATGGGAAAATAATTTACAATAAAAATTCTGAACATTATTTTTATTATTCCTATATCGCAAAAAAATTCGTTAAATTCTCTCTCAATCTTTGTATATATGAGAGTTTTTAGTTATTAATTTTAATATATTAA
Source organism: Polyergus mexicanus (assembly GCF_030449975.1). NCBI lineage: Eukaryota > Metazoa > Arthropoda > Insecta > Hymenoptera > Formicidae > Polyergus > Polyergus mexicanus. The sequence continues at coordinate 13,131,528 of NW_027223323.1, forward strand.
AAGAGAGAGACGCAAATTTTAATTTCTCCCGAAATTACGGCGTATTCATGTAAAGCTTTTATTTCACGTGGCGTATTCTGTAAATTATACAATATATATATATATATATATATATATATATATATATATATAATTAACGCGCACATATCATGCGTCTTTGTGTTTAATTTCCATTGTGTTCGATGATAGTCGACGCTTCGCCGTCGTTAATTGGGGCGTCTACTTATTCGTTGTATCGTGCGTCGTTCATCGCGACGAACCACAAGCCGTACTGCAACATAGAACGCTGTAAACGCTATAGATATATTACTATCGGTAATATCGAACACGCATCGTAACGTAATGTAACGCGTAATTCAATTATCTGGACTTCATCGAAAGAGTCGCTTCGCCACTCGACCACACATGGTTACACCACATCGACTAGTTTTTTTCCCTCCAGCAAAAATCACGAGCGGCTTTGTCAGAAAATTTTATTAGGACCGCGGAGAATTTTTTATAAACCATCGCGCGCGCGTGCACGCGGAAAGGAGGGAGATATATACTGGGTGGCTCATTTTAATCCATCCAGTCGAATATCTCAAAAACCAAGCCCGGAAGAGAAAAATGTTTCAGACAAAAGTTGCGTGGCTTCAAGGGGGCCATAAGATGGTGACAATGATTTGACCTTGGAAAATCATTTGAAGGTCACGCGAAGATCAACTTTAAAATCTTAAACGGAAACCCCCATTTTTTATTTAGTATTCTTGTAGCTGACATCGAGAGCTTTCCAAAACACTATAATAAAGTATTTTTTTATTAAGTACTTTTTGAGTTATTTTATATTTTAATCTGACATATTTTGATATAAAAAATTAAATATCTCGTAAAATATTTAGTTGTCGATAATCTTACCGTAATACTTCTATGTACAGAATAATGAGACAAATCAATTAGTATAAAAAAAAAAATTGTTTTTAAGAAAATTATTTACAATGTTGTTTTTTTAAACAATTATTTGTTTTTTTTTTTTGGGCACTAATTAATTTGTCTTATTATTCTGTACATAGAAGTATTACGGTAAAATTATCGAAAACTGAATATTTTACGAAATATTGTATTTTTTATATCAAAATATGTCAGATTAAAATATAAAATAACGCAAAAAGTACTTAATGAAAAAATACTTTATTATAGTGTTTTGAAAAGCTCTCGATGTCGGCTACAAGAATGCTAAATAAAAAATGGGGGTTTCCATTTAAGATTTTAAAGTTGACCTTTACATGACCTTCAAATGATTTTCCAAGGTCAAATCATTGTCACCATCTTATGGCCCCCTTGAAGTCACATAACTTTTGTTTGAAACATTTTTCTCTTCCGGGCTTGGTTTTTGAGATATTGGACTGGATGGATTAAAATGGGCCACCCAGTATATATATTCCACTACCATCGCCACCACATGCTCGCTCTTGAATGAAGAAAATTGCATCCATTAGCAAATTACTCTTACCTACTTTGGCCGCCTCGTCTTCGGTAAAGGTAGAAGGGCTGTAAAAGGGAGCGCGATTAGTTATATCGGATAGGGCAAAAATAATGTCGCGCTCGTGTAGCAGTATACGAAAATAAACCTGATTCGAGCGGGTCGACAAATGACAATCTTTCTTTCTACCATTATTTATTCATTTCGTGATGTTTGTCGTCGACCCTTTCAGGTAGTAGTGGTCCCACGGTCGATTTATTGTCGCCTTGCGGTGGCTGTAACGAGGCTACAAACGAGCGATCGCTTCCTAACAATTTATAATTTATAGGGATAAATTAGTTTTTGAAACGAACACGATTACGATGCGATAACTTTGTTTCCCGAGAAATTTATTAATCCATGCTTTTCAGTGGCATGCCAAATTTTATTTTGTTAGCGACAAAATCGAATTTGTAAACGTGGTGTTTAAACATGGGAACCTTGCGAGATAATTATGTACCAATTATTTTCATTATATTTATTTATAAGTATGACTCTATAATGATTTGATTCAGTTATAACGAACATCAAAGTACGAAATAAGAATTAGATAGTCATTTTTAATATTAATTGTTTTTGTATTAATATACAAGTCCTTTTATATAAGTAAAAAAAAAAAAAAACCCAATCTTGTGATAAATTTTTGCAAAGATTTGATTTTGCACATTTGAATCGTTCAGTATTATAATAATTTTTTTCGTGACGCGAGAGCTAAGATAAAAGATAAGATTTTATTAAATTGAACGTAAACGTAAAAGTCGATACAATAAGAAATAGAAAGCTAAGAAATTTATCATCATTTACGTAATCTCTCTCGGCGATGACGGAAATAAAATTTCGCTACGTTTCTTTATTCGATTTTATAAGATCATTTAATGATCTCTCCGCCTGTCGTGTTCATTATATACATACACTCCTAAATGATACGTACTCAAAAAATTTTAGTAATCTCTCAAAATATTTTACAATCGACGAATAATCACGAATGTTTTTTTTTTTTTACACGATCCGTAATGAGATCGCGAGTCGTATTTATACGAATAATTACGCGACAAGATACAAGTTCGAGATCACTTGAGATAGTCGGGGATAAAGATGTCGAATTCGAGATCCGGTTTTCGTTTCGACCTCGAGAATGCGCACGATCCAGTTTTTTTCGCATATATTTATCTATCGCATTCCAAGATTGATTCGCTCGCTCGGGCGCGCTAGTTCGTTGACTCCCCGCTTACGTTACGGAATGATTTAACAATTATCTCGGTTACAAAGGACAAGATAAAAGCGATAATGAAATTTGATTTATTTTCTCTGCGAGCCTGATATTTGATATATACGTTTTGTTTTTTAACTAATCGGCGAATGTGATGTCGAATTAATCCCGATATCCATCGATCAGTTTAATTTGTACGCCTTATACGATAAAGTGCTTTGACATTTATTTTTCTAAGAAGTTGCAATAAATATAGAGGAATTCTTTCTCTAATTTTGCTTTTTTATTTAGAGAGCATTTAATTAATATTATTTATATATAATCGATAAAATTATATAATATATCATACCAATTCTACGTCTAAAATTAAAAATATCTCTGTCTAATGGGACAAGCTGTCACATCAAACCATTTTTTTAATGACATTATGGGAAATATATGTGTGCATTTTTGTATTTTTTATTATATATATCGATACGAGTAAAAATTAATAATTTACTCTTGGTCTAATTAAAAAAAAAAAAAAAAACTCGCAAGTATTATTGTCGGAAAATTTTCGACACGAGCAATAGCAAGAAATAAATTTTCATGAAATAGGAAAGAGTTGATTGTGGAAAAGGTGTTAAATTGCGACAAGAGTATAAAGATACGAATATTTCTTTATTGAAGTCAAACAGACCCGTCGTTTCCGCAAAAGTATTTAGTAACGATTTCCTCATGGCATAGGCTTCGTCTTTCAATGTATCTGGTGCATGCCGTAATTCGCGAACAGATCACCGAATGACCCTCAGGAAATAATTGAAAACGTTTCTTTCTTTCTTTCTTTCTTTTTTTTTTTTATTCTCACAGAAATGAGATTGGACGTTAAATTGGATTCGTCTTCTCAACAATCAGTAGCATATAAGCGAATACTACTGATTAAACAATGCCCCGATAGATAGTCTCGTTAATAAGTTCTTGATCCCGAGTGACAGCTGTCTCTCTCTCTCTCTCTCTCTCTCTCTTTTAGTACATATCCGAATAAAAATGATTAAGAACGAAAAATGATAAAAATTTATACTCATACACTATATGATTATAGTTGGGTATTAACTGCAAGAAGATGTTGAAAATGCAACGTAAGCCATTTATAGATAAATACAATTCAGTATAAGCACATCTTACATTGAAATAATTTTTTTTATAATGACTTTATCACACGCGATTTTAACGGTACGATAGAAAAATTTACATGAGAATAAAAATTTTTATTTCTCCAGTTCCTTCTTAATTAAGGGCAGGAAATGGTGATCCACGGCGCGCGACCGCGTTTTCGACGTAATTATTTCGAGTAGCGGTTCGCCGATCGGTTTCGTCACTTTCTAGCTGCAACGTGACGCATTACGATTAATGCAAGTGCGTACTGCATATATAAGGCATCGTGGTTTGCCATTAAAAAAAAAAAAGAAAAAAAAACTACTTCGCCGATAAAAATTAATATCGGTATACACTGTTTATATAACGTACCGTCGTAATGTCGATAGGTGTTTGGAATTGATCAACGTTAAATCAATAATGCATTGCCAATATGCCACAATCAATAATATTGTATATTCATTCTTCCAACGTTCTATTAAAAAATATTTAATTAATATTAACATTAACATGACGCAATGCAGCGATTTGTATGTACTTTCAAACTACGTAGCTTTTATTACACTGCAAACAGTGTTGCAAAATGGAATGAAGTATGATTTATATTCATGACTAGCATATAACATGCATTATATGCGCGCGATATGAACTTTATTTACAGCGTGAATTATATAATCAGTACACAATAATAAAAAAGAAATTATAATCACTTGGAATTGACATTGTTACTAATTTAACTTTCTAGAATGAGGAATATCTATTTCTAAGAATAATACAGGGTGTCCCATTTTAATCTCCTCGGGCAAATATCTCAAAAACCAAGCCCGGAAGAGAAAAATGTTTCAGACAAAAGTTGTTTGGTTTCGAGGGGGCCATAAGATGGTGACAATGATTTGATCTTGGAAAATCATTTGAAGGTCATGCGAAGATCAACTTTAAAATCTTAAATAGAAACCCCCATTTTTGATTTAGTATTCTTGTAACTGACATCGAGAGCTTTCCAAAACACTATAACAAAGTATTTTTTCATTAAGTACTTTTTGAGTTATTTTATATTTTAACCTGACATATTTTGATATAAAAAATTAAATATCTCGTAAAATATTTAGTTTTTGATAATCTTACCGTAATACTTCTACGTACAGAATAATGAGACAAATCAATTAGTATTAAAAAAAAATTGTTTTTAAGAAAATTATTTACAATGTATTTTTTTTAACAATTATTTGTTGTTTTTTTTTTTGGCACTAATTATTCTGTACATAAAAGTATTACGGTAAGATTAATTCATTAAAACTGAATATTCTACGAAATATTTTATTTTTTATATCAAAATATGTCAATTATTATAGTGTTTTGGAAAGCTCTCGATGTCAGCTACAAGAATACTAAATAAAAAATGGGGGTTTCTATTTAAGATTTTAAAGTTGACCTTGACATGACCTTCAAATGATTTTCCAAGGTCAAACCAATGATACCGTCTTATGGCCCCCTCGAAACCAAACAACTTTTGTCTGAAACATTTTTCTCTTTCGGGCTTGGTTTTTGAGATATTTGCCTGAGGAGATTAAAATGGGACACCCTGTATATGCGGAAATTCGGCAACAAGGAACGGATCGGAAGTTCGTATCCGTTTCCATGATCATGATGCGACGACCGGTGATTTTAAGATATTCACATCATGCGATCCTCCGCATCTCTCTTTAACGATACGACTTCAATGTTTTTCTCGATGTTTTGACACGGTCGTCGTACGAAGCCTTCGTTCGTCACGTCGATTCATCTAGCAATTGAGATTAATCATTTAAGTTACTCCGGCTCTCTTTTCGGCTCTCATCGTGACGTAATTATCGTTGGAACGTGTTTGTTCGATTCGTCCAGGAGCTTCATACACAAACACACATGCGTAAACCAATAAAGACAGATCAAGAAAATCAGGCATCGACTTGCATTCAAATACGATTTGTCGACATGAGAAAGAAAGTTGTGGGGATCCTTTTAATGCGGCGTTTAAACCTTAGGGATAGAAAAGATTGTCATTATGAGAAATTTTTTTTCTTTGAAACAGAAATCTATTTTCGCAATTTTAAATTTTACTAAATCCAACTTTACGTCACGATTCTATTATTCAGTCATCAGCAATTGTTAGCCTTAAAAGAGATAATGAACTCTCAGCAGACTTTTATTACCATTAATATCTAGCTTGTAAATATTGGATGCTTTGAAAAAGCTATTAATCCGTAATATATAATTATATTCTCAATGTAATTAAGTTGTTTAAGAGATATATTAAGTAATGAGATTGTATCGAAATATTTGATAAGCAATAAATAATGTCAAATATCACAGTCTGCAGAATTGAGAATTTAAAGGAATTTTTTAGAAACATAAATTTCTTAATCGCTTTGAAAAGTCGATAATTTTCAATAAAAATATCCATGTAATATTTGAGCATAATTTTTCTGCAAATATTTGCTCAGACACAATCAATTGCAAATTGATTTGATGCTCTATGATATGATAAGATTGAATTGTGTATTTTTATATTTAATTTTTAAAATATATATGTTATGATAATTATAGTAGTAAATTGATGGAATTTCATATTTCATTTTGCATCGAGAATAATATGATATTGCATAAACTAAATTAATATAAATTAGTTTTTAAATGAGAACTTTTTAATAATTAAAGAAATGATAAATTTTAATCGCGAACATAGAATAGCATTACAGAAAGATCTCGTTAAGGTATTCTTTAATGATAATAGGAGTCTTCTGTATTTTTTTTTTTTTTTGTTAGTAATAAACGTTAAATATCTTGATAAGCGACTCTATGGGGGGGGAAAAAAAAATCTTCATTAAAAAAATTATTTTGAATAAAACTCGAGAAACAAGTTTCTCGTTATTTGAAAATCCTGAAACTTTTACATCCCGAGGGTTTTCAAAAGGTTTGAATAGTCGATGTTAAATGACTCGCCGACTTCACTATGCTAAATTACATAAAGTATAAGATCTCATTACAAATATATGTCTCTCTTGGGGCAACTTATTGCGCGAAAACGCCATCGTGAAACACACTCCTTTCGAGAAACCGTGAGCTCTACCAATATACGGGAGTGGCATAATGGAATTACGGATTTTACGATCTTTCGTAAACTTCGTTTTTCTTTCAACCATCACTCCTTCCAATTTTCCGCGGCTACAGTGCGAAGGTTATCCCCTTTTACCACCCCTTACGCATCTTTCCGAGGGAATGGTCATGGTTGAATTTGGTTCAGAGATTCAACGGAAAAATATGAAATTCTTACTGGGGGAAGGAGGGGGAGGTAGGGTAGTTAGAGTGTGTCCAACAGGATTTATTATAATAAAAATAGATGCAATACATACCATATGTATATATTGTAATTGTATCGGTAATATTTTAATATTGTAAAAAATATTTTATTCTTTTCTCAATAAAAAGTAGCGCCTTAATTTTGACACATTGAAAAAGGTGGTGGCATCATCGATCTCTCGTGCAACATTGTGCATAGCTTTATATTTGAGTATAAAAATGTATGTAACTGTCATATAACCGCGATGGGAGATCAATATTGAGATAATGTTGTTTACGCGCATTTATACGATGTATATTATCGTACATTGAAATTCTCAAAGGACGAAAATATTTAATTTAATAAATTAAGAATTTAATTTCTCCACGGTACAAGATGTTAGGTCTTAGCGAAAATATTACATAACACTCGCGTGTGAGAGATATTTCTAATACTTCTCTTTCTGGTAGCTTTCGACAATCAACGGTCACGGTCAGCTAGAATATAAAAAGAGACGTAGAAAATAAATCGCGACGAAGCAATACATATGGTAAAATGGACTTTAGTTGTTCGATGCGAATTTCCCAAGTTTCTCTTTCTCTGTCTGCTCTTATTCCTCTCTCCTTATCCCTCTCCCCTGATCAAAATATGAAAAATACGGAGGAGAAATATTGTTAAGATGATTAGCCATGCTATCTGTTCTCGTGTATAAATCGTCGCGCGATAAGTAGAACGGGGAAAAAAGAAAATTTCATGAGACAGAATTTGAGTTATGTATTATAGTCATTTTTTTTTTTTTTTTTTTTTTTTACCGTATTATCTCCCATCGTGTCAAATTTATAGCTTGCATAATCTAAAAATCCTTAACTCGCTGTTTTTCAACCCGCGCGACTATACACACGTGAACCGGCTGACAACCGCTTCCCTCAACATATACCGGCGCAAGGATGGTCATGGTCGATGGTCGGTGGTGGTTTGAAACACAAAGGGCGAATCCAGTCGGAGGATGGGTCGCGATGGGTGTGAGAAACGGCAGGATAGAGAATGAGGGAGAGAGAGGGAGAAGCAGGCTTCTCTCGAATAATCCGTGGACCGAAATATCGAGCGCTCGGAACTCACGCGAGTCCCTCTCTCTCTCTCTCTCTGCTCCTGCCGAAGCTCTCGGATCGATAAAAACCGCGTTACATCCTGCGAATTACAATATCTTTTTGGTTACTCTGCCGCCACTTAAGCTATATTTCGGATTAATATCGCGCGAACATGTACAATTTAATAGTTATATGCAAAATACATCACGATTGCTTGATGGAAAACATAAGTATTGGCTAGATGTAAATGTGCCAAAATGATGGACTCTAAATAGGTTGTATGATTTAATTAGTTTACTAGTAAAATTGATACTAGTTTACATACACACATATGGTGTGTACACAACATTCATCATTGCTACGTTCGATTGATACGTAATTTATCCCGATCTATGGCTGTCTGGAATATCAACGGATTCATCCAACAATTGCGGTGTAATATGTGTATAACTGTAGATGAGTAATATACAGGATGTCCCCAATTTAAATGGCAAAACTTCAAGAGCGTGTAGGGGATCGAAAAACCAAGGCAACAATTCCTTTAGAGGTTTGCTCGTTTTTGCTCCATTTTAGAGAAAATCGCAAAAATTCAATCTCTCATTGTCAGTTGCTCTCTTGAGTCGATTGGCACCGAATTGAAGCAACTTTCTGCTTCAAGGTTCCTTACATATGTAAACACTTGATGTTATCCTTTACGGTGCTAATCAATTCAAGAGAGCAATTAAGAGACCGAATCATAGATGCAGTGCACCAAATATCACTAGAACAATGTCTAGTTGCAATTAATGAGGTCAGTGCTAGATGTAATGCTTGCATCGCTGCAAGAGGGCAACAATATCTTCATTAAATAGATGACAACATAAATAAAATGTAAATAAATAAGTAAAAACACGAAAATTTGTTTCGTCCCTTTTTTCGTGATTTTCTCCAAAATGGAGCAAAAGCGAGCAAACTTCTAAAGGATTCTTTCCGTCTTAGCTTTTCGGTCACCTACATGCTCCTGAAGTTTTGCCATTTAAATTGGGGACACCCTGTATATTGCTTGTGCAAATCAAGATATATACTTTATTTACAAAAATTACTACAAAAATTTGTAGTACTCGTTGACGAATAAAAAAAATATTGATATTAAAAATACTTAAAAATTTTAATTAACATAACACAAAATAGAAACTTTTTGTCTTCTATTTTTTATCTAGAAATATCAATCAATGAGGAATCAATGATTAAATTAAGTAATTTGAAACGATGAATGTCAAAGAAATATTTACTCTATTATATACACAATTGAAGAAATAATTGATATATTTCCGTATCTAAAAAATATGTAGATCTTTTAAAATATTTATGTACTTACTTAGTTTATATTATTTCTTGATATTTGAAATCTATATTAATTGTCTCGTCATTTCTATTCTTATAAGACTATAAAATTTATTCCCTCTTATTTTTACTCGTGTAATACTCCGACATGATATGGAATGTTAATCAAACATAATGAAGCCGTATATTTACAGTAAATCATATACAGTAAAGGGGACACCTCTCTTCAATCGATTTTCATAAGATAATGCCGAAGACATTGCGATGCGCAATGTCCTCGATTAAAAATGGCGGCTGCGATCCCAAACTCACGCCATTCTGTCAATATGGTGAGTTTAGCGAACCCCACCCGGACCCGAACCTAACTGAATGAGTGTTTCGGTGACGGACGAAAACGAAAGTCCTTTCGTCGTCCGACCCGGATGGGTCGATAAAATACATCGAAAGGAACCAGCGTTAGAGCGGGGAGAGCAGAGAGAGAGAGAGAGAGAAAGAGGGGGGGGGAAGAAACCGACATATACAGAAAAGCGTCAACGCTTGACGAGAGTTGGAACAAGAAGCTGGTGGTTGCGAAAGGGCGGAAGAAAGAGAGAAAAAGTGAGGTAGTCCACGAGATGGAGGAGCGTGTCAGGATAGAGCGGTGAGCGGAGCGCAGATTTACGGATACGGCCGTGAATAAAGAAGAGGAGAGAGCGGGGGGGGGAGGGGGGTGGCAAGGATTGTGAGGATGGAAGAGTGCGGTGGAGATACGCGGGCGGAAGGGATTCATGGTTTCGCGTCGATGCGAAGAAGAAGAGGGGCAACGGAACGCAATAATGGAAACGTGGCATTGACGGGGGTACGGGGAGAGTACGGGGGAACAACGATATAGCCTCAGGGTTGTACGGGTGGCAAAGGGAGGAGAGGACTCGGGGCTGTTGACCGGGGCTCTCTGAATTTGAAAGGCTTACTTACGCGGGCTTGTAGTGAGGCAGGACGCGATCCCGCTGTGTCGTGCTGCTGATGGGCGCAAGAGAGAGAGGCAGAAAGAGAAAGAAGGAAAAAGAGAAAGAGAGAGAGAGCGGGGGGAGGGGAGAGGGAGAGAACGACACAACTACTACACGCTACTACTACACGCAAATGCCTCGACACCGCCCGAATTTCGCAATAGCGGTGCCCAAACACAATCCGTGCTTCACGGAACAACGAATCTTCCAGCTTGCTTCGCATTGAAAGAAATTATTCAAATGCTTGAATTTGAAAATCTGTTCATTATAACCGAGAATCTATTATATACATATAGTAAATAATAAATAATTCGTCAAATTTCAATTATTTATTATATATATGGTACATGTAGAATGATATCTCAATGACTATTTTCATAAATGTCATATGTAATTCTTTATATTAAAAATTTTTAATAAGTAATTTGTTATTGAAAAAAATATAAGATCTTTTATTTGAAACGTTTAATCAAATCACGAATAGTGAGGATTGCTTTTCATTATAGAAGCGTATTGATTAAATAATTTATATATTAATATATACGATCAAATTAAACTTTCATGAAAATTGTAATTAAAAAGTAAATTAACGCGTTACATCGATCCGCGTTTACATCGTTGATATTTATATTTACAAATGTATGTGTCTAATTTGATATAAGAATAAGATACGTCACTGTGTATATTCCAAATGAAATAACGCTAATGATGTTTTGTTTTGTAAATTATATGACAGTAGCGTCGTTCCCCCAAAATATAATATACGTAACGATAAAAGAAATAATGAATCACAGTGTTATCTTACTCCTGCGCGATAATGCTCTTGCCAAGATAAACGAATTATGTAGAGAATTAAAGAGTACAATGATAGATATTAATAAATCGGAGAACATACATTCATTAATATATTAATGATAGGAAATTAATAAGAAAAAAGAAAAAAAATTAACAATACGAAGTGTAATATGAAATTTTTCTCGTTCAATGCGCTTTTATTATTACTCAGTGTAATTATTAATTGCATCTGGAAAGCAATTGAGAGAAATAATACGCGAGATCGTTCATTATTTATCAAAACTTATCAAAATTTTGATATGATGCGAGTCAACTCAGTGTCATTCTTACCAATCAGCCAGAGATATATTATTCTTACAAGAGAATAAAAAAAAATCTAAAAATGCTTTCTAAATATAATTCCCCCCGTCACGAAAGATAATGAATATGCGCAATCAACAATAATCGTCAGATTGAGCGCGCCTGCTGCTTCGTACAATTTCGTTTCATCGAAAGCGACCTTGAATGCGTATGTCAGCCGACCGGGGCCGTTGTGGGAGGGTAGCAAACCCGTATCGATCTCCGCAGGAACGCGGACTCCTCGCCGCGGTCCTGTCCCATTCGCAAAGCCATGCCACCGAAACCCCTTCTCCATAACTGGTCGAAAGTCTCGTGTCCTTGGAGGTTGAACGATGGGAGAGAAGAGGGCGCGGCGTGTCGGATACAAGGGTCGTATAGGGTCGGTACGGTCCTATGGATATCGTCCGTTCCAGGAATGAACCTCTTGGATAAGGGAAAAGATTTCGGCATGCATGTGAGAGAGTGTACCGAAAATTATACCAGCGCAAAGCAAAAGCTTATCGTGATTGTAAAGAATCGTTTGTTATTTTGCCAAATGATAGATATTTTTAATTCAATTATGAAGTTGGGGAGCGAGCTCGCGTTTTTTCGAATTTTAATTGCGATATTGGCCACACTCGGATATATAACACGTAACCGATTGTAGCAGTTAAAACGAGCCAATTAAAAGTGCGAAGCACCGTTGAGAGTAACTTAAGTCGAGCAAGATACTTTGATCTAAGGAAAGAGCGACGACAACGCTCTTATTTTATTCCATGAATAAATAGCAGAGGGAAAAATGCGAATAATATCTTCTTCTGAAAGGATACTTGATATTTTATAAAAACAACTCTCAATAAGAATGATGATTCATTTTAAAGGAAATTTAAACCTTTTTAATCGAACATTAATTGATATCAATAATTTAAAGAATTCTATGTAGCTCTTTACATAATATTTTAAAGAGAAATTTTTATATATATACTGGGTGGCCCATTTTAATACATCCAGTCGAATATCTCAAAAACCAAGCCCGGAAGAGAAAAATGTTTCAAACAAGAGTTGTGTGGCTTCAAGGGGGCCGTAAGATGGTGACAATGATTTGACCTTGGAAAAACATTTGAAGGTCATGTGAAGGTCAACTTTAAAATCTTAAACGGAAACCCCCATTTTTTATTTAGTATTCTTGTAGCTGACATCGAGAGCTTTCCAAAACACTATAATAAAGTATTTTTTTATTATGTACTTTTTGAGTTATTTTATATTTTAATCTGACATATTTTGATATAAAAAATTAAATATCTCGTAAAATATTTAGTTTTCGATAATCTTACCGTAATACTTCTATGTACAGAATAATGAGACAAATCAATTAGTATAAAAAAAAAATTGTTTTTAAGAAAATTATTTACAATGTATTTTTTTAAACAATTATTTGTTTTTTTTAGCACTAATTAATTTGTCTTATTATTCTGTACATAGAAGTATTACGGTAAAATTATCGAAAACTGAATATTTTACGAAATATTTAATTTTTTATATCAAAATATGTCAGATTAAAATATAAAATAACTCAAAAAGTACTTGATAAACAAATACTTTATTATAGTGTTTTGGAAAGCCCTCGATGTCAGCTACAAGAATACTAAATAAAAAATGGAGGTTTCTATTTAAGATTTTAAAGTTGACCTTGACATGACCTTCAAATGATTTTCCAAGGTCAAACCAATGGTACCATCTTATGGCCCCCTCGAAACCAAACAACTTTTGTCTGAAACATTTTTCTCTTCCGGACTTGGTTTTTGAGATATTCGACTGGATGGATTAAAATGGGCCACCCAGTATAGATATATATAATTCTGCAATATATATATTGCAGAATTCACATTCAACATGTGTGTCATTATAATTATTTATGTGTAGAAATAATGAATAATTGAAATATAATAGAAATATGTAAAATATATATTATGAAAACTATACCGTAAATTTTGAATTTTTAAATTATTTATAATAAGATGAATATATATTTCGCAGAAATATATATGTGTACATTAATTTTTAATATAATTTTATAATTCTTAATATATGTAGTTTAAACAAATAATTCCAGTCAATAAATCAAAGCAGATTAACGCGTCAAAGTTTTTATGCAGCGTCACGTTTAATCGACGTGAGATTTTTTTATATCATTATTCGAATTTTTCATATCATTACAAATTTAAAAAAATTATAATTTTATATGAATTATAGAAAGAATTCTTAAGAAAGATATCATCCTCTCATTTCTTTTAAATGGGCAGTATATTTTTGAAGATTTTTTTACATGCTGTTGTTATCTTGATTGAACTATAAAGTACGAAGTATGTTAATCAATCCGTGACCATGAATCCATGGTCGTTAAATTTCAAAAGTTACGTACTTCGTTTCCTGAATTAATAAGTCCGCCCACGATGTGAGTGTGCACTTGAATACTCGCTTTGTGCGAGTATTGCGTTTCCAAGCTTACGACTTATGATTAGCGTAGGAAGAGTGCCGGGTGCTTTGACAGAATTAATGAACTATTATATGCGCGCTAATTATTGCGTTTCCTCCGAAAATCTATCATTTTCATCGTGCTTCCGTTGTTGCATTATATCTTAAGACACCTCAAACTATTGTACTTTTACACTATATTTACTCATGGAAAGAGAACTTTTATAAACCTTCGAAAAAAAGGCAATAAAATGTTCGGATAACGATATTGGAAATGATTTTTCTTTTTTTGTATATTGAAATGTTTAATAATCGAAATATTAGCCGGGAAATATATTTCGAATCTATGTAGGATACATCGCGTATACATTATTTGTCTATAAGTTCAAATACAACTTTATTTAATATATTCCTTCGATCTTTAACTTTTAAGAAATCTGATTACATCTTTTCGAAGCTGTGTGTACTTTTAATTTTAATCTTTTATTCGACAAATTATAACGAAGTTTATTTTGCATCAACTTTTACGAAGAACGAAAAATTTCATCTGCGTGAGTGAACGTCCATCGGTATGTTGCTTTTGTCACGTTTTACCACGACCTATCCAACTTATAATTCCAGGACACATTCTCGTACGTTCTTACGTGTATGCGAGTGTGCGTACTTATGCATGTGGGATACAAAGAAAAAAACTAGATGTATGAGAATGGGGTTCGTCATGGACCGGGCGTCAACAAAAATTTCTGTTTACTAGCTTAGCTTATTTACAGACAATCTCCGAGATGTATTGACATGTACGTCTATAGTACAAACAAGATATATCGCGGAGAAGATAAGAAGCTGCGGAGATTGATGAGAAGAGAGTTATGACTTGCTAAACGAACAAAATCAAATTTGTTTCTGATTATTTGGTTTAAAAACATTTAAATAATTTATTACTACTTACGTATGTTTATTTATTACTATATGTTTTTCATACTGTACTTATTACTATATTATTATTAATGAATAAATATTATATGCAGCTCGGTTAATAATTGATATCGGATGGCTTTTTTTTTTTTTAATCGAATTGAAAAATTTGTCAATTTATATATCATGAGAAATTAATTATACAATTTAATGATGAGTTTGTCGGGAATGAAATAAATATAAATGAAAATGGAAATATGAATACTTAATAATATGCGTATTTATCGAGAGCGATGTGATAAAATTTTCCTACTTGCGGGAATTTTTGTAGTTTTTATTTCACTGTATATTTTGTGAGATAAAAATTACAATTAGAATTCTTGGAACTATTGTTAAGATAAAAGTATCAAAAATTGATTTTCTCTTTGTGTGTCTGTTATTATTATTAGTAACGCTTTTGTGAATCAAGCAAATTTTGTCAGATCGTTAAAAATAATTGTGAATGCCGAGTCACGAGTATACGAAATAAGCGAATAAAGAATACACGCACGCGCGTGAAGACCTCTATTGTATTCGCTTTTGCCAACAATATCAGAATTTTCATATATAATATTATAAATCTTTTTCTCTCTCTTTATCTCTTTATCCCTTTATAATACTAATAGCTTTCGGATGTGATTTGTTTGTCAAAGGAGTTAACGAATCAGAGTAAAGTGAATACTGAAGTTCATTTAATTCCGTGTGAAAATCGCATTATATAAATTCTCTTACTATTTTGAAATTCGCTGTACTGTATATATCCTAATGGAAACAGAACATTTTTCTCTCGTAATCTTGAAAAATTTATCTATACATATATTCTGTAAAAATATGTATGGTATATGCCGTTACATGTCATCGTTTGAGACTTCTTGCAGATCAAATCAAATCTGCTAATACAATATGCAAAATGATTTTATGTTTCTCTTCTCGCTACTTTTATAAGACTCATCCAAGAAATCGATTTAAATTAATCTATCTACCAATCTTTCCGTTACTAATTTCACTAATTTTTCTCGAAGAAGTATTCTTTTATTAATTTTTAATATCGAATCAATCTTTTTTTTTTTTTTTTTTTTTTTTTTTTTTTTTTTTTTTTTTTTTTTTGTTCGCGGATCGAAAGTTTACACTGCGAAATGAGAGAGATAAGTTGTTATTCATTATAAGTATGTATGTATATATCTGTCTGCTCTGTTGAAAAGAATCTTCTCTCCAGTTACACAAAGAAAGAAAGAAAAAAAAAAAAAAATATCTAAGTTCCTTTTACAGACAATTCACATCTTCGGATTTCATTATAATTGAAAAAGAACTTTTTCTCGACCATTCTTAACAATGGTATATTTAAAAAGGAATACAAATTCATTATGGTATTTTCCAAGAGTTAATTGTCTCTGATAAAGAATCCAGATCTATACTTTTTTAACGAATGCCTCTAATGAACATTTGGTTATCTCTTTAAATCTTTTGACTGGCTTTGTCTGTATCGTGTGGATGCTATATAAGTATGAGGATAGCACATAGATGATGTAACGCGGAAAAGAAACAGTTACGTTTGAAGCGCGTTGTATAAGAGTGTCTTTATAAGAACCATCTGGACGTAATTTATCGTGAATAGAGACTCCCAAATTAAGTCCAATCCAAATTAATGACTTCTGCCTTAATTGTCTTATCAGCAACAGTGCGGAATAATATCAGCAGCTCTCGCGATGGATATTAAATTTTCCACGCATATATTCTATATGGTGTATTTAATGTCCATCGCAAAATTATATTGTAACGATACCGTTACTAACGGCCTCGCAGGCCGATCCACCGCGCGCATTCTGAGGCTCGGCGCCATAGGCGACTCTAAGCTCCCACACCCGTGGCCCCCCACCGTAGGGACCATCCCACCACGTGCCGTATCGTGCGAGTGGGGGGGGGGGGGGGGTCGGCCGTCGGTATATAAGACAGTCCGGCAAGCGTAGCAGCACCAGTGATGCGCTGCATCACTGTGGGATTTTTTCCCATGTGGGAATCTTCGTGCGCGTGCGCAAGCTGACGTCACAGCTAGACCTTTCAGCTGCATCTACGGACGTATCTGGCTGCAACATTAGGCGTTCCCGATCCCGATTTCTGTTACGTAGAACTCTCCGGATCTAGAACCGACCATCATTTTTTGCTCTTATTTTTTCTGTTTTGCTTTATTTTATTTTATTAACAATTAACTCTTTCAACGATCCTCTTAACAACAAAAGATGAGGATTCGAAGAAATTATACGCAATCGTTTTCAAATATATTATCGAAAACAATAACTCTATTAATTACGGTATATTTATAATGAAATTAATAGCACGATTAACCGATTCGGATAATAATAGGAGGTGGCAATATAAAAATCTTGTTATGTGAAAATATTATTATTGAACTGTATTACGTGAAAAAGAGGCATTTGCACATGAGGCACAAATCGAGGTAACAAGGTGTGCGAGGGATGGACGTGGAATAAAGTTACGTAGACATTAGTAGGCATGCACAGTTTATTGATGCAAACGATCTGCCTTTATTTTTGAGACTCTTCCGACGTTTTTCGATGAGATAAAGAGTTATTTATTGACGAATATTATCTGACCGTCAATGAATTAGCTTTTGAACGGCGTAAAGATCAGCAAGCGGTTACGTCATCGTCTGAAAAGATTTGGATACGGTCGAATAAATTACGCGTATGTCTTTTTTTTGTGTAATGAAAAATAAAACGTAACGTGGCGTTCGCGATGCGCTTAATTAGATCTCTGATGATTATAATCGACGAAAGTAGCTTTCGCGACTGCGATCTTGCCGCTTTTCACGAGGATTGAATCGAAACAATCGATTTATCGTTTAAGCATTCGCCTGCAATCTCGCAAAAATATTGTATATAATACTGCGTAAAAAGAATTGCGGTAAAATTACTATTGCTTCGTCCGTTATCGTGTCTATGCAGTGGCGTCATTGAATTTTTATGCCATTGTTTCGCGACGAGCTTAATTATTTATTGCCTGTCGCGCAGTAACGACACGAGCGAGATATATAATATATCTCTCCTGTCATATCTCGCGATTTACATTATTACATTATTACGACATTGTGTGAAATGTGCATTTGACAGCTAACATTCACTTCAGGGAATCGCTCGCGAGAAAACTTATTATCAGATTTACTATAATATTTTTCCGTATTATCGGTATTAAGACAATAATTTTGTCGATATCAACTTTCGATCGAATTTATCAAAATGCCTCTAGCAATTTATCTTTGTTCAAAGAAAAATTATTTATGATTATATACATTTATAATTATATGTAATCTTTTATTTTATATATTTTATTTTACTGTCAATTTTCGCATAATATTTTAACTCTTTTACGTAATCATGTAGAGTATCAATCGTAAGTCTTGAAAGAAGAAAGAAAAGTCACTTTAAGCGCTCATATGGGAGACGCGATAGAATTGTTATTTGCTCGACGCGATAACACGATTGAAAAACGCGGTGCCACTACGCGCTTAGGACAAGGTTGTATTGGTCGAATTGGTTTAATTATCTCTGTCTCTTATCCTGTTTTTGCCAAGCCTCTTGAGGTCGCTATACCGTCCCAACAGCGACTGTATGAACATCAAAGCGAAGTCTTAACCGCCGTTATCGGCGCGATAACAAACGATCCAAGGCCACCGCTAGAATAATTACTCAAAATGATCGTGACATGGTGTAAAAAAAAAAAAAGTGTCATGTAATCTCCGTATGCTGATTTCGGCAATAGTATTCTTAATAACTACAATGAAGATACGAAATATTAATTTTTACTCGAGTCGATAAACGATCTTTTGCTGCGTTATCTTCCTTTTATTATTTATTATTCACTTTGTGATTATTCTTACTACGAACAAAGCTATTAATACTACAGATAATCAAACCAAATATAAACAAAATATTATCATTGTTAATATTGAAAATGGTAATTTATTAAATGTCAAAAGTCAAATATTCACACGTAGATCCAATTAACTATATGGGGTACTCTCTCTTCATTAGCTACTTCTCTTCATTTATAACAGGGACAATCAACGAAATATATTTAGATTTTCCATTTTTATAATATTATTTCATTATGCACAATTTCAATTTTCAAAAATTAATTAATATTCACGATGTAACTGCAATCGTTGTCAGAGTTTAGGTGCTAAAATTAATTTAACTCTCTTACGTGTCTCTTCTATAATTGCAGCGATAATCAACGAGCGTATTTTTAAATTCACCGATTTTTTTATCTTCGCGGATTAATGTTTTTGTGATAGATCGGCACATGTTTTATTTGTATTATATAGCGCAGGTTGTGTTCTATCGTCACGAGATACTCGGAGATACTCGCCAGATAGGCTCTCGGCCAGATACGCAGCGGATACCAGACATCGTACCAAAGGCGCCGATTGTTTATTGCCGCTGATGTGTCGCGAGAGAAGCGTGTCTCGCGCGAGATAAATATCTCGGATGACGAATTAATTTAATATGCTTTAAATCGATTGATTCGATTTACGCAAACGATGCGGAATAATTTATCGGAATCGATCAAGATTTCAATAAATTATCGGCCACAATTTTTAAGAGGGACGCAAATCTCGCACGTGCGGATCGTAAATCACGCCGCTAGCCTTGATCTTTAACCTGACTTGTGTCCAAGAATCCTGCATGGCATCCACCCGGTAATGCGCCCGATGCTTTTCAAACAACACATTGTAATCTCAATGATATTTCTATTCATAACAAAAACACTCATTAATATTAACGCGAGGCTCACGGTGCCAAAAAAAAAAAAGCGATCGATTAATACGATTTGGAAGCTTTAACTGTCTAATTCGTGCATCTGCATCGTGCGAAATATACGCGACATAACTTTACACAGTTACGTACAAAATTATTTATAGCTTTTTTTTTTTTTATGGTTTGTTCGTAACTAAGAGGTTTATTGGAGGGTCAGGTTGTTACAACTCTGATTCATTATATAAGTGATTCGAAAACGAACAAAAGGATTAGAATCATAAATGAACATTTTGTCAAGGTGCTGTAATTATGTATCTGCTTATTTTATGCGTGCATCGAGCAACAGGTCGTCAGAAACTTCCACGCGTTTGTAAGAGATGCAACGTGTAAATCATATATTTTCTTCAATAAGCCAGATAATCTCTTCACGATAAATGCACTTACGTTTCTACGAATTATAGTAGAAAATTATATCGAATTTGATGGATGTAAATTATCATTGATGAATGCGTTGACTTGGCAATAATTAGCAAGACACTAAATATAACATGTATAATATCTGCGGTATCTAAGTATACATTGTATATCGTATATCTACACAGTATGTTAATTGGCAAGGAAAAAGAAACGCGTCATGCGCGTTGTTTCTTAAATGTTCGATTACGTAATCTTACAATGTCACCATATACGTTGATAAAGTATTTGTATTAAAGTTGCAGCAATCCATCACAATGTCGATCTACCAATGGAAAATTAATAGTTTGAATAATTCGAACAAGTTATTGATCTCTCTGGTAATTTGTTACCGACATCTTTTTCTTATATATATATATATATCTTATATATTTATATAAAAGATACACAAATAACATATAAAAAATTAAAATTATAGCGAAATATTTTATTAATACACAATGCTTTTGAATAATAATAATAATAATGAGAATTTTAATTAAAATAGTCCCAATAATAATAATAATTATTATTATTACTCTAATTGAATCTATCTCAATTTGTTGTAGAGATATCAAGTTAGCAATGAGTTGATATACATATGTGGAATAATTAAGTTTCGAGACTTTCATATAAAAAAGTTTATTTTCAATCGTACAAACCTTAGACAATTAAAAAGTTTCAATATAATCACTACCTAACTCGACACATTTACAATTAGTTCAACGTTTCCGTCAACGTTTGCTCAAAGCAGCTCTGATAATCCTCTGAAGCAAGCCTTTTCAAAATTTGAAACATTCTTTTTTTTTTTTTTTATGTCATTTATTTCTTCGTAACGTACTTACGCATAGCTGATTCTCCGTAGCCTTGTTCAATCATTTGTTACGTTTCTATTGGCGACTTCTCTAATTTAATGCAGAATTTAATGTTGGCGCGTTGTCACAAGCGTTCCTTCCATTACACCGATTTTTAAAGAAAAATTTTGTAACATAATTTCGCACGACTGCATCTTATTAACTATTGAATCTGCAATCTCCTTAACTATTGAACGTAAAAATAATTTAAAACTTGCACCACGTGTTGAATATTGAATTGTGAGTAACCCACCTAAAATAAAGCACAAACGGATCAAACGAAAATACGAAGCGAGTCTCGAAACTTAATTATTCGACAGTATATGTGTCATTTCTCGTGAAATTTATAATGTTTGATAATTTCTTTTTATCGAATATTTCAAGAAAAAAGAAAGAGATGGAGGACATTAAGTTGTTTTATATAAGCCATTTTGGGAAATTAAATTTTTGAGACACGGACAGTGAGAGAAATATTTTATTCGCCATTTAATTTAAAATCTCGTGGAATTTTAACGCAAATTAAAAATATTGAATATTAAATTTTAGAAAGCCGTGATTTGTGACAAATGATGAGCTTTCCTAATTTATATATGTGATGTTGTAAGATACTCTGTAATATATGAGATTTTGCAATTTTTTTTAAATTTTACATATTTTTGCGTCGAAAAATATATAAATTTTTTCAATTTTTTTGTAAATTGATCTATGTCAAGAATATTAATTATGCTGAATTCGTAAACTAATTCATAAATATAATTGTACTATATTAATTATAATTTTTTTAAATAGATATAGCGTGTTCATATAAGATTACTTTAAAATGATTGTACTCATTTGCCCTCTCATTTTTGCTCTCGTCGACCAAATTCTCTGGTGACACATTTAAATACTGGAAATGCCTGCCTCAAGGCCGATGATGATCACGAAGACTCATCCCATACATGCACACTTATATTATCGTCATCTTGCAAAACATTTATAACCGAACTGGATATTAAGAATCTGCTGCAAACATATTTTAACGTAATCGAGAAGAAATATTTCTATATGATCGTTAACTTTGTATTTATATTATCCCTTTCTAAAAAAGGCGTGAAATCTTGAACTCAAATATATCAAAGCCTTTTTTATATAATGCTGATTAGCAGTCTCGCATGCGCGCTGCGACTTGCTTCACTCGTGTTATTTGCATCTGTCAAATCACGCGAATTTTGACAGTTCGATAGCTTGTGAAAGAAAAAGTTAAAGTTGTGGAAAGAAAAGTTAAAAAATTGGAAGATATCCGTAAATAAAAGCGCGCGTCTGTATTGTTCTAGTACTACTCGAGAGTGGAAACGAAATATATGAAATTAGCCAAATTTTTGTTTTTTTTTAATCGTGTTTCGATTAAAAACACGTATAGAAATAACAGACGAACAAATTACTATTGCTCTTATTGAAAGAAATATATTACTGTACAATGTGAAGTATCTATTATAACATTTATAACAATATATACGAACGATGTTCCAAATTAAATTTAAGAGACAGTTTTTAGCTCCAATTTTGTATTAATTTTTACTTAATTAAAATTACCATGCATTAAATTTATTATATATTAAAGTTGTTATTATATTCTAAATATTATTAAACGGACAATAAATTTATATAAATACAGAATAAAATTTATAAATATCTTAATACTCGAATTTTTGTATACACACGCGATTGAAATTATTTTTGTGAAAATTTTTATATCCAAGGCATCAATATCACGTCTCTCCGAGGACACTTTAACTTTCTAATATCTCTGTAATGCGGTATAGCGAGTCAACATCCCATGTTAATTGGCATAATTCGATTCTACTTCACGCTTTATGCTTACCATTTATCATTTTAGCGAGAACGAAGCCATCTCAAAGTGATTTCTATAAAATTCTATCTCGCGAAATGGCCGATGTCTCTCGTTTTTGTAATATTATGACAAATATATCGTCGACTTCAGGCGTAAAAGTTATGATCGATAAAACTAGAACGTTGTTACAATCTGCGCAAGTACAAGGACTCGTAAACAAACCGCACATGCAAAAAGTATAATTGTTTGTCGTTAAAAGTGTGCGTGTATATAAAACTGAGATTTTCAAAATAGACTCTATTTCTTTTGCGAATTTTTTGTTAAATTATTTTAATATTTAATATTCTCTATCTTTGAATAAATATACTTATGTATATATATATATATATACAGGGTGTCTCATAATTCACGGATATACATATATAATATATGTATGTATATATGTATACATATATTTTAGAATATGTAAATGTATGACTTATATATAGCGTAGGTATACAATATGTGTGTATTCAAATGTACGAGCATCCAAATCTTCGAAAGTATCAGTGCCATAAATATACATGCGCATGTAAGACACACGCGTGACTGTTTGTTGCACACGTATATACACTCGTATATTAGGTATCAGCATGACTGTGCTATGGACTTATTTTTGTCCATAGTCATGTTACAGTGTATCAGTTGACTATATAACTGCGGAAAGCTATACGAGATAATAAAGAAACTACGTGTCTCTGCGTGAGATATGATATATTCGTACGTAAATTGAGACGTTTGTCAGGGGAGTGGAGAGATTATTGAACCAAAAATTCACGTGTCAATAATTAGGCTGATTCTTCAGCCCATTTTATATTCATCATTATAAGCACGAAACCGTATTTCTTTGTTCTTATGTTAAAACAAGCTGTTATCAGGCGAATATGTATTATTTATAATAAATAAAACAAGAGGGATATATTTAGCTTTAATATAATAATAATTTTAACAGTTATTATATTATAACTATATTATATAATTGAATTTTGCTAGACTATTACATCAAAAATTATATATCTTACATGTAAATGACATTTTTTTTTTTTTGATCGGAATACGATTAAAAATCAGTTGCAATATCGTATGATAATTAATATACTAATTTGTATATAAAATAAAGATTTTGCATTTTAATTTATGGAAATTTATATTCGAGATGGATATATATGTGTTACGCGCACATTATTAATATATAAGATTGCATTAAAATTTGTTATAACTTAATTTATTAAGACGGGCGTATATCGCTTACATTACTGACGAAAATATATACAAAAATGCTTTTTTATAAATTATTTTTTATAAATAAACAGATTTATATTTTACGTTTTATATGTTAATAACTCATTGCTGCTAAATTTCACTCATCATTTCTTTTCCTTGTTACAGTAACCCACGTGCGTCGCGAAACATGGCGGAAAAGCAACGCCGCGACAATCTCAATACAAATATCTCGACGATGGCGGCCCTTGTACCGATTGTCGCTGGAAGCTCGAGGAGGATGGACAAAATATCCATACTGAGGTTAGCTGCTGCCTTCCTGAGAACACAATACAGTAAGTTGATTTATATAAAAAAAAAAAAAAAAAAAAAAAAACTTTCTACAAGATATTTTTAAAATTATAATTTATTATTAATAAACATATTTTCTTCTTATTAACATACTAATATTTCTAAATTTTTCTTCTAATTAAATTCGTCATATTTTAGCTTGTTATTAATTATCATTATTCTAATATTCCTAAATCCTTGTTCTCTTATTATTAAGTTAAATAACAAATGAAGCTAAATTGCTTGTCGTATTGTATATACTTTTTATAATATAAACAGATTTAATCATAGACAATTATAGATAATTATAAGTCTATGCAATCGAAGCTTGTATAATTTACAGAATACGTTATTAAATTAATTTCTCGTCTATATATTGACACGATTCTGATTAGCGTGAAAAGAAGCATTACTTATACGGTCACATACTTTATGCATTATTTACAGTATTCGGACGTCGCTCGACGAATTTTCTTCCCCGGCAGCTCAATGAGTTCGACTTGGAGCAATATTTTGTCGACGTAAGTACATAATGCGTATATATTGTATATATATAAGTGTCTATAATACAAATCTCGAGACGATCGACACTGTGGATTCATTTTTCAAATCATAATAGCATATAGTTGACAGCGAAGGATTCTTTCTCATAGTCACCGCAACAGGGAAAATTGTCTACGTCAGCCGACAAGTGGAGCATCACCTCGGCCATGTCCAAGTGAGTTCTTCCCCCATTATACAATACATATGCAGCGAATTATTTTCAAATATTCTCATTGATACAACTGAATAATTTTGTCAACTCCGTCTCTTCTCTTATCTCTTCTTTTCTTTTAATTAAAATTAATTGTTCGGAAACTTTATACTTTGACAGTTTACATTATTGCGAATAATATAGTTATCTCTGTTCCCAATTTATATAGCAATTAAAAAAAAAACTAATTAATCACGAATATATCAAAATTATCTTTACTTCAACAGATCACCGAGTTCTCTCATGTTCATTCTCCATATCTCGATAAAGAATAGCTTACCGATAGGTAAAAATGTAAATATATTATACCAATGAAAGAGCTGATAACACAGCTTTTCGTTTGCCTGACAGTGCAACATATTAATTCGTTTTTTTTTGTTTTTTTATGAATGATAAAATCAAACTCCCCCATATTCTACATTGCTCGTGGTAAAACGCTTTAAGTACTCGTCCAGTGATTATGTAAGAAAGCTATTCGCCATACATATAAATGTGAAATTTTCCACATCTCTCCTTTTTCTTAATTACATAATTACATTTTTATTTATATTTAATATCTATATTTATATTGCGGCCATTGAAATATAGGACCGTATAATATTTTTCGCGCCGGCGCTGAGATAAGGTAAATAGGTGGTTGGAGCGGGAGGGAGGGAGATAGGGTGAGGACAGAGGAGAGCGATCGCGCGATCTCTCGCGGATGCAGCAGCCGGCAGCTGCAACACCGACTTGCCCTGTAATGCGCGGAGTCTGGAATTATCGATCAAATGTGTGGGTGCAACGCAAATACGCTCCCATGGCAACCGCGCGTTGTATTCTCTTTCTGCTCCTTTTCGCTCGCTATAAAACGTGTACATATTCACCAATATCCGCGAAAAATGATCGCGTGTCCGTTCGCCTGCGCTTTTTCGATGAAAAAATTTCAGTCCGCTGCCAATGAAACGTACGATGATCTCGCGTGGTAATTTATTCACCGGTTCCACGTGCGAGCTTTTTCCGGAAATTCACGCATTCAACCTGACGAGTATACCCTTAATAGATTCGATGAGTTTTCGGAAAAGATAAAATATGTTAAATTGACGCGAAACTAAAAGATATCAAGAAATTTATCAACATTATTTAAATAGTACGGAAAGCGTGTTTTTTTTTGTATGTATAAACAATATTTAAATACATGTACATAATTATATGTATAGGAATTTTGTTTGAACAATAATATACTATAAGATGTATTACACAGTTTAATGGCACATTATAAGGCATCATTGTGTAAATTATTAATATTAATTATTAATAATAAATTATATCAATACGCACGTGATTTTATTTGCAAAATCAAAAGATATAATTTAGATGGATCATTGAATGGATTCTGTTATACTAGTATTTTTCTCCGTTCCGTTCGTCTTCAAAGAAATGAGCAATAATTTCCCATCATAAAATGTGGAATTTGGTCTATCGAGAGAAATATGAATTTTATCGGACCTAATGAAAAATAAACGTTTCAGAAATAATTACATAAAACGGAACGTGTGAGATTAATCGGAGGAAAATTTAAGGATCAAGTAATGAACGTTGCGGGAACAATGAGCATGTCTCCGTTTATATCATGCGATAGATTCGAACCGGTTAATTGTCTGCTGCAGATATTAAGCGCGTATTGTACGAAAATAATTAGTTCGATCGATATTGCGATACATGACGAGAATCTTCGCTTTGCTACTTGCTACGCTTTGTATTTGACTTTGTATCTATAGCATAGTCATCTGACGAAATCGGCGTGACGACCTTTCCGAACTATCGGAGACATCGTAATTATGCACGTGACGTCGCTTCAGCGACGGAATAATTTTATTTCACTTGGAGTCACTGAAAAGCCCAAGTAGAAGAAACTGAGATAATATATCTTTCATCTGGATGCAGAACCGCGTGACAGCAGATTAAATGAGAGATGAGCGAAGAAGTCTTAAACAGAGTATAAAAAAACATTTTATGCTGTTACCTTGAAATTGGAAATGTGGAAGCTAAAAACTGCCTACATGTTCAGATATACTATATTTCAAATTCGAACTCCGATGTTGAAGGTAAATTCCATTTCAAAGCGTTTTTAACTGTTGCAAGCGAATTCCGCGAAATATGAATCAAAAATTTGAAATACGATAGCGCGATAAAGTATTTAGACAAAAATTTATATAATTTATGTGAATTTTTATATTTTACAGATGGTTAATTAATCTTGTTTCTTTTGCGAATTATAATTGACACGTTAAGAGCAAACATCAATTATAATTCTTGCGGGACAAATAGATTGTATCATTGAAATTTGCCTTTTGAATTTTAGAGTATTTTACATTATTTTTGGCAATAAATCAGAAAGTCGTCCAAAGAGATCGTCACCGTTCGAATATTTTTCATGGAACCGAGTCAACAACATCAATTCAACTAGTGGCCGAATTCCAAGTTTGGAATCCGCAAATAATCGAAACACGAAAATAACGAAGATCAACAATGTACAAGTCGGTCATTAATGATGTTTCATATTCACAAGATTATCTCTGTAATAAGTACGACTTGCACCGATCGCTTTTATAAAAAATTAAAAATTGAAATATTAAAAATTGAATGTAAACATATGAAATGCCACTTCTATGTCTACCATATATGTGTAGAACTCTCATTTACGAGGTCTTGATTTCGTAAGATTCTTCAATTCTCACGGCTAAATTTTGAGGCTTAGCGAAACAATCTTTTTGCAACATATAAGGACCGTGGGCGCTAATGATGGTTAAAATAACCGACAATTTTGGGGCTTTCGGTGAAGAAAATGTGGATTTAGATTGTGACCTATGACGTAAGAACCTATCAGGGTCTTCAAAATAATACGACCCTGCGAATATTAGGCGATGGACCATGGGCTAAAGAATATATACCTGAATATGATACCAATTAGGAGAGATATTATAAAATAAAAAACAAATGGAGAATGCAAATTAATCAGATTTTTTTGATAGATCACAGCGTCGTCTAGTTTTACATTTGTGAATCATTTTACATTTATGAATGTTATTGAATAATTATATATTTTTGTGCTTTTGCAACGGCTCAATTTTCTTTTTTTTTTTTTTTTGTTAGTATTAAAATATTTTGATTTTTTTAAATTAATTGTTATTGATGAGATTTGTAAGGAGAAATTATCGAACTTATGTCATCAAACTCGGGTCATGTAATTGTCATTTCATTGCGAAATGATTATCAAATTGCATGTGTCTTTCTTTATTAATAAATTTATCCCACGGTTCTTTGCATATTTTGGAAAAACATTTAAATTTCATTCTTCTATCATTCACTTGTAGCGTATGAGAATCACATCCCCTGATTTACTATAATTTGCTATTTATCTACGCATTTATTGGATTAAATTGAATTACGCAAGACAATTACGTTAGATATTGACATTAAAGAGAATCATTAAAATTCTAATAATCTAGAGTTTTCAAGAGAGCGATCGTAAAAAATCTTCTCGAACATATATTTTCGTCAAAAGTGCGTGCTTTCATCGTTACAACTGGCCGATATAGGGTTATCGCTCTTTTGTTTACGCACAAGGTGGCACGTGTTTACGCGTGCGGGGTCCAAGATCGCTTTTAGGAAACTGTATTCGACGATTCGAAGCTGATATAGCTCCCGAAACACAAGAAGAATAAAAATGTCACGACACGACGATGATCGTTCGTCGATTATTACATATTTCGCGACAAAGATAAAACTGATTGAAATCTAGGTATCTAAAAATAGAGACGCGCGTACGTATCCCAGAGATCGGGGAAAATCCTCGGAGACTTCAACGCGCGTTTTAAATTCTTGTTCGCGCTTCACGAGATTAACGTTTCGCAGCGGAAAGGAGAAAAAAAGTTCTGCCAACGTGCTTTATCGCTTCTTCATCCTCCCGCCCACCTTTGAAGCTTCCTCTGTATTTTTGCGAGGAAGATAAAGTGTAAAAAAAAAAAAGAATAAATAAATGTCCGCGCTATCGATCGCATTCGTGCAGTGGCGTTCCAGATTCAGGCGTAACGATAATTCGCCACTTTACCGTAACGAACCGGCCCTCGGGAGCCGGCCGAGTTCTTCTCTTCTTCCCCTTTTCTCTTTCGGCTTCTACATGTAAGAGAGATGCCGGAACGAGTGGTCTATATAGAGAAAGAAAGACAGAAAGACAAATAAAGAGAGAGAGAGAGAGAGAGAGAGAGAGGGAAGAAGAAGAAGAGGAGAAGATGGAAGAGTAGGAGGATGATATGTAGAAATGGGATGGAAGTTGTTTGTAAGCGCGGGTTTGCTCTTGTTTTTTAAGAAGAGAACTCATAATCAGGCTGTATTGTTCTCAAGGAGAAACCGCCTGCCGCGAAAACGAGCTTCGACGCCGACGCGGTGCACTATCGTCGTCATCGTCGTTGACGTATCGCGATTCGCTGAGCGAAAGATACCCGTTGGGTTTAGTTAACAATAAGTATAGATAAGGCCCTTTACAAAAGGAGCCTGAAACTTTGCGAACGAAACTTTGAAGTATTTCTATTCAGGGGATGAGGGTGCTCCTCCAGCGTGTGGAAAATTAATCGAATATAGATATATCGATTAGATTTTAATTTATGATAAAGATCGATAATAGTATCTTTTCTCTTGTATTAGTGTGTGTGTGTGTGTGTGTGTATGTGCGAGAGAAAGAGAGAGTTAATTAATAAATGTTGAACATTTAATATTACATAAACGTATCTTTGGGAGGGAGGAAAAAAAAACACACGAAAATATACAATATTAAAAGCGTCAAGATTAGCATTGTTTGATCTTTTTTAAAGTATTGTATTATTTATCAGATTATAAAATCGAACTAAATTAATTAAAAGAGAAACGAAAAGTTGAATAGAATATTAGTCCCTCTAATAACATATTTTCCCAATTGCTTTTCAACTTTTTTTTTTATAAATATAATACAATTAATTTTTGATAATGTAAAGTACTAAGAAACGACTATTGTACGATTCTATATTCAATGTTGATGTAAATACACGTATGAGATCGCACAAACAACGAAGGTCAATATGAACGATAGGAGGCAATTTGATTTGAACTTCGAACATAGAGACTCTCGTTTGAATTTCGCAGAACGAATTGCTGGGTCAATCTCTGACCGATTTCGTCCATCCCGATGATCATGAGGAGCTTAAGCGAAACCTTATACCCGACGACATGCAACTGACGACGGCATCGTCGCCAATTGGGTCCGACTTGATGCACGACTACAATTCCAGCTCCTCCGAGGATTCGACAATAAATCACAACAGAATAAACGAGAAGAACAAGTTATTCCACGAGCAGAGGCGAAAGTTCAAGATCCGCATGGCTCAGCGCACCGTGAACAGGCGTGAACACACGCAGTACGAAACTTTTGACATTTCGGGAGTCCTTCGACTCGCGGAAGCTTGCAAGAATGCAGATGCTAACGGGAACCGAGGGAGACATCGAGGTGAGAATCTGTATGAAAATTTACAGTGTTGCATAAAAAGTGTGTTAAAGTCGGAAATTATTTTATCTTTCTTCTTTTTAATTAAATTTATCCAAAATATTTTCAATTAAATTAGTTTAATTTAATTTATACTAATTATTGAACAGAACTAAAAAAAAATTGAAAAATGTTTGAAATATCTATCACTTTTTTTACGTTGAATATAATATAATATTGAATAAGGTAAAACGTCCCAATAGCCGGACATGTAACGATACTAGTACGATTTTGCTCAATTTTTATAAGTACTCACGGTTTTTAATGATTTAATTATGTAACCAATTGAAAGGTAAAATATAAAAACTTATTATTGACGCATAAAAGATATGAAAAGTGTTAAAATTATTTTAATAGTTGGTCTAATTACGTAATAAATTTACTTTTTTATTGGATGTTAATTTTTATAATATTTAAAAATGTCTTACTATATAAATATGCTTAAATTAAAGATTTTACAATAAAATTTTGATATTACAATAAATAATTCATTTGAGATTAATAATGATAAATTTTCATGTAAATGTTCGGATATCGATACTTTTACCTTATGAGAGATCGATTTATATAAAAAAAATTAGGGTGGTAAAAAGAAGGTCGGATAAATGTATGCAGAAATATAAAGTGGTAATGACATAATACCCATGACATAATTGCCCCCTATAGCTCTACAACTTTTATTTAACAATTATTACCTAACACTTACTTTCCTTTACGAGTTATTCAGATGTATCATTTTATTTCGGATATATCTTGTGTATAATTACAGATTCTTTCGTATTATAAATCAACAATATTGCTTCATTATGTATTCCATATCGAACGTAACGAGCGACTCGAAAGAGAGGATTACTCGCGCGAATTCTGCGGATCGATGGTCTTGTTTTATCATAACTGAAACTCGTAGCGCTGGTTTCGTAACGAGTATCGCAAATATTTACGCTACTCCTGTATTTAAATTTAGATCTTCGCCATCGACGAAATGTTAGGCTCAGTCACGAGCGAGTTTAGATTCTTTGAGGCTCGCTTGTTAGATCAGAACTAAATGTCGGGCCAAGTACGTGTTGTACGATGCGCTGTTTAGAAATGAGTTCAGAGGCGCGGACTCTAACACAGGTGGATTTACCGAGCACGATAGTTTTATTATGCAAAATACTCGAACTTATCCGACGCCACCTTTTATTTACGAGAATTCTTTGATGTATCTTGAATCGATCTTTCCTTAGTGGATATTTAATGGAAAGCCAACAAGCGCCGTAACTTTTCACTTTGCAACATTAAACATCTCAGTAATCTAGTTTCAAATTACATTTTTGTTGGGATAAAAGTTGCTTGAGGCAAGTAAAATATGATTTACGTATTTGCGTTTAAGCTTTGTTTGCATAAATATCTCTCAACTTTCAATAACTTACAGAGCCTGAAAATTATCGATGCCTCAAAATTGATCATCAGAATTGATTTCTTTTTTGAATCTAATATCTATAGTATTTATAATAAAAAAACTCACGCATCATTACAATATTTATTATACATTTATTATATTATTATAAATATTATTAGTTTAGTGAATCTCTAAACATTTTTCATCAAATAATTCTTACGATGTATTGTATATCGTGACCTGATTCTCTTCTGAGATAATATATTTATTTACCTATTTCATTTGCAATTTTACCATGTGCGATTGCGTCTGATTGTTTGCTAACTCTGGTTCCGTTGCGATGATTCTAACAGAGATAACGGGCACTAGCAACGACATTGTTTTCGCTGGCGTAGCGACCCTACCGAAGAAACGCCCCATCACCGAATTGTCAATAATGGATGCCAATAGAGACGAGTATATGACACGGCATTTGGTTGACGGACGTATCGTCTATTGCGATCATAGGGTGTCCGTCGTTGCCGGCTATTTGTCGGAGGAAGTGTCTGGTCTGAATGCGTTTGCCTTTATGCACAAGGCTGATTTAAGATGGACAATGGTCGGCCTACGGCAAAGTAAGTTTTCGTATTTAAGTATGATAGACATTGAAATTTTAAGTATAATTAACACAAGAATTTTTATTCTCCCGTTGAAAAATATTTACATACAATGTGCATACAGCGATAACAGGGTGTCTAGTCTCTAAAAAAAAATGGGGAACCATTCCATGGGATTTATTGTCAGAGAATTTTTTTTTAATTATTTTCAATAATTCTGCTCTCACATTTTAAACAGTCGATAAGCCAAATTATGCGCGTTTAAAATATATTATAAATATATATGTTCATATATATATATATATATATATATATTTTTTTTTTATATATTCATTGTTTTAACAAAATATTGAATATACAGTACATAACTTTATTGTAATTTTCATTGATAAAAAAATGAAAATGTATATAAGAGAAAAATATTTATTTTACCAAAGCTATTCAGTTCTTTTTCAGTACATTTACAAATCTGGCACTTGAAACTTAAGAGGCTGTGTTTTTTCTTTGTACTAGTGAAAAGTATTAGAAAACGCATGCAATACAAAATGTATTTTAGAAAGATATGCGACAAAAAATCTTTAAAATATTCTCTTCACTTGAAATTTTGAACAAAAATACTTGGAAGATCAAGGAATATCCAGAGAATTTTTTTTTACAAAATTTAAGTAAACGTTAAACTAAAATATTTAATAAAATATTAACAAAAATAATGTTATGTATTTTTTTATTGTTTTTGATAGCCAAGTTATTAAAAAATTATATATATATGTATTATTTTTTTATATTTAACAGTCAAATCAATGACTTTTTACATTATATACATATTATGCCGGCATTATTTTAATACATGCAGGTTTGACAACGAATGTCTGCGATATTTTGCATGCTATTTTCATAAGCAATCACAATTTAAACATGACAGCAAAGAGAAGAGTATATATAAAGCGATCTATTTAAAACCAACTATCATTTTGCACGTGTAATTACTCATGATTAGTTATGCATTTGCAGTGTACAATCATGCCGAAACATGCGGCTCATCGTGCTACAGATTACTCACAAAAGCTGGTAAATTCATTTATCTAAGGACACATGGTTATTTGGAGTACGACAAGAACACGAAAACGGTGGAATCCTTCGTTTGCGTTAACACCTTGGTATCGTAAGTACATTTTGTCAATGCATTAGATATTAGATCATTAGAAGACAGGCGGGGGAAACAAATAATAAAATCGGATTCACAGATTAATCGAATATCAAAGTTAAAGAAATAAATATAAGGGAACGGATTTAATTATTTTTCCAAACTATCCCGAAGTCCTTAATCAATAAAAAATAATGTTCAAAATCTTTATTTATCTTTATTATCTTATTATATTTTTTAACTTTTGTTGTTTGTTTTAACATGATCATTCTCCACAGATGTCAAAGAATATATCACTTTCTGTAGATTTTTTTAAGTACTTTGAGGTAGTTAAAACTGCGACAAGACATTATGACCCATATGTAACCAGTAATAGAGCAAAAAGATATGTCACTTACAAAGATTAAAATACACATTGGATAACATATTATGCAATGTATTTAGCAAAACATATAGCAATATAAGGAAAATTTTGCTGTATGCAGGGAAAAAGAAGGCATCCAACTAATAAAAGAGATGAAAGAAAGATTCGCCGCGACTCCAGCTAGCAAAGGTCTTATAAAGAATGTCGACATGAATTCATCGATAGAAATGGTAGGTCAAATGTTATTCTACGCGTTTACAACGCCTAGTTATATTTGCGCATGAAACTTGTGACCGAAGAGATTGTTTAACGATTTAAATATTAGGATATGAACTCCCAACCGAATCCACGATGCAGCCTCGAAGATCCGTCACAACTCGAAGAAGCCATCACCCACTTAATTAGCAACTTACCTTCGGTGGCCGCATCGGAAGATCATTGCTCACTCTCGCCAAAGGCTGTCACATTGTCTTCTCATACACCACCATTTACCGTGCAAACGAATAAAGTTGATAGTTACATCGTTATGCAAGGCAAAGGTAATCGAACTCCGAAGCAAGAATCCAAGGAATACGAACATACACTGAGAAAATTTAATAATTCCAGTAGCGCGGAGCAATGTCCAATATCGGATTCAGAAAGCATGAAATTATCTTGCAAACCTTTGTCGATGTTTGACATGACGAATGGAGCGCACAATAATCATAATAACGTCCAGAATACCGATATGTCTGTACAATCGAACATTCTTGCAAACACTCGCAAACCTAATATAAATCGTTGTCGAAGTGTCTCTCGTAGTCATACATCATGTTTGGATGTATCTCAAAACGTGAACGCACAGGTTAAAATAGAGCAGCGTGACAATATGCTATTACCAGACGCTCTGCGCGAAAACGACATTAAGCTGGAACGCGGAATCGAGACATTCGATCATCAAAAGCAAGAATTGGTGTTACAATACTTTGATGACAGCACGAGCGACAGTTCTACTATTTCACAAGGGATCGAAACGCATAATCGGTGTATGTTGAAGAGAATATGTAGCGACGAAGATCTTTCGGCAATGCACAGCAAGAAAAGGTCTAACGATGTATCGTATGCGTCGATAAATGCCAACGACGAACAACAATGCGTTTCCTATGTGAACTGCGGGACTTTCGTCACCGAAGATAAGTATTTGGCAGTCAAGTTTAATCAGTACAACGACATCAACTCGCAGCCGCTGATCACTGCAGAGTCACCCAATTCGAGTCTTGATCACGAGATCGAAACGGAGTTTCAGCTGGTAGATTCTGCAACATTAGATGTAACAAATAGCGACGATAAACAATGTTTGCGGGACCTGAAGGAGGACAGCCTCCTAAATTCGGATCTGAACGCATATCCAGGTAAATTTAATAGCAATTTGTGCTCGTTCATCGACGAAGTAAAGACTAGTCTTGTTTTATCCTGAATATTAAATGACACATTGAATGTTTACTATATCCTTCGTATTGAACTAAATCCGACTTGTTTTTCTTTTCTTCGATCAAAGTCGGTACTTATTATGAATCAGTTACATGATAATTAGTTCTTCAAATGACATATTTTTGATAAATCTTTTCTTTTTAATCTGTTATAGACTTCATGATGAAAATAATTAAAGATCTTTATAATGGATCTGTAACAGGCTTTGAAAGTGAGTGATCTTATATAATTTGTGAATATCTTTGCGAAATATATTCGTTAAATTAATTTTGATTTTTGTTATTTCAGATCGTTTTAATGTAAAATTGCAGCAAATTGCATCTAACCATGTAAGTATACAATCATGCGATTTATTGTTCAAATTTGAATGATTTGAAAATGATTTGGAGATCAGATTTTGAATGGAGTATTAAATTTATGCAATACGCTTTCAGCGAACTGTCAATGACGAGATAAAACATACGTGTCGCCAATTAGCGAGCAATATAAAGTTACAAGAATCCCAGATCAATATGTTGGCAAATGTCAAAAACTCAGTCCTTCATGCTCAGAGGGAGAACTTATCACAGTTACAGGTAGATAGATTGATAATAAGAAAATATCATCTGAGAAAATTAAGATATCAAGATTAATGGTTGTTATTTTACAGATTGAGCACAACATGCAAAAGCAAATGCTTAAAACTTTGCAACAGGACCATCATAAAATACAAGTGAAAGCCAAGCACAACTTTGGAATATAAGAAACCGGATAGCTTTCCAGGTCGTTTCACGAGTTCTACTGAAACCAATTCAAGAAGTTCAAAGCGAGCTTAATAGAATACTCTTCGGAATTGTATTAATTGATAAGAAATAAGCTTTAAAAGTTATCTTTTTCGCAAAAGACTTAAACGAAGATATCGGCGTATGTGCAATTTGCATAATATTCCTTGTATTCTGGTATTGTATTTCTAGGATATTTCTTCGTTTTCGTAAATTACCGATATCATAAATATGTTACAAAAATGTCTAAATAATCGTGTCATCAGTGCAAACAACGAACAGAGATTTGCATCAGCGCATATATTGTATGTGAAATTGCTCAGTTCATGAAGAATCAAGGTAGGTGTTTAGATATGTTGATGAATTATCTATCACTAAAGCAATCTGCTTCAACCTATATTTTACATCGATCATCCATTTTCCAAGAATGGAAAAGAAACGAGTGAGAAAAGACATTGATAAAAGAACTCGCATAGAGAATAATTGAGTGATTGACGTATATAAATGTTTTTTTTTCCATTTCTTGAATTCTATGCGACTAAGAACTCTTATGAGTTGCCATATGAAAAGTCGTGCATTTCGCTCACTAATTAATTATGCAGATTGTATAAAACCGTCGGTGCACGGTCCGTTATAAATAACAGTCGCTCTTTAGATTTGAGCAGCGACTGAGTGTTACACGCAGTTGGTAGTTTTCAAATTTTATGGTAGTGAACCTGTACATATAATATACATTTGATTTTAACGTTATGCGGTGCTTTACTCGCTAATTTACTTGTTCGCGACAAGTCCGATCGAGTTTAAACTACCTCTGGTTATATATATGTGAATATGCATGTATCGGATGGATACGAAATCGGTGTTAGCTTTATTGGTTGTAATTGTGAACCCCCTCACATTTGGTGTTAATGACTAATAATACTCAAAATACTGTTTATCTTTTTATAATCATGAATCAATGTCACATAGACAATGAACACTTCGAGAAAAGAGATGATTTGGTAATTTTATCGAATTATGTTTTAACTGATCGTATCTTATGAAAATTGTATTACATACTTACCTACACTTGTGTAGAAAAGAGAACAAAATTTAGAGTGTGTCTATGGGGTTGCTACTATATAGGCCAGATGTAGACCAATCCTACTTACAGTGGAATGGTTTTACAACTGTATGTACCTGAATAACATTTACATTTAAATGTCCTATAATATTTAGGAACTAAAAATCTAATCATGTTGTTAAGAAATGCTGACAAATATAAATCCAGTCATTAAAAATAGATTTTATCTTTTACTTATCCCTTCCCACAATTACATGCCTCTGTGTTGTATCTCTTCTGTATTTTGTACTCTTTTTAAAATGTGGTAACCCTAAGTGTGTCTCTAAATTTTGGTTACATTATTATATACATGTGATAAAAATTTTTGAAATATTTTGAATTTGCAACATATATATAAATACGAAAAAATATTGAATACAATAATAAAAATATAAATAAATAAGATATTCAAACAGACTCACACTTTTTTTTTTAATGCATTATTTAACTATATTCATTGCTTAGTTGATTGATTTATACAAGTAACACACATTTTTTATACAAAGTCCTATCATGTCTTTTTATAATTTGTTTGAATAACTTATTTTTTGTTTCACTGGCCTTGTTATCCATCCAATATTATGTTACTATGCATATACCTTATAAACTATTTTTATTTCATTGGTAGTTGACCTCCATATTAAAAAATAACAAATAGTTATGTGGAAGCTACATGGTTGACTTATGTGTGTCAATTAAATTAGTGATATAAATACACATTAATTAACCGTGTTTTAAAGCGACTACTTACGATGCCGCAGGTCAGCGTGAATATAATCATATATTGTATATTGTAGAAGTGTTTAAAGGGTAAATGATATTAATATAAAAGAGTGACGCGGAAGAGAGAAAAATTGTCCACTTATGTGAACATATTCAGCACACTGGCACTTAACAGATCTACAAATTTACTTAAACCCAATATACATGTATAGATATAATATAAGGCTGGTCCTGTAAATAAAGATGTTGAACATGATCTTTTTTTCAATTGACAATATTCTAAATGCCACGTACTTTCTTTTTCTTTTTCACGTCCTACTTACTCAATCATCGAACATCTAGAATGTATATCTGTTATTTGCAATGATGTGCTATCTTTTTTAAAGGTATTAGGTTGATCAAAAAATTAATTTTTTTCCTACATAACCGTGTTATGCTAGAATAAAATAAAATTAAATTGAACAAATTTTTTGATCAACATGATATATTATATAAGTTTTTCATGCTCTTGCGTTCTTTATCATACCGCTATCGTTTGTAAGACTTGGAATTTCATTGCAACTTGGAAAAAAAAGTATAACAACATATATACAACACATCCATATGTACATATGCATACACGCATACATACAAATGCCATATACATATATATACATTATATTTACTATAAAACAATGTCGTTTTTAATGTTGATGTCGAGTGAGGAAGTCAAGATTATCAAGTAGTAAAGGCCTCTATATATAAATACGATCGTTACGTAAGTGCAATGTGTCGAAATTGTGATGTTCAAGATAGTTTGTTCCTCGTTGTCAGTTTTATCGGTGAAAGGGCTTGACTATCCTCACATATATACATAAGCGCGCGCGTACACACACACACACACACACACACACACACACAAATAAGTTGATCAATGATAAAAATATACACTTTTTTATGCGAAAGTATACCGCTGAAATAAGGGGTATCTAATTGACTTTTATGTATATGAAACTCATGTTGCATAATCGATGATCGCGCGTAAAGAGGGCATCGAGTTACACTCAATTTGTCCTATTTGATGCTGACCTTTCTCGCGATATTATAGTACAAAGAACAAGTCTAAACTGTCTGTGTTCGGTGTACCTCATTCTCTTCTCTCTCTTTCTCTCAAATTATCTTTTCGTCATTTTCTGTCATTAGTCATGCCGGTGATGACTTATATTAAAATATATCTTGTAACTTTGGACATGGTGTATGTCAGCTTTGTTGTTGATATATGAGCCTCATATCGCAAATCGAGCAACCCCACTTCATGTAAATTTCATAATTTTAGCACCAGAGAGTACTAATCATACCTTAGTACTAAAATTAAAATTAAGAGATTTACAAAAAGTGAAATTGTTCTGGAGTTTAGCTTCTGAAGGGTCCATATAAGATAGAGCAGTTAAAAGAATACATTCAAATATCTCAGTTATGTGCGAACATACGCGGAAAAGTAATGAAAACAAAAGGGGAAATGTGACAGCATATGTAGAGATTCTTTTTCAATATCGACTTTCGATCTTTTTTATATGATATTTCTTTAAAACCTTGTATTATTTGCAAGAAATGTCAAAAAATTCAAAAAAAATTG
This sequence comes from Polyergus mexicanus, assembly GCF_030449975.1. NCBI lineage: Eukaryota > Metazoa > Arthropoda > Insecta > Hymenoptera > Formicidae > Polyergus > Polyergus mexicanus. The sequence continues at coordinate 13,171,592 of NW_027223323.1, forward strand.
TTATAAAAAAATCATTCAAAGAATTGAATCAAAGATATTTATGATGTGTGCAAGTTATTTTATATTATTGACGATAAGTTACGACAAAAGAGAACCAAACGTTACTACGATTTACATAGTACATTTATATTGTGCACTCTAGCCATATAAGATTTCATTTATTGTTACGAAATTGAATAGAGATATCTTATCAAAATGAATGATTTATGTTAGTATAATTTTATTATACATATATATATATATAACTTGATAAATATTAAAAATTTATCTGTGATTACAGTTGCGTATATTAAATGGTATTCTTGTGTAACATGAAATTAAAAAGATGACGAGAGATTATTTCTCTAAACTTCTCTTTATCTAAAATTAATTTTAATTAATTTCAATGAGTGCACAATATTTATGCGAAATATTGGAAATGAGTGGATACTAATGCAACACAGACAGACGGCTCTACAGTTTATTATATTATATGCTACAAAGTAAAGTTTAACTTTATATATACCACTGTAAATATTTACTGCGTTATTATATTTTATACTCTGCTGATTGCACGTATAAGGCTCTTCGATTTCTTTCTATAAAAACAAAAACAAAGGCGATTAAGTATGATTGTGTATCTTTTCTTCTTGTATACCTTTATGAATATATTAAATGCAGAATGTCTGGCAGATTTTCATGCCGCTTGGATTTTCGTAAGATTATATTTTATCAATTGTATATAATTCAAGTTATTGATTTTTCAAAATTTCAAAGTTTCTTGCTTGAAACGCAAAAAATGTTTTCTCACAAAGTTCTTAACAGTGTTATATACAATACATTACATTGAGAATCAGAAACATTATTTTCTTCTTCTAAATTTGTATTAGTTTACGGCGAAGCTCGAAAAAAGATATATGTGCACGTAACAGATAAGCTTTAATCATTCGCCAGATTGCAAAATTCAATTTAATATTGTATTCTGAAAAAATTTCCACTTAATAATTATTTATTATTTTATTACATACCGATGAGAGGACTAATCACAAATTTTCATTAACGTATATGGTTTGTTGAACATCGAACGCTAATAAAGGAGTAGCGTTTTTCGTAAAAGAAAATAAGATAAAAAAAAACAGTTTATATACTTACTCTTTTCCTGCAGTTTGCTCAAACAATATAAACACATGTAATATAACATGTTATGAATATTCTCATTAATTTTACCGTCCAACAAAACGATCCATATACGAATACGTGAATTATTTTGAACGAGTCTCAGCCGGCCGATATTTGTACGAGCGAAAATGTTCAGTGTTTCCTCTATCTGTTAAGCACTATGTAAATTTCGATAGAAACTATTAAGAAACGTCGAATGTGTAATTCGCGTTCCGCAACACTTCGGTAGGAAATCCACCGCCACAAATTATTTTATGTTTTTATCATTTTTATCTTGCATTTAATTTTCATTTTACATATTTCGGCTAGACGAATATTTTTGCAACATGCATACACACGTACATATATAATATATATATATACATATAAAAATAACATTCTAGGGAAAATTGAAATTCAACAATCTATAATATCTATATAGTCGGAAAATTTCCTGGTTTTTAAAGATTAATTAATACATCATGCTCATGATACGACATAACGTAATTATTATTATATACATACACATGTTGTGAACTCTGTATTTTTTATTTTATATTATAATAGATTGTTGATTCTCAAAAGCCGAGAATATCTTAAAAGATACAGAATTGATTTCTAGAGAATGAATCGTCATACATAATTATCAAAATGATAAAAAGACGAATAAGTATTTTTTATTTCTTATTTTATATATTTGGAGGTGGATGATTTCCTCACCAAGAAATTATAAGGTAATAATCAATGTATGTGTGATGGTCAAAGAAATCGTGCAGAGATTTATAAAAATGTTTACAGTCAAGTTGCTTATAGAAAAGTGCTGATGTTTATTTGGCGCCGGAATTATTAATGGAGCAAAGCATGATGAAGCTTGGCAAAACAAATTTGTAAATAAAATACCATTTTTCTTAATCAGATAAATTTTTCATTTTTGGCGAACGATACAAATTAATGACTCAACGTCAAATTTGCATGAATTTGGCTAACTGTTATTAAATATTAATATATATATATATAGCGAAAGAGAAATGCAAGTACATAAAGAAATTTAGAAAAAATATGTAATTATAACTATAATAAAGAAATATAATATGTTGGGAGAAAATTATGTACATGTATAATTATTGTGTCAAGACTGAATTAAGACTTCGTAGAAGGTGGAACATTTTTGTAAATAATATTGCCATCTGGAAGAAATATATATGGTATTATATGAATATTGTGGAAGAGTATCGATTTTTATTATTTGATTTATATTTAACCTTTTTATCTTTGTTTACATCTATCTAGTGCTGAAAAAAAAAGTATACTGTATGTCAAAAATATTAATTTAAGATATGAATATGTTCATTTTATTAAATTAACAGACTCGCAAAATAATTGCAGAACCGATCACTTCACAAACGTAAAATTGTAAAGACCTCGTCACATTAGATACAAGTAATACAATTATATCGAGGTGACTTTTTTTTGATTGATTCAGACTTTTATTACGATAAGAAGAATAAAGAATTAGTCGATCAAAATTTTTAAACTTTTATGTTATTGCTATCAGATCTAATTGTTTAATGAACGAGAAGATGATAGATAATATAAATATATATTATTTAATGAAAAACGCTCGTTTGTATCACACAGCTCTATTATTCTATTTGATAATGTATCTTGAACAGATTTGAGAGGAATCACTATGTCATCAGTATAATGGATTTCTACGCAACGGTGGTATAGCTTGTACGAGAAAATAATCGAAAAGGCACGGCATTTCGAGACGATCTTAATCAAAGGCACGTGTAAATGTTTTGCATATCGCGATACAATGAGAGTCTCCTAAAATGAATAATCATCATAAATTGTGTCTCAATTTTTATTCAATATACCGTATAATTGATGCGTGTTGCGTTGAACGTGTATATAGTTAGTTGCTCATCGTGTGTAAGAGTCATATACTTATCTAACATACAGTACTATCTCTCAAATAAAAAAACGCGCAGAATTTGTATTGTCGAGATGTCAATGATAAATCAATAAGATTCTTATGTATACAGAAAGTTTTAATTATTGGAAATCGCGAGAAATTATATGGTAAAATTTTATGATTTCAATCCTAGTATGTGAAATACCCTATTAACGATATAAAGTTCGACATTGAATCTACGAGCTTTTTTAAAATAATTAGATACTTAAAAAAACATTTTTTAAAGAATTTTTTTACCGACACTTTGTTCTTTGCTTCATGGATATTTTAAATTAAATCGTATCATTTGAAAATTATTAATTTGTAAATACAATTGCGTTCGATGAGATCGATGACTGACTGCTTCTCGATGCAAAAAGTTCATGATCAACAGATGCAGTTTATCCGACTAGGATGTTATAAACCCGTTTTGCATGCGCAATGATAAAGGGATTATACTAAAATAAATTGAATAAAGACAGATTGATAGCGATAATAGTGTCAATTGATAATAATACTATTCATGTCAATTGCACACGCACAGTGTAATATCATATTTTTCATTTTTACTTTTTTTTATTATTTCACATTATCCGCTACGAAACGGTACTTGCCATTTAGTTTATACTAAGTATAAGTATTGGGCAAAAATATTGCAATGCAGTATAATAATACTTTCGATACAGAGGCCAATGTGCGTTTCGATAGTGTCGGATCTTTCGCAGAGTCGGACGAGACCGGAAGAGATTCATGAGTATAAACTTAAAATCTTATCGTACATAACAATAAAACTTATAATCGATGATTTTACAGAGAGCAAAAAAAAATATACGAAATTCTAATAACGGCGCGCACATATACACATTGACCGCTGTCCTCTTACAATAAGAACAGTACAATTGGAGATCGTTTTAGACTCTAGACGACTATTCGTTGCTACGATGAAGATTGCCATCAGCAAAAAGCACATCCGATGCACGCCAAAAGAGTTAAGCATCATTTTTTTTTTTTTTAAATCGTTTAATGGTTTAATCTCTGCTACGATTTTCTTTTCGCTAAAACTTCGAATGTGATCCAATACTATTGTCATTCCCTTTTTCTATCACTAAACGGATCAACTTGGTCGTAGGATTGGGGTTTTAGGAATCAATTTGCATTCTAACCACTAGTTATTAAATTTTTGCTTATTAAGGAATATTTAACGAACTTCTTTTCAGGCATGACGCGACTATTACGTTGAGTCGTGATATTTAACCGTTTAATTGCCAAAACCTGCTTTTCGATCTAAAAATTAAACAATTTCTAATTCCTTTATGTTCACTTTTGACTAATCAAAATCGCTTTAATATGCGATTTAAATTTTTAAAAAATCTATTTTAAATATAAATATATATGTGTATCTATTGCAATTTTAATATAAATATTTTTATTATTTTAAAAATTGATGTATATTTTTTGAAGCATAAATATAGCAAAAAATGAGAATTTTTCAATTAAGCATTCATCAAAAGTGACGTTATTATTTGAGACGTTAATGGGGTTAAACGATTAAAATAATTTGCAAAAAGTTGCTCTGCTTTCAACTGTGAGAGTATAGTATTAGAAATAAATTTTCGCAATTGAAAATAGATCAATTTTTATCAACTATTAAAGCGTCAATACATATTATTCTTTATTCAATCTTACGATCGTATCATTTTGCCGTATCGTTTCGTTCCAGCAAATTTCCAGAAAATTTTTACGCTCATAACAAATTTTATAAAATAATAACACTATATATCTCATTCAACAATTATAACATAACGCAAAAAAAAAAAAAACAAGAACATACTTAAATATCTTTCAGTATAAAAATAGTGTTAATTTGAATCGACACGATCTTTTACCTATGGTAAAAGATCAAAATAATTGGCAAATATTATTCCCTCAAGTCATTTTTTTCCATTCTCTTTTACATATGCGTAGAATTATATTCGATCGAATGCACGAAATAAAATATAATTGTTTAGGAACAGAGTATGCTATAATGGAAAATTGAATCCGTCGTGACGCTTCCCAAAAACGCTCAGTACACATAGATATACATATGTTCAATATATATGTATAAATTGAGTGTTTGATTCGCGTTTATTATTTTATATCTACAATTAGCGGACGATATGTACAGGGGGCAGGGAGAAGTGAGATTTATTCATTTTCTCTACAGCCGTTATACGTCAGGCCGAGAGCAATTTATTCAATGTAGATGTCCTCTATTGGGAAAGCAGTCTCAATGAATTTTGTGTAGAACCGATGAAAAGCGCGTCTGAAAAAAAAAAAAATCTCGAGTTATCGCTCGTGATCCATTACAGAAAGTGAAATTCTCTTTTTTTCATTTTTTAAGGATATTTATAAAATATTTAAAATTTTTGAATACAGATCATATATAATACATTATCAATATTTTAATTATATAACGATTTATAAAATATGATGAAATATATTATATAAAAATATATAAAGAGAGAGTACATTAATATATTATATACAGGGTGTCTGACATGTAAGTAGCCAAACTAAAAGTGGAGATAGATCGGGTCAACCTGAAAAGTCCTATACCATTTTGCTAAATTTGCAATAATTATTATGTTATTAATTAAAATGTCTGAGCCAATGATATATATATATATATACTATTATTATTAATAATAGTAAGAAATCAATTATAAATAAAATAAAAATTTTTAAATTAACAAATCTACGCAAACTATGAGAGAAATTAAATTCTCTATGAAAATAAGATACATGACTCACCCGACAGCTTCGGCGACTGGTCTCGTGGATTCCTGACCGATGAACACGTGGCAAGCGAACCTCTGCAGAGTAGGATGTTTCGTGATGAAGCCGAGGTAACGATGATCGCGAGGGTGAAACGCACAGAACGATACATTTTTCAATGAATAGAAATAGTCGTGACAGGGACCCTGACTTTTCTGCAAAAACATGTCAATGACAATTAGAAATTCTCTGATTTTCTCATTTTTCCTTCCAATTACTTATATATTACTCGCGTAATATTAGATTTATGCAAATAAAGATTTAAACGAAGAAAAGTAGTTTAAATAAAATAATTTACTTATTTATAAATCTCTCTTCTTCAATGAGATTGAGTAAAAACTCAATAATATATCAAAGATTTAATAAAATGTACGGTTTTTTTGCTGAGGATTAAAATAAATAGATCGCATAAATCACATATACACAAATAAATTTCGATCGCAAGGTATCGCTTACCCTTGGTTTACTTCTATCGACCATTCGAAGACCTTGATCGGATACCTCCAAGATGCAGCTTTGCGAGACGGGCGGATCCTGCAATGAGTTGCGTAGGATTCTCCGTACAGCCTGGCAAACCACCCCTGTACCCTTGTGTGCCAGAGTCTCTACCGAACCCAGATAACCCAGGAGATATCTTTCTCTTTTTACTTTGGGCGCGGTAGGATCGAAGTCACTGTAGTCCATGTCGACCGCGTAAGCTGACGGAAAAATACCCTGCCGGCCTGTCCTCAGATTTACTCCTAGCACACGAAGAACAGAAGGGTAAATTCTATCAATAATGAATCTGAGCATAATATTAATATTATATTGCCTCTTTTTTTTTTCTCTCTTACTTTTACTTATTTAAGATCTCTTGAAAGTTGACCCAAATAAATGTCTAACATGTATCTTTTACGAGATTAGTTTTAGATATCCAGTCTTATGATTTTTTAATCAAAAATTCGTTGCACGATTTATTATATTTATAGATCATGAAACATTTTTAACAAATAATCGTCGCTCATTTGGTTTAAAGTTATGTGCGTTTTCTCAATAATATTTTGGTAGATGTTTAAAAATATAAACAAAAAAATGTAAAAGTTATCGAAAGAATAGAACTTCACTTGTTAGATCTCTTTATGTGTCTTCCGGATATTTGACAATTTATCATCATTGTTAGAAATCTGAAGGAATTCGATTCGATTGTATTAAGTAAATGGAAAGGAAGATTATTACTATGATTAAGGTTCGATACCTTGAATGGCGCGAAATTGATATTTTTACGCACCTTCGCACCATAGGTCGTCGGCCTCCTTCTGCACGTATATAGGATCTCCGATTTCAAGATCAATTTCGTCGTGATGCCGCGGTATGAACTTATGCAGACCTCGATGCGTTGCTTCGAGTAGTTCCAGTTGGGTGAACGGTACGCCTCCACTTCCTTCGAAATGGAAAAAAAAAAAAAAACAAGCTGGTATTGATCGCTATCCTAGTTATTCTGATCCGTTCGAAAACAATTTATAACACGAACAATATTAATATTCCTCGCCGATTTTCAAAACTTTACCGAAGGCAACAGAATCTACAAACTTGTACAGTTTCTCGTAGAAAATCTAATACTAAGATCATCGGGGAATACACACACACACACACACACACACACACACACACACACACACACACACACACACACACACACACACACACACACACACACACACACACACACACACACACACACACACACACACACACACACACACACACACACACACACACACACACACACATCGTAAAAGTATTGTATGTTTCTTGTGTGTTTTACAAAATTTTTAAAAATAATTCTATTTTTTTGTCAAAAATTCAGCTCAGATTTAATTGCAAACTTTTCTGATATTAAAGATTAACGCAAATTTAAAGATTTAAACATGAAGAATAAAAAATAAAATAAAATAATAAAAATAAAAAAAAATTAGATTTTATTCTTCACACACATTAAATTTTACAAGTTCAAAGAATTTAAACGAACCATGTTTCGATGATCCAAGCATCTTCTGTTTGAAAAAGATCCTTGTTCTAAATGTATTTTAACTTTTGATTAATTCTTTTTTGCGTCATGTCTATTGATGACGCAAATATCTGCTATTTTGTTATATGAAAAAATATTAAAAAGTAAGCGCGAGAAAGGAAACATGATGTAAGTGCAAAATTTACAAATAGACAATTGATTTATATATGCAACGGTCACTGAATTACAATCGAGGACAGAACCGAAAAGCGTCGATAGGATTTATATACTAAACTTCAACCGCGATATTATTCAAAATATAAACTAAAATAATTAAAAAATAACATATATTCATTTATATATATTTATCTTAGCTATTTATATGATTAATTGTTGAGATATCATTCTACACTACTTCTAATATTATGCGTGCAGAATTATACTTAATAAATTAAAAAAATTGAAGATATTAATTAGTGTTTGGATGTACGTTTATCAAGACTTTTTTTAAATTAAATTAATTTTGTCATCTTGCGACAGTACTTGTTAAAAGAAGTATAATGTACTCTATTTATATTTAACCGCAATTACTCGGATATAAAAAATTTGAGAGGGAGATCTAAATTGTAGCGTGTAGACGAAAATAGATGATATTGCGAGGAGAATTACCTGGAGTACTACTAGGCGATACCGAATCCGTGTTTTGTAGTGTATTGCAAGGTATGGGTGATACGCTTTTGGGTCCGTTCTCAGGTGAATGAGCGGTGGAATGACCACTGTCGGTGGCCATTCTCTCGCTGTCAGGCGAACTGTCCTCGTGACGAAGTCTGGGATGACATTTCCTCAGGATAAGATGAGGCCGGGCCGATGTCGAGCCGGTGACAGCACTCAACTCATCTGCCAGAGAAGATGATGTCTGCATGGACGTCTGGCACATGGGCGTAGCTGAGACCAGGATAAATCAATCACGCGTTAAAATCTCTTCCTTAAATACAATATTATAAAAATAGAAAATGAATAACTTGGTGAATAAATAAATGATTTTCTTTAATTTTCTCTCCCATATCTACAATACTTTTGTCTCTTTTTATCATATCGAATTTTTACACGTGTAAAAAAAATATGTTGTTCATTAAAATTTAAACACATTCTCCACATTTGCGAAATGATATTTAGATAAATGCATTTGAATTTATAAGACGACAGGTTCCTCGCGATTGCATATAATAGGAAACATTGTACTATATGTATGCTTCTTATAGAACTGATATGAGTGGATACAAGTGGACTGGATTTTTTTTATATTGTGATTAATACAACGCGGTTGGTTTCTCGATTTCATCGATAGACGTAACTAATGTGTTACGCGGTGACGGAAAATGATACAGCTGATATCTATCAGATGCTGTACGCATGCACCTGATGCTGCTGATACACTATAAAAATACATTTATACCTGACCTACTTCATCATATTATAATAAAAACTACATATGACACAACGAAATAACAAAGTAATATAATTTTATATAAAATATCAATTTTTTTTTTAATTACAAGATAATTTATCATATTGTAATTATCTCTTATCTTGCTTTGCCAATTATACTGATATTATTACGCAATTGATAATAAAAAAAAATATCTAATAATACTTAACGATAGTCTTTGTGTGTGTGTGTTGACATATTCATCGTTCATAATCAATTCTAATCCCATACATATCGTTTTTTTACAGAATTTTTGAAAAATAAATTATCACTCATACGGTATTGTTTCCCTTCTAACAATTTCGATAATACAAAATGTAAGATTGGTGAAACGCTACGTATATTGGAAATTTTTCTTTCGTTATTTGTTATCATTATTGAATGAGTTCATCCATTCATGCGGTGCCTTTCTTACATTTCTTGTTTTTCGGAATTTCCGGCAATCTTCGACGTCTGCGCTCTGTGCCGCCGCTTCCGGGTCGATTCGACGGCACGTGCTCCGGCGTAGGCCAGGAGCTCAAACTGGAACACGAGTCGCCGACATCGCTGACGACACTATCCCGACCGCCGTTACCGGATACAGTATTGCCACCCCCGCCCGGTCCTGGTCCGCCACCGCCTACTGATCGACCCCTGCTGCTCAATCCACCGAACAGGCTAATATCATCCAACGATAGTCATATAGTGAGCTAAGCTATCATTTCCCATGCTGCTTGTTTTATTTTTATATATAACCCGTTGGGAAATACGAATTTAAAAAATTCTCCTTCTTCATTGAAATGGCGTTAAACTTTATATATATATATTGCCGAAAAATTGTAATATATATTGTGCGATCAGCATTTTTTTACTTTTTAAAAATTTTAATAATCGATAAGGGATATAGATAAAACGGAAGCGTATAAAAAGCAATGCATACTTGAAACGCTCATAAAATATTAGTTGGGAAAATATCGAGTTCGAAAGTATTGCGTAGCAACACATCTCGATTACCATATTTGCATCAAACTTTTGGTAAAAATTTATTAATAATTATTAGCATCGCTGCATGTCGCGAACTCTACTGGAAAGTATGGCCCCTCGAATTATTTTTATTTTTAACAAGATTAAATTAAAATTGCCAATATTAATTGTCGTCATATTAATTGTCTTGCGCGACAAGGTCCAAAATGATTCTTTCATTTCCAATATTGCTTTAAATTTGCTATAAATAAAAATATTTTACTCGTCTCGCTTTTCTTGGCCTCGAATCTTTATGTCTTTTGTCAAAGAATGTTCCGTTAAAATATTACAAGCTTTATCTGATATATCGATATACCAGATTGGTATATCAATAGAGTATAAAATTATACATCAAAGAAAAATACGGTATAAATAAAGTATATAAGGATATAATTTATAATAATGAGTAAGAGTGAACACTTACGATGTTACCAACCTGAAATCGCTATCGGCTATGATCGAACAGTGATGGTCCAGCTCCTCGCTGTCGTCAGGGGTGGTTTGTCCGCTTTGATCATCGTGCCGATGAATAACGACAACTTCCTCATCCTCAGAGTCGCCGGTAACGACGTCACAGGATCTGCCGACATCTTCATCGCTTCCTTGCGAAGATGTTGGCGAATCATCGATCATCACATCATGTACGAGCCTGATAGCCAAATCGTTAAATATGCATGTAAGATATATTAAATTTGTGATAAAAACTCGATTAAAAAATACGATATGATAATGAAAAATCAATGAAGTGTATCAAGTGATAACAAATTGTTTCTTAATTATTCAAAAAAAAAAAAAAAAAAATGTATTATAATTGCTTTATCACTTGTAAATTTATACATTATTGCGTGATGTAATTTAGAGTCTTCCTTTCAAAATTTTAAATGTATTTATAAAGAAATAATCGAATAAAATTTTTTTATAATGATATATAATGATAGTCATAACTCTCTTAATTCGATCAACAATCAAGACATATGATTATACAAACATTACATTTGTCATATTACGATTATGAAGATAATCGCTAAATGTAGAATTATATAATTAAATCTATATGCGCCACACATACACATTACTCAATTTAACGATAGATAGCCCTTTGTAAATAGGATCATCAGTTATTTGCGATAAGGGCAACACATATGGACCGTTTATTTTGAAAGTGGTGCAAGTCCATTTTCTTTTGTTTCGAGAAAATTAAATGTTAGCAGATCTGACAATTAAAAAATATAGGTTAATTATGTGAAGTCTGGGAATGTTTGTACTAATTTATCAATATGTAATTTGATTATATAAATTTCTTTTAGGCGAATTTAACTAAAATAATATATATTTCCAGGCTGCAAATGGACTTACACCACTTTCATAATTAGTCAATTGTAAATATCATTTAATTTCAATTTTGAAATAACAAATATCACTTAAAATATATTTCATATTAATCCAATTTTGTTTATAAATAATAACGAGAAATAAAATAGAATTAGTATTCTTTATTTTGAACGTTAATTATATTTATATATTGTTAAACTTAACACAAGATATTGGTATTATTAATTATTTATGCTCTTCATGTGGCACTGTTTTGAAATATTCATGATGCACAGGAGGTATATAAGGTAATAGCTGCTGCATATCCTTATATTTTTCGTATGTAATAGGCCTGGCATCGTGATGGAAATTGGACTTACACCACTTTCATAATCAATGGTTACGCAATTTCTTTTACCGGCCAATTTTAAATTGAACAAAGCATTGGCATTTTTTAAGATATTAAATACTAACTAGTTATAAACAAAAAGTTTACACTAAATTAAGCATAAATTACGTCATATCTCATTTAAAAAAAAAAAAAGGACTTACACCACTTTCAAAATAAACGGTCCATATATGTATATGTATGCGTCACAACAAAAGCCATAGATCATCACGAAAATTGTCTATATGCGCGTTGCGTTGCAGTTTCATGTCGCACTTGTATCCTTGTGTCACTTATGCCCCAGGATCAATAATTTTAAAGGCACGATACAAAACTTGGTTGTTCCTCCATGACTTTTAATTTAATCATACATCGAATCCCTAAGCAATTTCGAATTATGATTTTATAGCTTTCTTAAATCCCCTTGTGTCATATACATATATGTTAGATACATTTTTTTTCTTTTAATTTTACAATCCTATGCAGTATTGCAATAATTTGACATCTTTGAATTTGTTAAGCAGAAGTTTTTGACGAGATATAAACATGATAATTTTACTATTAAAGAGTATCCTTTTTTAAACTGCTAACAATCAGTGTCATCATGTGTAACTCCTACTAAAATGACACACTGCTATTTTTTAAATTGTCAATTCTAATTATCAATCTTGTTACTTGTCAAAGTGCAGTGTAAATAAATTATAATACCAATTTTATAGGAGTAGATAAAATTGATTGAAAAGGAAACAATGTGAGATCATCTATTTTATATGAATAATGCATTATTCATTTGTCTATAGATATTTGATTTTTTATAAATAGGAGTCAATATTCTGCATATATTGTTAAAATAATTGATACTTTGAGAGAATCCAGCATGCATATATATTCCGTAATTATTATATAGTAATTATCTACGTCATATTATCTAGATATTTTTATGAAATCGGCGAAAATAAATGTAGACAAGTTGGACATATTAATATTGTATCATTGAACAAGCTATCATCTAATTACACCATATTTTTATCATAATAAAAAATATTAGATATAATATTAATATGGCCAATTGTCTACATTTATATTTTTGCCGATTTCATAAAAATATCTAGATAATGACGTAGATAATTACTGATATTTCACCACCCATGCACTTTCGATCTTATCAACGTGATGCACTATCTACAATCTACATTATCGCCCCCTGTATATTTTTACTTGGTAACAATATATGACCTGCGATATATTATCGTTTTATTACAACTTCTAATGTGATCATCAATCCTTCTATTCGATTCCCCATCTAAATTAGCTGCCTTCTTTAGTTTCAGACTGTCGTCTTTCGCAAATGTACGTCGCGGTCCTTATCGCATCATCGTGTCATCTGTTCCGAAGACAGGTTTGTCACGGAACGCATATACTCACGTGTAGTTGGAAAGCGGGGTCTTCAGATGTTGGGGCAGCCTCTCGAAGTAATGTCGGAACTCCTCGAACTCGCTGTCAGCCATCGTCGCGTTGTTCGTAGGGTGAGCGAAATACGGGGTACAAGGCAGGGGTCGATCCCGAGGGCGGCCGTGGCGGCCTGGAGGAGAGCTACTCGTCGACCCCCAGGAAACATACGGGGTGAAAAGATGTCGCTGACGTTGTCGCCGACGTCGCTTCGACTCCGTGCAAACGCGACGCAACCCCTATTGATTCCTGCGTGGTGAACGTCGCGCGTCTACTCGTTCGCGTGGGGGTGGGCAGGGGTTGGTTTTCAAGAGAGAGAAGAGAAAGAGAGAGAGAGAGAGAGAGAGGGAGAAAGAAGAAAGTAAAAGGAGAGCTACACTCTAGGGTGAATGTTTGGCTGCGTATTCTCTATCTTGCATTTAGCTTTAAATACTGACGAAGACGATAACGTCGAACACGTCGGGGTTAACGAGAGATAAAATCCAGTGTTCGCACGCGACGTTGAATGAACACCACGAATACACTTCTGTCTACCTCTCTTGAACTACTTCAAGAGATTCAATTGCCGTATTGCTTTAAGTTGGGATAACGTAACTACCTATGGTGCCATAAATTAATTAACAATTAAAGCGTTCTATTTCTAAAAAAAACAAAAATTTTATTATGAAATAATATTTTAACGTATTAGGGTCATAATTTTTATTCGAATTTACCATTATCTAATTTTCAAATGTATCTTTAGAAACATTATGAAAAAAAAAAAAAAACAACAGAGAGCGTGATTATACATACGCTTGGAGAAAATGTGGGCCAAGACGGGCCCTTTGTTCGAACATTTGTGGATCTGGCGCGCTGCTGATCGATATACTTCGTAATGAAACATTTATCAGTAGGGGGCATAAACCCCAGGAGTTTACAATCGTATCTCCCGAAGTAGCTTAGAATTCGCGGCGCAATGTTACGATATAAAATACCGAAGGGGTGGTTAAATATTATACACATTTGCCCCGCAATCGATCTCTTGCACTCATACATCGGTGGCTGCAGCACAGTAGATTTATCTTCTTCATATTCTGACGATGACTCATCGAAAATTTTCCAACTTGCGATATTTCATTAGGTAAGGTGTGTGAAAAAATTATGAATCGAACGTAAAATACTCATTCGCTTTTTTTTTTTTTTCACGTAACAAAATTAATTTCTTTGACATTAATTAACACGAAAATTGTGATTATTTTAAACAATCAGGTTCTCATTACAAAAAATTTAGAATTCGATTAAACGAGGCGGAAAGATTAAGCAACGTTGATCAAATCTCGACGATTAAAAATATTCTAATAAATGCTAGCGCACATATTTACGTAGAGATGAATTAATCCATTAAATCCGATGAATAATTAAAAAAAAAAAAAAAAAAAACATCAGATTTATAATAAATTAGACGCCCCAAATTTTCTCATTAATGTATATAATTTATTTTTCCTTAATTTTGTCGTCCTTCTTTCAATTGATTATTAAGATTTTTGCTAAGCATTTTAATATTTATCTTATAATACGTATTATAATAACACTTCCAATCATTTTATCAGTCATTCTAATATTACGGTGGCCATAAATTTTTACAGGCATTTTACCAGAATCAAATTATACCCCAAGAATAAGATCGTATTTCACGAATATCTATTCGCAACTTCTGTTTTGCCAGTTTTCACGCGGAGAACATTTTTCACTTTGTATATGTCCTCCCATAACTCTTTATCTCACAACCATCCCTGTCTCTCCAATCACCTGTTATACTTTTCTTTCATGCTGAGAGCATGCTCAGAAAGGATTTTCCTGTTTGTCGATGGATAATCATCGTTTTCTTCGTCGTGAGGAGCGTTTTTTAAAAATTTTTAATCGATTTTCTCGAGATCACATTGAAAGCTTTAAGAAAGAACGCATCTCACGTTATCGAAGCAACAGGCGAGACCGTCGACGTCGAGAGGCAACAATATAACACGAATAGGTAATAAAATATGATTAAGTATAAAGAGGAGATAAAAATATAAAATATAAATATAAATTGCATAAATATATGAAGAATAAAAGAATATGATTTTATAAGAACAGAAAAGTTCGTAGAACATTATTTAAGAATGAATATAATATATAATAATTGCGCGTCTCTTTTTAATTAAAAATATTCCCATTTGCATTTCGAGCATTATAAATATTGAAGAGTAGAAATCATTGCTCAAACGATATAGATGTAGCAATTAAACGCGTGTTTATTATACGACGGAGAAGAATCTCGTTAGCGTAACCTCGAGCAAAATTCAAACGACACGAAGTAAAAGAAATCGCCGGTATCGAATTGCGTCTGACCTAGTGGCCTTTGCGACGTAGTAAAAGACAGAAAGCTAAATTCGTGTTCCCTAGCGTCTCGTCCTCCCCTTTTAATCTCAATGTCGACATTATCGCCACGGATAATTACTGCGCTTTCTCAATCTTTGCCGGTGTAACATAGCGGAAACTGATATCTCATATCACCGACATATGACAGAATCCAGCAAATTGCGGGTAATACACGATTGCGAAATTACGTACGCGCAAAATGATTTTCTTATAATCTAAATCATTGTATTTCTCAATTCTTTTTCTCAATCTTTCCTAATTTTTTGATTTTTTAATTTTAATTCTTAAAGACGTACTTTGGGGTAACTCTAACTCCTTAATTTTAATCTTCGATATATTTTAGTGGCGGGTTTAAAAATTAAGGAAAATTAGTAGCAAATTAAATTAATCGAATAATGTTAATTTATTCTTGACCGCGACCAGAATCCCGGTCCAAACTCGTAAGAGATACCCCTCGAGAACGAGTATCGAGGATCGAACGATATTCTCAATCTCGCTTAATGCCGGAGAAACACTCGGTATAATTTAGCGAGGGTAGAATTGCGGCAACTGATAGTGGTAAGTGATGAACACTGGTAATGTGCTGCATCTACTTTTCTCACAGGGGTGGGAGAGAACGCCCGCTCCTCGCGGGCGTTCGAGCTTTTATTAAATGGTGTCTTTTTGTTTCGGAATAAAACGGAGAACGAGAAATCGCCGTCTCGTCGAAAAAGTTCTCTTCTTCTGACAGGAAGTCACTTTCTCGGGTGACCGCTTCCTCGTTTTGACGTTTGACATTTGCGACCGTACGGCACATAATTTTACATTGTTTGAACTAAGCATTTTCTAATGAAAAAAATGCATTCTATTCCGTGATAATTTTATAAAATTAAGAAATTGCGTTGATATTTTACGATATTTATGATATAATCTAAGTATTTCTAAGTAATATCCGATGTCATGATTAGCGATTATTAACACGAGAATGAGAAGAAGAGAGAAAAGAAAATACGTAATAATTGTTAATATTTCATAATGACAAAATTATAAAATGAAATATACGACGATATTTTATATCAATCAACAATTGAGATATATTATTAATGTAATTATAATTATATGATATTTAAAGCAAAATAATTTGCAAATATATACTTTACAATTTGTATTATTGAGATTATAATAAACTATACATTCTTGTATTATATCTAATATTAATTTTTTTCGGAGCAAAGTAAATTGAGATAATATCTCAACCTTTTTCCATCTTTTCTCTCTTTTTTTTTTTATGCCCAAAATGCTGCATCTTATTTCTCGAATAAAAATTTATTGCAAAAATAAAGAAACCTTGAAGAGTTGTATCTGGTTTATTGATGATCTTGCAATTTTTGCGCGTATTCTTCAGTATCGATGCTCGTATCATTCGCTCTAGTGACGTCACTTGCAGGAAATACATTCAAGGACCGGCACCACTCGCCGTTAAACGGGGTGAGCCAACACACTTGTCTTCAACCCCATGAAAAGTTTTATCCGACCAATGGGAATCGTTGGTGCTGCCGTGCACCGCCCAATCACGGCAAGATCGTCATTGTGAAAGACGAGCACGAGCGGGGGAGGCCGAGATCTTAAGAGGACCTGTTAAGGATGGTACCGCCACACTCTGTTGCTCGCGTCCTGAAAGACAGTGAGTCATCTCAGTGGATCGCAAATCAAATCGTATATATCGCGCAGGATATTGAGAAATAAATTCCATTGATAAACGAAATTACGGAGGGGAAAAATTCTTTCGTTGTCACATTGTTTCGCAAATCTTTTTATCGTGAAAATTATCATGAGCGGATCAGGAAAGAGTCTTCTCGGGGTGTGGTTATATAGGAGAGGCGAGAGTTGGGCTGTCAAAGAAGGAAGTCCGTTACACAAATCGCGCAATGTATGTTATCATATATTTGACGAAATTAAAAAAGCAGATGATAAATTTTATTATCTGATCTTTAACGAGTCAATAATTTTTTAAAGAGAGTCGTTTTAGTTAATATATGTAATAAACTTTTTCTTGTTTAATTTATTCGAATAATTAATTTAATTTTATATATTTTATCAAGAACTTCTTAAACATCGTAGAAGCAGAAGTGTCTTAAAATAGAATTTATACAATAATAAATGAGAAAATTTAAAGTTGAATATCTTGATAATATAGACGTATCCTTTTTTCATTCATTTAGCTCCCCGTGGATGAAAGTAATCAAGCCAACGACAACAAGAATTCTGTGATATTTTCCCTGAAGAATCAAATCGGTGGCTTAGCGCGAGCGCTTCAAGTATTTCAGGTATGTTTCTGTATTTTTCCGTCTACCTAGGTATGTGTTTACGTTAAAACTTGTATCATATTCTCTTCTCAAATATTTTAATAAATTATTCAGCGAATTTAAACGAATCGAAAATTAGGCGATAAAAAAAAAGGCAACAATTTCTAAATCTCGAATACCGCAAGCGTAATGTGAGCACTCTTTCTTGTTAATATAGTCTTTTTAAGCAACTTTTACCATTAGATAAATAAAGATAAATAAATAAGATAAATTATAAAAATTCACCATTATACCTTTTAACATTTAAATTTACCATTTATTTATTTTTTTTTTTTTTTTAAATTTAACAATTATAATTTTCATCATTATAGATAGATGAATTATAAATTTACAACTCGATTTAACTCGCTTCCCAAATACCGAGCGATAAATACCGCATATTGAAAAGTACGTTTAGAAAATATTAGGGAAGGCATATTTTTCTTTTCATACAAAGGATCTAGGTATAAATGTTGCGCATATCGAATCGAGAAAGTCTATGCGCCGCGGCTCCGAATACGACATCCTTGTGGATGTCGAGTGCGATTCGAAGAGGATGGAACAGTTGATGAAATTGTTGAGCCGCGAAGTAGCGGCTATCAATCTTGCCCATTATGAGCAAATCGGAAGTATACCACGCGCACCTTCTCTCTCAGCCGCGACAAGCTTCGGTGAGTCTTCTTCATTAATACGCAGTAAAAAGTATCAATAATTTTTTTTTTTTTTTCACTATAATAAGATATGGTTAAATGCAACGCTAATGTCCTTGTAATATATTTTATATATGTTAGCGTGTATCAATAAAACAATTGATGCGACGAAACTCTGATACGATAAAATGCAGTTTTTTTTTTTAGTTAGACTTTGTTCGAGATTGAGCGGAGAGCGCGGAATTAATTAATTTGCGGAATTAATTAATTCGCGGTTGTAATTGTCTTGGCGATGACACACGGCATGGCTAACATCGTTCGCACCAATTTTTAGAATCGAGCCTGTTATCACTGACAGTTCATGTCCCAGAGTTGACCGCCGCTCGTTGGCCGTCGATGACAAACTCCGAGCGAAAAATAACAATTTAATGCCTTTTTAGAAAGATCCGCGAACAAACACGAGTCGTACAAATTAATTCGAAAATTGATCAAACTCTCGACACAATCGGGATCCTTTTAGGAGGGGGCACGCTTTGATAAAAGGACGCGCGTGGAAGAAGCGAGCCGCGCTTCGAAGAAAGTCTCAGATATTCGTATATGTAATGCTGCGAGAAAAATATTAATTTATACTCGATGAATTCATGTCGGAAAATTAGTGCGATCGTTCCTTTGGCGCGCGGACCGCCGGATTTATCGTCGCCGTTGCCTTTTGTCGCCGTAAAAAAGATCTAGTAAATATCTGTAAAATATTGTACAATACATATCGTTAGCGTCTTTATTAAATCTTCGTGCCGTTCGAAACCTGATTTTCTTCATCTCGTTAGGTTCGTTTTATTTCGCGCTTTCTCTCTCTCTCCCTCACGCATCCGCTCCGCTCTCGAACAGATTTGTACTTTAATCTTAATTTCAATAGTTTGCAACATTTTAAAATTGAAAAACTATATTAGTTCAATAATTATCTAATAATTTAGTAACTTGTTAAATATATTTGAACAGAGATAATTTTAAATTAAACTTTAATTTAATAATTGTCAACATCATATATTGAATATGTCAATATATTTATTACAATTCAAAGTAAAAGAATTTGATTGTTTTACAGAATTGTTTTAAAGACGCAACAATTTAAATTAAATATCACAATTTATTAAAAGTGCATTATTCTTATGGCGAAGGCTACATTTGAAAGTTCGATAAAATTTGTAAATATATCGAGATTTATACCGCTCTTTTATTATTTCTGTTTTCTCGGAGACATTTGATAATGGAATTATCACTTATCGTGTGTGTTAAGACGCAATAGAGTTTTGATTTTATAGATTTTAGTGAAGTCGACATGCCCTGGTTCCCGCGAAAGATATCGGATCTCGATCGTGCGCAGAAAGTTCTCATGTACGGCTCAGAATTGGACGCGGACCATCCCGTATGTTTTTTATATGATTTCATGCATGCGAGTTGCTGTTACAGCAACTTCTTCTCAAGTTTATGCCCACTTTAACAAAACTACTTTGCAATTGCAGGGTTTCAAAGATCCCATATATCGTAAACGTCGCGAGGAGTTTGCCGTGATTGCCTATAATTACAAGTAGTAAGTGAAGTAATGGTTTACGCGTAAGCGTTCTTTCTAATTGACAACGACATAATATTTTAGCGGTCAACCGATACCAAAGGTGCAATATACGGCGGAAGAAATCAGAACCTGGTATGTTCTTTCACACAAAAATTATATCATATTTGCAACATTCTTGATAAAAAAAAAAATATATATATATATATATTTTGCTTAACAAACTCGTTTTAAACTGTCAAAAAATTTTTTTCAATTCAAAAAGAAAGAAAGAAAAAATATATGGTAATTCAAGAAATTCATATGTAATTTGTAAAAATTAAATTTGTAATTTCTCAAAGTAAAAATAGGTACATGTACACAGAGAAATCCTGAAAAAAAAAAAACCTTTTTGCAAAGATATTAAAAATCATTTATAACATATCGTAAAAAAGAGAGTCGTGAATTAATCACTATTCGAGACACAGGATACAACTTTTTCTCGTGAAACTACAAACTGGATACTGGAAACGTGTTTTCCCGTACATGAAGCCAATTGGTATGGATAAAAGAAATGATTTCTCGATACTTAAGTTATATACATATACTCGTTCGATATCTTCGATCTCATCATTCACTAAGAAAAGATAAAGTCTCTCTCTTCTCTCCCCTCTTTATCTATATATATATATATATATATATATATATATATATATATATATATATATATATATATCTTCCTAAGTCTCTTTGTAGCGCGAATCGAAATAAGATTGGCACGCTGAATGCACCCTTAATTGCGTCAATTTGATTTATCCTCGACACGGCATCGAGTAGCAACTCGGCTAATGCAATATCTCTGACTTGAATGCAACGATTCACGAAACAACCATTGCAACTTAATCAAATCGAGAGCTTTTCGGCAGAAGTCAAACAATTGAGTGACTTGATAACGATAATTAATTTATCTAACATGATTACAAAACATCATTTAAAATGTGTCGCAATAGATAAGATATATATTTAATACATAATGTCTCATACAGAACATTGCAACATTTATAAAAAGAAAAAAATTAATTACTTAAATATCTTTATGATAAATATAAGGAATAACAGGCAATAAATTTGATTTGATTTTAAATATATTTATCTTAGGGGAACTGTTTTCCGCGAATTGCACCAACTCTATCAAAAATACGCGTGCAAAGAATATCTGGAAAATTGGCCGAAGTTAGTCAAATATTGCGGATACAGGTATATAACAAAGAGATAATTAACATAAGATCTATTCAAACATAAATTTGTTAAAAAAAGAATTAATTATTCATTTAAAAAAAAAAAAAAAAGAAAGTGTGCATATAATATTTTATATTTTATATGAAATGCTTGCAAAAATAAAATTTTATTTAAAAGATATATAAATATAGATAAAGCTTCATCTCTAAAATAGTTTTTAATCTTGTCGCTCCTCTCTTAGAGAGAACAATATACCGCAACTGCAGGATGTGAACGTTTTCCTAAAGCGTGAGTACGAGAGATTGCTATACAATTATATTATCACGTTTTACGAAAATAAGAATGAAGGGTGTAAACAAAAATCGATATTTTATTTTAGGAACAACGGGATTTCAACTTCGTCCGGTCGCGGGTTATCTCACACCGCGAGATTTCCTTGCCGGACTTGCTTTTCGGGTGTTCCATTGCACCCAATACATTCGACACTCTTCCGATCCATTTTACACGCCGGAACCGTGAGTACATGGCACATCTTTTTTTTTTTTAAATAAAAAATGCAAATAATATATAAAGATAATGGAAAAATAAATATTTATAATAAATTTAGAACTTCCTAATGATAATTTCCATCGACATCAAGTAATTAACGATACTCCGCAATTTACAGAGATTGTTGTCATGAACTGCTGGGCCATATGCCGCTACTTGCTAATCCAAGTTTTGCACAATTTTCTCAAGAACTTGGTTTGGCTTCTCTCGGTGCATCGGATGAAGACATAGATAAATTGGCAACTGTAAGAATCTTCAAATATGAAGATATTTCATCTTCCGTTATTTGCATCACCTCTATCTTTCCAGCTATACTTCTTCACCGTTGAGTTTGGATTGTGCAAACAAGATGGTATGTTTCGCGTTTACGGAGCCGGTCTGCTTTCATCGGTGGCGGAATTGAGACACGCGGTATCCGTACCTGAGAAAACCATGAGATTCGAACCGGATGTCACATGCAAGCAAGAATGCATCATCACTGCGTTTCAGAATGCGTATTATTATACGGACAGCATAGAGGAAGCAAAAGAGAAAATGCGGTAAACGTCTTTCCTTGCGATATTATTATATGTATCTCGCCGTCTTTTCGTTGGCACGCGTGATCCTTTTCTTCTTCGAAATCAAATAAGAACAGATATGATCATATTATTATTTATATTATTTCCAGAGCGTTTGCTAATCAGATTGAACGACCATTTGGGGTACGCTACAATCCGTATACCCAGTCAGTGGAGGTGTTGACAGATGCCCAGAAGATCACAGCTGTGGTTAGCGAGCTGCGAGGCGACCTTTGCATAGTGTCGAACGCATTGAAAAAAATCCATGAACAGGACGATACCGTCGATGTCGAGAGGATAACCAGCTTGTTGACTCACGGCATCGATATTCCGCAGGACAGTTCGCCCTCGGAGAGCGATGACAGTCCTAATGTCGAAGAGTCTCATCCCCAAGAAGACCAGCAGTTGCATTGCGATGATAAAGATGTAGCCGCTATGGGAGATTAAGAGATTGATATATCATTACTGATTGCATGCTTCTTAAATTTTTGAAAATGTTTGAGGAAATCAACGAAAATCTTTTCAGAAACAATTTATTTCTCTCGCGAAAGCAGATGCGAGATATAACTCTGCTATTTCACAAAAAATTATTTTAAAAAATTAATCGATATGCAAGATCAAAAGAGGCTGCATAAAATAAAATGGATGAGAAAGAATTATCAGTTTGCCTATCTAACTTTAGAGAAATACACTTTAGAGTAAACAATCGATCAAATTAAATTTTAACGATATGTATACAATATATGTGAAATGAAACATAATGGATAATGATATTAAACAAGAAATTTTCCTTACGATAAGGAACAGAGGGAAATCGTATATATATATAAATGCAAAATTAATGAAATTGAGAGCCATAAAATTTTGATTCATCGGCATAATATACAGCATGCATTTACAAAACTTTGACCCCGTTTCTGTTAAATGTACAGACAGAATGTTATATATATGTAGAATGCCATTAATGTATCGTAATTAAATTAAAAATAAATGCAAAGTTATAATAAATTTAATCTCTTTAAATTTGCGTATATTGTGTATATATATGTATGTATGTATATGCATGTAAGTATGAGTATGCGTCTGACAGATCCCAAGTAGACTTTTTTATTTTTAGATATTGCGTGTCAATTTCATCTAATCTCAACTAGTTAAAATAATTAACGCAATATTTTTGATAAATTTATATAAAAAGTCTTATTTTATTATTATTATTGGGGAAAAATTAATCCCCAAACGGGGTTTAAACGGACAGATCCTACTGATTTTTATATTGGATATGAGATACTTTAGCATCCGTCGTGGCTTATGGTTCCCTCACTCAGAACGGGGTAAGGCTTGCACTGAAAAAGGCAGCCACAATCAACTTACATCTTTTCCATAAGAGCGAAAGACTGATTGGTTACCGCGTCGCAAGCGTTAGGGCCTATCCAGACGGATTTGCATACTCGCATAAATATATGTATAAGGAAATTGATTGGTCCATAAACAAATGCATAAAGAAATAGGCCCAAATTCTGAACTCTGTTCGGAAACTATTCGCATCGAAGGTGCACCCTTTCGCCATCATGATTCATCCAACTCTATCGAGTAGTGTTTTCGAACGCAACCTAATATAGACTATAGACTATAGATGTCTATAGTACAGTTTCTGTACTTATTGCGAACCATCCACAATCCACATATGATATGATTGCATGTAGCTGCGCGAGAAATTAATCTGCAAGGAAAAATAAATTTTTACGCGATCATAAATTTAGAGTGAAACAGAGCTTTTTTTGTTGAATTTGGAAACAATTGGAGGAATCAGTGACAATTTATCAATAAATGTGTAACAATATATGGGGGAAAAAAGGATGGAACGTCTGTGAGAAATAATCAAACAGGTAAATATATAATTACAACTTCTTCTTCTACGTATTTAATTGGCCTACGCTGACTTGAAAAAAAGGTGAGTCTATTCTAGCCGGCCATCAACAGGTGAATGGAAAAAAAAATAAGAGATGGTTTTCAGGGTCCTCTGAAGACGACTCAAAAATAGGATCCAGATAAAGGCGATTAAACATCTGATCCTGTTGACGGACGGCAACGAGCTAATCGCAACTTCTGAATACCGTTAACGATGCTTCTGTCGTTACTTAGAAGGTGACGCATGATTTCGAAATTAAATCCTAGCGTGCATAAGTAAATATGGCACAAATACAGTCATCGACTGTGGACGGATTGCCGAAGCATTTCGTCAACGCGATGCGCACGTTGTTCGATATAATGGATGATCAAAACACCGGTTTCGTCAAGTTCGCTGACATTGAGGGTCGATGGCAAGACGATGGCACACAGGGCATGCCCAAAGATATACTCGACAGCTTGAAGAAAGTTACACCGCCAAGTGGTATGTTGTCGTTCGAAAGATTCTGCGCAGGCTTGAAGATCTGTCTATTGCAAATACAGACGGAATCCGATTCTAAGAAACATAATGATCAGCCTAACAGGCCCCCATCCGCACCAATACTCATCCCTGACAGCCAGAACAAAGCGGCTTGGACCTCTCCCAACACTGCTACAATAAGACCCAACAATGCTATATCTCAGCAACGTACTCTTAGCATGCCGCAATTACTGGCCAATCGCAAAGATATGAATGTGCAATTAGAAATAATGGATGGAAGAAATATT
Source organism: Polyergus mexicanus (assembly GCF_030449975.1). NCBI lineage: Eukaryota > Metazoa > Arthropoda > Insecta > Hymenoptera > Formicidae > Polyergus > Polyergus mexicanus. The sequence goes on from NW_027223323.1 coordinate 13,197,067, forward strand.
GGGGAATCAAAGATCAATAAAACATATGGCCCACCAAAGCCACCAAGGACAGGTGCTGCATTGGAAGGTAGAATAATGGGTTCAGAGCGTAACTTTGACAAGTCTGAGATTAGGACTGCTCTGCAGAATTGGCAAATGGGTCTCATGATGAATGACGAGAAGGAAAAACATCAGTTGCAGACTGTAAATTATAGACCGGATGCTAGGACATTGTTGAGACCTGCCAGAGTTCTGGGTGATGGTAAAGCGATCGATATACAGACTAATCAACTTGGTCTTCAATCTAAGAAACCGTCGGGTCGTCGCAGAGAGCCTAGGCGACATACGTTGCAGAATGGTATTGATTATAATATGGTAAAGATGTTCTCCTCTAGGATTCTCAACTAACACATTGGTGATTGGTTCTGGGTATGCTCGATTAAGTATTAACCTTAATACACATAACTCTTAAAAATGTAAAATATGTATTTGTAATAATTTGTATTATTTCAAATTTAACATAATTCTTATATATAGTTGAGAACCCTCTTTGTATTTTTTATATTTTAAAAGGGTACATTTCCATAATATATTATGCTTCTAGATGAAAAGAATGAAACAGATTGAACAAGAAAAAGATGTATTACTTCAAGGTCTAACTGCTGTTGACAAAGCTAGAGAATGGTACTTGAAACAAATTTCTGCTACGCAAGAGAAAATCAAACATCTTGGACGAATGGGCTCTCATGTGGTATAAAGACATATATTTTATATTCCCTTACATTTTATAAAACTGTGTAATGTATGATTACATATAACTTTGTTTCTGCAGGAACAGTGGACAGAGGCACAGCAGGAGCGTTTAGAACTACAACGTGCGCGAGTGCTAGAAGTAAATCAGCATTTAGCCGCCTTGATAAATACCTGGGAACGTGGAGGGCTTCCTCTACATATGAATCTCGCTTTCTTGAGTACTCCGAGTTCAGCCCAACTTCAACAGGATATGTTATCACGGCTTAAACAACAAAATCATAGATTAACCGAGGTAATGTATAACAATGATTCTAGAATTCACTATAGAAAATCCATCCAAGCAATTAATCTAATCTAGACTATTTCTATGTAACAAAACAGGAAGTTAGTAAAAAAAGCCAACGAATAGCACTACTTGAACAAGAAAAAGATAGTCTTGTTAGAGAATTATATAATAGACAATCTGGACTGATTCAATCCCGAAGAGCAACAATGATTCATGAACAACATGATCAAACGTTCATGTAAGGTACTAATAGTATTTAAATTAATAGTTATTGAACAGAATAAAATTATATTGTAATTTTATTATAAATATCCTTTTCAGAATATAAGTATTTCAGGCTTTGGAAAATGCACCACACAAATAATAGGATCTGAATTAAGCTTTAAATAGAATAAAAGTAAAAAGACTTACAAAACTAATGTGGTCCACTTGATGTTCCAGATATTTTCATTTTCTAGGTATCATAAATAGTTCAATTATTGTCTCAACATTGCCAATTAATATATCAGACACTTTACAGCTGGAATGTTCTGAAAATAAACAAAATGTCATGTTTTAGATATTCTAGATTTTACAATAATATAATGTAATACAATCTAAAAATATAAAAAATATTTGATACATTATGTTAAAATAATTTCATTATTTTCCTTATTTGATATTTTATAATGGTTGCAAGATATTTACTGATGATATATATACGCGCGCGATTATATTATATATCTAAATATAGTTATAAGTGAACGACATATCTTGAATTCTTTGTAATCTATCCAAAAAACAAAATCTTTCTGTATTTTATAATAAATTATTATTTTAAAATATATATTATTAATAAACATATATACACGCGCATGTGGGTGTCTATATCCTTGATATTATAATCTTGAGTTGCATATTTTTATTTCTGCAGTGCGCATGATGCACTCTTGACATATCGATCTTGATCTCGTGAAAATTTTTATTAAATTTTACTGTTTTGTCGAGGCTACAGCAAATTTTACAGATTCATCTCTATAACATACATATGATCAATTTCCGGACTTAAAGCCGCCAGTGTCAAATGTTATCGAATTCTGAAAGGCGATAGCATGTTACGACGATATGTCGTCAAATCCGTTAGTTTGAATTTCGCTCGATAAAGAATTAATCATTATAAAAAAGAATTTTATATACAAGATTTGAAAATAGAAGTGATTTCATAAATGATAAGTTACTTTTAGCTTTAATTTTCTCAAATAGCGAAAAAGTATAATAATTTTACATATATTTTGCTTAATAAAATAAATCAATATACAGTATAACAAACATTCAGTGAATACGTGATGTGGCAAAATGTCTAACTAAATAATTCTCTTTTATTCTCTTAATTATTCATACATAATAATTATTTCTATGACGTCAGAATTATTCTTCATCTTGAATCCAAAAAGATTCGATGAAGATGCAGTTTTTTATCTTCGCGATGAAAATAATGTCTTTCTTTTATGTTGTAAAACCGTGGCAATTTCAGTGTCGAATGAAAAATAAATTCTCTAAGATTTATAGAAAAGATTCTATATAATTTTCAATGGAAATCGCAATAAAAACATATTACAATATTTTTAGATTAAAGCAATTGTCAAATGCGTATGTACATATATATACGTTCTTGTGCCAAAAAATATTATATATGTACAAGGCAAATTAAAATCTTTATCCATAAACATCTTGATTTATTTTGAATTATCTCATCTACCCATCTTAAAAACGGAAACAATCAAAAAAGCTAAAGAGGTGTTCAATTTTTCTCCTTTTGTACAATTTCTTTTATCATTTTATCATTATATTAAGTTTCTCGCTTATCTGTATATTGGAATCGATCAGTTTCACGAATAACAATTAAAGAATATATTGTACGATTTAGTATATATAAATCTCTATCTATCAAGCACCATTGTAATCGAGTTGCATCCCACGCATAGTTTCTCAGCGTGTTGGACAGCAACCGCGCGATCGCATTTTAGTTATTAGCGGTCCACGACAGTCAGCTGCCACGAGTCGACGAGTACGGTCGACTCGGCCGCTACATCGTCCTGGAGCCCTTTCCACCGTTGCAACGCAGCCTTATCATACCCCGCTGCGCTGAAAGAACGCGCGTGCGGAGAAAGGACCGCACTGATCCCAGTGTCCCCTTTGTATGAGAGCCGCATGTGACCTTTGACATCGAACTCGCGACGAAAGCCTACCAGCAGGCGCCCGAGCGGTCGACGATCTTCCCCTTCGAGCTCTGCTCTTCTAGATTATCACCGTTCACGATATTCGTGTCGGGTTTCCTTGACGTCTCTCTCATCTCCCCTCATCTTGGAACATCATGCTACCGAGATTGACGCTGTCGGCTGCTCTGTTCCTCTTAACAATAGGTAAGGAATATTATAATATCAAAACGATGAATTATAAATTTTGCATAGATAAAGATATGTTACATATGCAGACTATCGTTAAGTGATTAATAAAAAAATTTTTAAGTTCATAAATTTCACAGAAATTTGATAAGTAACTAATTTAATGTATAATTGTCGGCGATTACAAATAAAGCGCGTGATTATTTATATATAATTGATTATACTGTTTCAAAATTATACGCAGTAACGCATATTCAAAATATCACAATATTTTTATCATTTGCTCAAAAAAGTAGTACAAAACTGATATACTTGTCTCATTAGATTCGGGATATATCGGGGCAACGTTTTCGCGCGCTTAAACATTTTGTTTAGCTATCACTTAGATAAATTACAACTTTTCTTTCCTATTATTGTCTTCTCGAGATATAGTTAATATAATCGATTTTCTTTATTTTTATCCACTTTTCTTGTAGATAATATTAATTTAAAACACGCACACATATTCGTTTTTTTTTTTTAAATTTAATACAGTATATATAATGTATTTAAAAGTATTACGAGATCCCCTCAGTGAAATTATCTTACAATTAGAATAAATAGCAATAATGTGTGAGATGCATTCTCACTTTACTTTAAAATAATCAGACGATAAAACCCGTCATAATGATAGTGAATGGTGTTCTCAATGATGAACAACCCACATATGCCTCCCCTTCTGATTACACACTTCATAATGAACTATATCATTCGTAATTAATTACCTTTGAATAAATCAAATAAGAAGAAACGCGCGCGCAAAGCATTTGCTTAAATTAATCAAAATTAGAGTATATGTATCCACACGTTTCAATATATCCACTCATTGGGTGAAATAAAGGAATCAAAACTGTCACGTATGAACGCATGATAACAAAAGTGAACAAATCTAAAAATCGATTAGCCCACGCACGCGATATCCTCTCTCGTGAAATACTTATCAATTTAGACAAGTGGGAAGTACAGCCGGCCGCATCCGGCGCAAACATTTGCCTCTGCTAACGTATCACTCTCTATCTCTCTTCTGGGGTAAATAAACTGCAGATATTTCTACTGCATCTGTAGTACATTTACCTAAAAATAATACAGATAATTAATAAATATAGAATGCAGATGCACATAGACTCGTGTTTATTAATTCTGACAATATGTGCATTAAAACAGTTATTATACATACATAGTAACACAGATATCGTTCACAGCCTCGTTGTTCTTCTACATATCTCAACCGAATGCACCTACTTTATCGCACCTTCATTGAGTAATTTTCTTAGACAAAATATCGAAAGAATTTATGATATCGCATTTCTTCAATGTATAATGCATTGCCTCTATCTTTGTGTGTATAACAAGATTTAAAATTAAAGTCAGGCTTATGTGAAGAATAAGTTTTATTTTCATATATCTTCTCTGTTATGATTCGTTGATTAGAAATTCCTCATTTTTAATCATTTAATTATATTCAAAAATTATATATTTACCATTTTTATTGAGGAAATATCGATTCAGTTGAAAAATCCTAATAGAAAGGACATCAAAGAATGATTTAAAAAATATATCTTATATAAATATTAACTCTCTCTCTCTCTCTCTCTCTCTCTCTCTCTCTCTATATATATATATATATATATATATATATATATATATATATATATATATATATATATATATTATGTCTCTTCGTTTAAACAGCTGAAATATTAAGCTTGTTCAATGCGGCACAATTAATGCCAAGCTTTTTGCAGTTTTATTGTCCGAGGGATGCGAGTTGGATCAGATGCGATACGGATGTCGTATCTACAATGCACAATGCAGTTGCGGCTACGGCTGCAAATCCGAATACAGATACAATAACAATGACGATTGCAAGCTAGCGCTGAAAGGTAATATCTGTTAAATCTGTAGTAATCAATTATGTTGACGATGTATTGTACTTTATATATGCTTCTTAAAAAATTTTATAATTATCGGGATGGGAGGAGGGAAATACATATGATATATACTCACACATTCTAATTCATTGTCTCAAGACTTATGTGATCATTATTTAATTTCTTTTTGCAGGAAGACGTAGCGACATATGTTCTCGATCGAAGCCTTGTTTGAACGAAGGCTCGTGTTCCCAAATATCATCAGAGCCCGGATTTAAATGCCGCTGCGAAGGAACTGGATTCTACGGCACTTACTGCGAGACACGTTAGTAATTCCAATGACAGTGATTTAACTTTCGCAATTTCAACGTTATATGATTCTATGAATATTTCGTGTCTCCTCCCATATTGAAATCGTCAAAGTGATTGAATAGGATTAGTAAACGAAGGATGATATTTCGGTAAAGGAAAAAAATTAGATATTATGTAATATTGAGAAACTTTCGCATTTCTTGATTTTGTTTTCCGCATGATATTATGACATTAAAAAAAAAAAAAAAAAATTAATGTAAACAATTGTTTGTTACAGGTTGTCCACAAGCGGACAATTTACTTTTCCAAGGACAATTCCCTTACGAATGCGTTATAATTTAATTCGAAAGTTTTTCTTCTTATTCTTTCATCCTGATCCAAATTCGTCTTAATATGACACATACATACAAAAAAAGAAATGCATCTCATAAGACATATTTACACATCTTTGTACATACATAATAAATATTAAAACAGACTATACGCCGTTTTATTTACCGTTTTGTATAATACCACGTACCGTCATTCTTGATATTTCAAACTTCTTGTAATCGCGCAGTTTTAAAACGTTAAAAGTATAATACACGCGATAGCAGAATAGAGAGAATATTAAAGTGAGTAAAATATTCAAATATTATGCCATAAAATACAACTTCGCGGTTTTAAAAAAATTTTAAGATCTTATATATACAAAGTATAGATATATTTTGTTTCGATACTTCCATTGTTTATTCATCAATAATTTTACAATATGTATGCACATGATGTGTTGGATCCACGGGTTTCGGAACAAGCGCTTAGTTTGTTTCGTGCTTGTGTTATGTACTTTACCTTATATTTTACGTTATTTCTTTCACATATCTTTCTACAATAATGCCACATGTATCTTACCATTTCAGAGGTGGCAAAACTTATAAAATGTGACTTTTTATTCTTTACATAGGTATTTTTTTGTAACTTCCATTGTTGTATGACCACAGAATTCATAATACTAATTTGATTTTACAACACGAGACTGTGAGAGATTAGAGGAACTTATAACAATATATTTATGTTAAATATATATAAATATATATTAATATAATTGTAAAATTATATGCATATATATATATATATATATATATATATATATATATATATTTATATATATTATGTGAGACAAACAGTTAGCCCCAATCATAACTTTTTTTTCTCCAGATTCATAGATATTATTTCAACAGAATGACACTCAGTTCCACAATTCATTATAACAAAGCACACATAGTGCTCTTGATGTGATAAAATTATACAATCAATTCCAATAATGAAACTGCATAGTGCAGATTGTTTTTCTTCACTTTTACATTTAAAATTTCGTACATACTCTTTACATTTGCATATAATTTCTTTTTTCAAATATTTTTTTTTTTTTTTACTTATTGCATATGTATATCATGTGTATAAAGTATATAATAAGTAAAATAAGTTTGAAGAAAGTTATGCAAATAAAGATTATGTATTAACGTGTAAGAATATACTTTTTATAAAGAGAGAAGATATCGTTTTAGAGCATACAAATAAATTGTCAGCCCAACATCTAAGTGTACTCTGGGACATTTTTCGTACTTTGTTATTTCTCCAAGTAACAAAACGAATTGATATATCGACCGAACGTCTATGAAAATAAACATACTAATCAAAAATTTCGATGAATTCTATAAACTATCAATTATGTTTAGAAAAGTAACATCGAATATGTATAGCTTAATAGTAAATTCATGAAGATATGGGAAATTAAAGAGATAAACCAATTACGTATTGAATTCTAATGTTATCTCAAGAATAAGACAAACTGCCTTTTGTTTTCTCCCATTATGAGGTGATAAAATGAGTCGTTGTTCTTTTTTTTCTTTTTTTTTTTTTTTACTTTTATATTATTCCGCCCTCGTTCACCATCCAATTCCAGATCACTATCATTATAATTATTGTTGTCGCATTAGTCTGAATTTGGCAAACGTTTATGACCATGCTTACAATAGTAATCTTGGTATCGAAGTGTATGAACTAAAAACAAATTGTTGATTACAATTTGGATAATCAATAAATGTCTCACAGCGCATTATTCTTCTATGGCACCAGGAGTGTGTTGGCATCTTTCCTGGTTAAATCCGCGCGTGCCATCGGGACCTCTTGGTTGTCTGACCACAGTTAATTTTGGACCTGTATCTTCCAATGATATGGTACGCAATCGGCTTATTAATCGCTCGGGTCGTTGTTGGACCGCATCACTGTTAAAGATTTACAAATAAAATTACATTATGATACATGATGTTTATGTGAAAGAAACTGCAATATTTAAAAAGAAATTTTTTTCGCATCGATTTACCTTAATCGGGTTACGTTGCACGCCGATGACTTGCCAGTGCGTTGATTAGTAACCAAAACGAATTCCACCTGATCACCCGGTTGCAACGTAGCGTGGTCTCGAACTTCGCTTATATGGAAGAATAACTTCTTACCCTCATCGACTTCGTAGGCAAGAAAACCGAATGGACCTTTAACCGCGTCTACTGTAGCTCTTCTTTTTTTCCTGACGGCTACAATATTGCAAGCATGACCTTCTGAATCAACCTGCAATTGCACAGGATCACCAGCCTGTAATAGCTCCCGCTTGTTAGAAAGTCCCATGATTCCGAATTCGTATTCTGGCGTTTCCTCGTCCTCGTTAGTTGGATTAATTTTGATCAAACCAGCGTACTCAGTCTGTTCGGGATTCGCACTTCGTAACGGTCGCACCACAGTACCATCTAGGACCTCGCTGACTGCCGTAGGCCTCGGAATACTTCCGCGTGGTACCAATTTAACATAATCAGCAGCTACACAACCTCCAGATCCTCTTCCATTACTCGAACTACTAATTGTACATTCGATATCAGCTCCTAATTCCAATGTATTAGCATCTCCTTCAAAGTTACTGCAAATAAAAATCGAATTAAATATCGCTTTATATATGCATTGTTTGTTATAAAAATTGAAGTATACATAGGTTACAACTCTTACCTGTAGTGAAAAAATATTTCTCTGTCATAATTTACTGTCTCAATAAAGCCAAATCCATCCTTAAGAGCAGCTATAAAACCTTGACAAATTTGTCCATTTGATTTTTTGTTAACATTTTGAATTTTTTCACCAGCAGCATTTACTAAAAATATGTCTTCAGCGACAAGCTCTTTATTTCGTTTTACTTGAACAATATTGAACATCACCTATACAAATCAGATAGACAATTATAGCACAGGATGCACAAAGCGAAAAAAAAAAAAAAAAACAAAAAAAAAAACAAAAAAAAGAAACTCTTCATTTAATTAGTATAATTTTATACAAATTTACCTTATCGCCCAATTTTGGAACATGTTTAGGATCGCAATCTTTAGAGAAGAAAATAATACTCTTCTGCTGGCCATAACCAATAAGGCCAGGTTCCATTGAATTTGTGTCCTGTATTACAGTACCTAATATATCCTTTTCTATAATTGTTTGGAAAGATACAGTACCCATTGTCAAATGTTTCAATCTAATAGCACTTTGTCGAGTATTAGAGAATGATGATGAAGGATCCTTAAGAAAAGAAAAAATAATTAATATGAGTAAGATAAAGATAAATAAAAATAAATTGTAAAAAAAAAATTTTTTTTGATACTAAGTATTATTGACATAATATACTCACTTGTATGACTGTAAATTCCACCTCATCCCCTACACTAATTTCTCTATCAACATCAAGAACTTCGTTAAAGTGAAAGAAAAGTCTGGGTTCTCTTTCTACACAACGAATAAAGCCAAATCCATCTTTGAGAGATTGTATAACACCTTGTTCTCGTCTTTCTCCTGACACAGTGAAAGATTCTGGTAATAACATTATCTCTGTAGCTCTTTTAAGTTGATCTCTAGTGTCCGTTGCAATACGAAATTGAACCCAATCGCCATGTCTATTAAAAAAATTAAGTTACATTAATATATGGATATATCATAGGTATATAGAAAAATGTGTTATTATATATAAGGAAATAAATATGTTTACATATACAAAAATAAAATAAGAAAGAAAAAAGTACACATTTAATAGTTCATATTTATTACCTAAGAGTAAAGTCTCCTTTTTGATCTTTATCACCAAATGGTACTTCCACTTCAGAATGATTGCTGTCTCTGTATCGAATGCGTCCAGGTAAGGGATCATTTTGATGACGAGCAGCAGTACCTCTCTCCAAAGGCTTCAACACTTGTCCTTTCACCACTTCATTACTGACTTCTTCAAATATGATTGAACCAGGTGGTAACTTTGTAATATTGCAAGCCACCTCCTTTCCCTGCAAGAGCAAAATACTAGATTTGTTATGCGCCTGCAGATATTTTTTTTCAAAAAACCATTTTGACAATTTCCATCTTACATTGCGTGTCTGTATTATAAATTCCACATCATCTCCTAGCCTAAGTTCTTCTTTCATAGACTTAGCTTCACTAAAGTGGAAGAATATTTCTTTGACTACATCAGCACGTTCGATAAAACCAAAATTTTCTTTCATCGAACACACTACTCCACGGTATCGAACCGGATGCGCCGGATTTTCCAATCTCACATTACACGCACCCAAGTTTCCTCTAGAATTTATTTTAATATATATGAAAAATTGCTTACACAATATTTCGTACATTTTATTAGCTAAAAATTAATATATATCATACCGTTGATTAGTAGCAATCTGAAATGAAACTTTATCACCAGCACGCAAAGTAACGTTTCCTTCGACATCATCTTTGGTATATGGCAGAAAAAAACATTCTCCTCGATTTTCGTAACTGATACGTCCTTGTGAATCACCACTTGCTTGTAATTCCGTTGTTACATTACCAATGCATCGTTGATCACCCAGTGCCTTAAACAAATTATGTTTTAAATCTCTTACACATACATTTATTTATATACTTCTTATCAATTTTTCTCATGTTTTTATGTGCTATTATTATTATTAATGATATTATTATTTTCTATTATTATACTAACCACTGGAGCAATTTTGCTAACGGTGCTTGCAATAGGCTTGCCTGTTCGCCGGTCATAAGTCATTTCGAATTCCACAGGATCTCCAATCTTCAAATGTTCAATGTTACCACTAAATTGGCTAAAATGAAAAAACAGTCTTGCCTGTCTTTCGCAGCATTGTATGAATCCATAAGAATGCTGTAGAAAAGTTTCAATCGTATGAAAATTAGTCATATATTCTATAAAAATAATCAAGTTCAATATCATTCATAAGACTCACTAATAATTTCTCAATTATGCCAGTTTCTCGTGTTCCTTGATTTGCAGATTGATCCTGATAGGTAGAATTATTAGTAGCAGGTTCACTAGTAAAACCGGCATTTGTTTCCATGCCCGTAAATTCAAATGGAAATCTTGTAGCGCCATTGCGCGGTGACGATTGTGTGCCAGGATAACTACCATAGTTAGTAGTAGAATTTTTGCCACATTCAGGAGGTGAACCCATATAGTGATCACCACTGTAATTGGTACCATTACGATAATTGTTAGTTGTTGGTTGATGAGATCCTGTTATGGCTTTAGGACTTGGTATAGCCATAGACTTGTAGTCAAGTATTGCTGGGTCAGAGTTCATGATTGGCGGCTGGAACGTTTTCCACTGAGGATTGTTGGACATTGTCTTCTCAATTTGCGCAGTGTATTATATTTATAATACAGAGTATATAATATTTACGTATAATTTAGCTCTTCTTCTCTTGAAATAATTACTTAATTCCCTTTATGTTTACACTTCTGTTTCACCACAATATATATAAGTGTGTATATATATATATATATGTATATATACACTTATATTTAGAAATTTTTAGTCTTTTTTCAATTATTTAAGTGTTAACATAGATATCACAGAACGGTTCTTGGTACCTTATATCTTTGTTCACTATAATGTTACAAGAACTTAATGAAGAGGAAGAGTGGCTTTTTAAAATGCTGCAGAAATGCAGACTCCTTTGTGACCAGGAAGTGAAAGTGAGGTCTCTTCAAAGTATTTTAACACATATATCGTCAATTATTTAATAGAGAGTACCGCAATAGCTCGACACAAACTTGGCACTCTTTATAAACACAGATAAAGATGTTCTATCAAGCAGAGCAGCACAATCTCAGCCGCAATCGCAATCACGGTCACTATATTAGCTCACCTATTTCTTGCTCACAAAGCTTGTTGCGTATACAATATACAAATGAACGATGCAGTTAATGTTGATTTATGACTTAATACAAGTACAAAACCTTAGCACACCATATACTGTCAATACTTTCCATATGTATATGTTTGAATATTATAACAACTGTTTGATAAATACTCAATTTAGCGTGCAATAGAACAACTGTGTTTCTTTTAAACATCAGTCATTCTTTATAAAAGAAGTAAATCAAAAACATAGGAGATTTAAAGAATAAATGTTGACTTGAAAATCCTCAGATGTCTTCAATGCGTGCTGAGTCTGGTTGTGTTCTCTTCCAATATTTCTATAATAGCGTTTCCTTCTTCAGCTTTTAAATGTGAAATTTACAGTGAGCCTTAGTTTCAGAAGTGTCCTAAACTAACAATGACACAAGCTGCAAGAAAAAGAGAAGAAACAATATGAAAGAAACATTATGAAAGTCAAAAAAATATATTAAAGTATAATATCTTTTATTCAAAGATTGCGAGCTCTCTGTATCAAAGTATTAAATTATACAAAATATTTACAGCATTAATCTGTGTAATATCTTGTAATATAATTAATTCTATATAGAATAAAGAATTTATAAAAAATTTTTAAATTCTGATTAAATTCAATACATAAAATGTATAAATAAAATTTATATAAACAATATCATTTCAAGTAAAGCAAAAACAGAGAAATAAATCACTATACACTGCACAATATATGCTATGAAAAATGTTGATTGAAGAAAAATAATATCTATGGACTTTCCATTTTCTAACATAGCAATAATATAACAATTTCATTGACAAAAATTAATGCAAAGTTACTGAAAATATGCACGAAAATTCAATGAACAAATTTTGAAAATGCAGATTATTGAATATATATACATATATTTATTATACATAGAGAGATTACTTTATCTCTGCATAAAGGACTTTCCAAATTATCTAAGAAATAAACGGAAGCAAAATAATTATACGTTTCTTTATAGTTCTCTACAGTGGAACAAACGCGTTTCTTCCTAATCGTTTGGTAGCTTGACATTGACTCGATGTATTGCGAAACGTGGTTTTATCATTAGGTGTTCCCCATATGATCGTTGAAAATAGCGCGACGTGTCGCGATATATTTGACGGATAAATCATGATCACGACCCTCTCTCGCGGATCCCTTACATTTATTCTATCCGAATTCAGATATATTACTATCGGCTAACGTTAACGTATACGCGATTACGCGAAATGTTTGTGAAATTCGAAAGAGCAGTGCGATTGCGCGGTAGTGATACACGCGATAGATATGATCCTCGTAGACAGTTCGTGCGAATCCCCGTCCGCGTATCTCTTTGAGAATCCTTTCCATTTCGGAGTAGACGTGCGTTATCATGTGCGCTCGTCGCGATTTTTCCCGCAGTTCTAGATTTTTTTACGAGGTCGCGGGGCGCCCTATCTCGCCGCGGGCTACGGCGTGCTCTCGTCGCGGTCTGTCTGCATCGCGAAATTCATATTTCGACGAGCGGATCGGCGCGAGGAACGCGCCAGGATCCGAACGGCACGCGCTGCTACACAAAGCTCGCAATCGTACGGCGATTAAATGGCTTTACGAGACTCACCACGACACAGCACAGCACTGACGACATGCCGCCATGTTGAATGTCAACATCCAGCGTTCGCATACATCCAACGGAGGAGCGGCCCCACACATACGCACGAGCGGTCCAAATCCCTGACTCGCATTGTATATGTGATGAAAACGTACCTTTATGGGAGATTTATTTATTTATTTATTAAGCTGTGTATTTTGATCTTTTTTGACACGATTCTACAAGAGAAATTATTCCATATCCAGTAAAGTAATTTTTGCATTCTAGATTTATATTTCTAATTTTTAGCAATATGTATTTCCCGCCTTAGACGCGCTTCGAGTATATAATATGCGGTTGAAGATAATATAATTGTATTTATATTTTAGACTTTTGTGACTGGGTATAGTCAATTTTCCTGTTGCGATATACTATATGTAAACTATTGTCCTTAGCTTAAAATTAATTAGTGCAATAGCAAAGTCCTTGCGCAAATGTTTTTATTTCGAGAAGGATTAGTATAACAAATTTAAGGGGGAGGGAAAGACAACAAAACCTGCGCTTGCAAACCACAAATGTACTTTTAGTAATTGATTTCATTCAAAGCAAGATGCTTTTTTCTCTCTTTTTTTTCTTATCATTATAACATTAGTATACAAAGTGACATATATATATATATATATATATATATATATATATATATATTTTTTGAATTCAACTACTCAATCATATAATTTACAATGCATCTGTTTAGTAATAGTAAGACATTTTGTGTAAGAAATTTATGGTTATTGTTAAGTATTTAATTTTGCCGATGGCTCGCTGTTTGGCGTCCTCGTATATATACCAAAGTGATTCAATCGACGCCAGCGGACGTCTTCAGGATCCGGCGTTGGTGGGGCAGTCACGCATTCGAGACTCAATTGCAGTGCTCGTCTCAATTCGTCATCTTCGTCGGCATCATTTGCTGTAGAGTTTGTCAAATGCGTCGTTTTATCGTCAGTATGGAGATCTAATCTTAACTTCAAGCTCTTATCTACATCATCCTCGTCATTTTGCAAGCTCATCTGCAGAGCCCTTGCTAATTGCACATTTTCATCTTCCTCCTCTTCTTCTTCCTCTTCACTTTCCTCTTTTCTACCTTCCACTTTTATGGGAATTATTCTTTCGCGAAGTTTATCTGTGGATAGTTCAGATTTATGTGAAAGTGAGGATGCACTTCTAGTCGTACAGGATGGTTCCGGAACCTTCACCTCTCCCATTGCAAGTGCAGCTTTCAAGATATCATCTTCTGCCTTGGTACCTAAACGATAACCTTTGGCTGTATTATTTGATTCCAAGTTTAAGTTACTTTTTGTAGCAACTATAGGATTCTTCAAAAGAACATCTTCGGCAGGGCATTGTGGAAGTGTACCAATAACAATAAAAATAGAGTAACCTACAAGCAAGAGAGTAATGAGTTAGGATGATATCTTTGATTATTATCTTGTTTTGTATTTACCTTCTTGCAACAATTGAGCTAGATACATTGCGAGATAAGTGTCCGATATAAGCTGTGGCCCACTGAGCATTGAATTTAAATTGAACCACTGGCTTCCAAGCTTTCTTATCGTAAACCAATGTCCTTTATAGTTACAAATATATGCTTTCATTCGTCTGAAAATGATATTGTTGCTTCATATATGATATTACTTCATCAAAGCATTACAGAATTATTGATTTCACATTTTTCGAATAGTATGTCCAAATACCATGTCTATATAAGAGATCTATTCTGTAACTTTTAACAATGTCAATATGTATCGTTGTACAGCTAAAACTTGTTGGAAAATAGCTGCGCAATGATACCTAACAACATTTTTAAAAGTTACAGAATAGGCCCCTAAGTATCATTATTCATAATGCATTCATTTATATACAATATTTGTTATATTATTATTGTAATTATTCTACAGAATATTTGAAAGGAATGCTTTTTCGCGAGTGCAAAAGAATAAAATATCTGAAAACAAAACACAAATCGATTGGAATAAATTATCAATAACCTACGAAGGATCATTCTGTGCCAGTAAAGCTGTTGGTTCTGTGCTGTTATATGGAATCAGTTCTAAACCCCAAACTTTCAAAGCACTGCTAATAACTTGAACTGAAAAGTATCCACTGTCGTCCATGTTTCCCGATGGTTGCTAAACACACACAATAAGCGATATGCTATCGTTACAAATATAATTTGCTTGACTCTTGGGGAAAATAATAGCAATGCCAATGCACTTATATGTTATGAAAATTTTGAAGAGAAAAAGATTAATGTGTTCTCGATAATTTAAACTATGTTGCATATAGGAGAGCTTTTATTTGTATACTATAAATATATACGTGATATTTGAAAAAACGTCACTTGTGACATTGTCGTATTTACCTCTAGAAACAATTTGTAATCTTCACTGTCGATGCCCGACTCAGCCATCCGGATTCTCTCCTCTTCGTCCATCTGATGACCAAAATTTGCCAAATCCACGGCGTTAAAGTAGGGACCCTGTAGAAGCGCGTTCAGGCAATGCTGGGCGCATAGATACCCCTCTTGCTGCGAAACATTGCCAGGACGTGAGCGCAATCCTGTCTCTCTTCCGCGGAGGGATCAACATCAGATTAATTATACCACATCGGCAAGTTTACCTTCTCATGGAATATGCTCTCCATTGCACAATCCGTCCTCTGATACGCAGAATCCGAGCACGTCAGCCGCGTAATAATAACCGCAACGCAACGTTTCTCCGCCAATTTCGCCGTACAAACGTCATCCGTAAAAATATTTTTTCGCTATAACCATAAACAAGTAAGGATAATTGTGTATCGCACTCGCTGTCGCGTACGCGCTATTGTCACTAGAATTACGCTAAATCCTGAAATTAAAAACTCACCTTAACTCAAGATTACCAACATCAGTTAAGGCACTGTATATATGTAATTATTCAAGTCCAAATTATATATATATATATATATATATACACACACACACACACACACACACACATATATATATATATATATATATGTTTGTTCCTTTATATTTTGTTAAAGAATACAAAACTTGATCTTACAAAGTAAATTCTTTATTTTGCTTCTGGCACCGACGAGACTTCTGCTTTGCAGAAAAATACTGCAATTATCGAAACAACTTTTATAAGAGATTTAGACCTAGTCCTCTTTGTCTTACTCTATCTGCTATTGAATTTCTCAAAAATTTTATTTCTCCGAATATTGAGTTTATATTTATACGTTTGTGAATCGAGACCGATCGCGATAACCGTTTATCTCATTGCGCGGCAAGTATTATATTCTTATCGTCATAGAAATAACGTTTATATATATATTTCGTGTATCGTATATATATATATGAATATGACGTATGTATGTGTGGGTACGTATGAAACCATCGAACGCTTCGCACCTCGCGACTGTTCGCCATGGTCCGCCGTATTATGTGAATGTAGCTGTCAACGGTATCATAAGTGTCATATAGCGTTACCAGTGAAAACTGGAAACTATCATCGCCCTTGATATCATCCTCTTCCTCTAGCCGCTCTTTCACCTCGACTGAGAGAATATCAGATGAGACGGTAAAAAAAATGTGAAACTTCTGATCTTTCGAGGTGGACACGTTTCTTTCTAAGAAAGGAAGGTGCATGGGCGAATAATCGAGGGATCGCCTCGCGATAAGCCACGGTTATGTATTTCGATGGAGAGCTGTTTAACGACAATGGCAGCAACGTCCCCGTCGAAGGTACGTCCGTTTTTATTTTTCTATGATCTTTGCATATATCCCAGAACAATGGGAACAGCCGCGGATCTATCGCGAATATATTCAATATCTGTAATTAAGAAAAAATAAAAAATATCTTCTCAGTTTTTCTCGCTCCCTTAATGCGAACAACTGAGCATAGTTCTGTAATGGATATTACGAACGAAATGTAAAATGTATGATCTTAGTGACAAAATATTCGTGTACGTTTTTTCTAAAAAATTATGTCATTAGTAACAAATAAATGTGTATACTTTGGAAAAAACATTTTTTTAATTTTGTTTCTTATTTAATCACCATTATTGATTCACTCATTAATCAATTTTTGTCATATTAATTTTTTTCTGATTAATTATTACTATATAATTTAGATTATTTAGCATGTTTTGAAATAGCAATATATGTACATGTTTTTAAAATAAAATAAATTATTTATCAAAAAGAATGCAAAGCATCAATATATATTTTTGAAAAAATATATATGTAATATATCACTTTGAACAAAGTAATTTTTTGCTATAAAATTATTTATATGTAAAATGTAACATTAAGTGAATTTATTTGATATTCTAGCGAAGACTCCAGAAGGAATTGATGTCTTTAATACGCGAGCCACCACCAGGTGTACATGTAGATGGAGAATCCGCTGGACAGAATTTGACACAATGGATTGTTCATATGGAAGGTGCTAAAGGCACGCTATATGAGGGAGAACAATTTCAGCTTCAATTTAAATTCAGTTCTAAATATCCGTTTGATTCACCAGAAGTGACTTTCATTGGTGGAAATATCCCTATACATCCACATGTTTATAGCAATGGTCATATTTGTTTATCCATATTAACAGAGGATTGGTCTCCTGCCCTTAGCGTGCAAAGCATTTGCTTGAGTATTGTTTCCATGTTAAGCAGTTGTAAAGAGAAGGTATGATTTAGCTACTATGTAAATATATATATGAGTCTTAATATTTATTAATATATATTAAAATATGCAAACAATACAAATATTGTTCTATGCAGAAGAGGCCACCTGACAATACATTTTATGTTAAAACTTGCAACAAGAATCCAAAAAAAACAAAATGGTGGTATCATGGTAAGAAAAGAATATTTTTATATATTACTATGTACAATGATTAGTACCTGGGATACGTCCCATATGATTTAATTTGTTATTGAAAAGTAATACTTTTATAATATATTCGCGATACCAAAACAATTATTTAAAACAAACATATTGTATTTTTCTATTCACTAGATGACAATGTTTAACATTAAAGACCATATAAAGACCAACTTGTCAACATGGAAAAATTGTTGGACCAAGTGGGATAACATTAAAATGGAACCTGATGCATTAAATTAATAGAATTTTGCATACTATATTATATAGTGATTTCACAATGTAATAGGAAATTAGATGCATAATTTTAAGAAAAGACAAGGCTACAACCTACTTACTACACAAGTTATAGAACTAATGTGAACTGCGCGAGTTGTTTAACTATAAATTATTGCAATGTTGCTGATAGTAAAAAAAGACGCATATTATATTATAGTTACATAGAACTATATTATTGCAGGGGTCAGTTTTAATGCTAGAATGAGAGACACAGACAGGATGTATTAATTATTTATTATTAAGATATTAATATATGAAATTTTCCTCTCCTGTCATGGCAAAGATTTAGATATTAAAAAAATAATCATTTAATACATTTAGAAGACACAAAACAAATATTGTTATTGCTGCATATATACATATTATCGATATTACACTTGGTATGCATTTTAAGAATCACTTTCAATGTGTTATCTTCAATAAAATTTGATAATTATATTGATTTAATGATGTGATATTAAATTTCTAGTAACTTTTAATCTCTCTAATCAATTTGTGTTGTACCACATATACACACTAAGAATTTGTTATTTACTTGGCTTTATTTAAATGAATTGAATTGCAAACAAATATTAACTCTTTCTCAATAAGATTTTTCTTCTCGATCTCTCTTTCTCTCAATCCAGATTTTTTACAAAATCCTAGTATTGTCTACATAAATTTTATAAGGAATAAATAGTTTATTTTTACACTTTAAAAATATTTTTTTGCTAATATTCTATTTTTCTGGGAAAAAAAAAAAAAATTACGATTTGATTTTTATACAAGATATTCGGTTACATATGTTATAGGATTTTAGCCGTATCTTGTAATTTTATACAACTAAAGTTGATGCGACAACGCGCTTTTAAATTCAATATGATATTATCAGTTATGATATGAAAGTCTCTATCGTAAACTAATGCGGTGGCATAAAAAAAGATACTGATTGAGACTGTAGAAATTATCATTTTACATGTATGTGTGCGTATGTGTGTTTATTCATTTATCACATACTTTCATTTATTATTGATTATAATCATGTCGAATATTCGTATAGGTTCAACTATATATTATTCGATATATGATATATTTTTAACAAAATATCGAAATAAGATGTTTACATCAATAACTCGAAACTCTAAATACACAGACACACACATTTATTTTAATTCTTAATTTTATTTTACTCACTAGCAGAGATTTAAAAAAAATCGCACGTTATCTAAAGTTCATGCTAGTACATTTTTTCTAAGAGATTATTTATCGAAACGTTTTCTTCTTAGAGAAAATACAATTTCATGATTAAATTTAACTTACAACAATTTTATGATATAAATTGTATAACTGAATATATAAGTTTGTTCCACATACAAATGAACTTCTTTTTTTTCCCTTGTCTATCATATTCTTTCTCCGTTTGTAAATTTTTCGAAAATATACAGTTTTGTATTTTAAAATGAATATAATTGTGTGCAAAATACTTATTTTATAATTTCGTGCGCGCCAAATATTTCTTGATTGTAGAAAAATTATACAATAAAAATATAAAAAATATTTTATATCATTGAGATGTGCTAGAAATTTTTGAACATCCAGACAGAAGATGCAGATTCATTCGATGTTCTCCATGAAAAACCCAAAAATCATATGAAGCAGCATTATCGTATAAACCTATAGACATACGAGCCACGCATTATATATCGTTAACAGTCACCGCTGATTATGAGAGAGAGGCAGAGAGTGGGGTCGGTGATTTCTGAGCATGTTCAACAGCACGACAGCAGTCTTACGAGTCCTATCGAACGAAGATAATGCCGCCATTACGCTAATATTTTAATTTCGTCAACGATCTGATCAGCCAGCGCTGATGAGCGTCGACACGCCCTACGGCCGTATAATATCCATTTTTTTCTGTAATAACGAATGTTGAACATTATATAAAATATAAAGTTTTTTTTTTTTATTACGGTAACTTTTATAAAATACGCAGTGCGATTCGTAAATGACGCAGATTGTACGTGACATGGTGATCGTCGCGGTACCATTGGTGTATCGGTAGGAAAATCCACAGCGTTATTATCCGTATTAATGAGGACATTGCGCGAGGTTGTCGAGAGACCAGTTTTCGTATCTACTTTTCTTTGTTTTTTTGTTTTATATTCTCTTGCAACTCTCGCGAGAATTCCAACGAGCATTTCCACGATTCCACCTCCAAGGCGCGTCGTCCTTCAGCAACCGCATGGCGTCATCATCCACACTAATATCTATCTGACAGTGTCGTAGGATCAATGAAGATAGCGGTTCCGGCTGAATTCGTGTGTCCGGATCGTATTTTGTTCCTGCGAAACGAAAATTTAATTTTCTAATAGAACAAATAATTTGACGACGTGTTGAAAACTCGGGATTGACTCGAATGAAGTTTTCCTTCCCGCGAAGTATCTTCCACGACGACGCGGTGCTTTAAATGTCGTCATAGATCGATGGTGGGCTTTGTTGTGTTGGCAAAGTGACCACTGTCAACAGGAGCAATGATTTGTGCGAGGTAATTTCGAGTATGAGTCAATCTCATCCTTAACTATTAAAGGTCGCATATGGGTCATTTCGACCCCCAAAAAAATGTTTAAAATTTATTTTTTACCTTTTGTTGCACACGCAACAAAATGCGGGATGAACATTTCGGGGACACGGAGACTATGAAGGATAGGCTCCTGAAGAGTCTATCTAAGGAGAATCTGCAGCACTGCTTCCAGCAATGGAAATCGTGTTAGAGCACAAGTGCGATGAAGGGGATAAAGTCGCTGTGCCTAAATAATTAAAAGTAAAAATTTTATCACTAAAAAGTGCACGAATCTTTTGAATACACTATACATATATTAATTTTTGTAGATTTTTTTCAAGTATTTTGAGACAGCTAAAATATTGCGACAAAATATCGTGACCCATATGTAACCATTAAGCGAACATTTAGCAAATAATGCGGATTGTTAATTGTTATCGATCAGTTGCGCCGAATTGGCGGATAATGATCGTGAATGATGCGTTCTGATTGAAGTCTGTCTCCGTTTTTTTTTTTTTATTTATTTATTTTGATGATCCCATTCTAAACGTGATGCGTGTTGCATGTATATGTCTTCATTTCCATAATATACTTTTTGTTTCTAGAATAGATATATAATTTGTCAAAAGACATATATGGCAGGAAATGATTGAAATCAGAAATGCAAACCTGAACTTGTTATGACTAATTAAAAATTTCCCATTGCGATATATGTTTATAACAATAACGATACCAAGAAATATGATATTATAACGTTAATATTCACGTATATGCGTGCTATGTATCGTTTAAGCAGGATAATCGGTTGTTCATAATTATACATAACTTTACTAAGAAATCAATTCGTTATAGCTTTTTTATAGTTGAAAGACATTCATCTTTTACATTTATATTTTTTTTTGCCTCATTCAATCGACGTAATTACCATAAATATGTAGAAACAAAATTCAAAATTATTGTTGTTTGTTGCTAATACAGGTATATAATGGTCATTTTACTCTGAAACAAGTATAAATATGATGGCTATTTTCTAAATAACGATGTAGAAGCGCATCCTGTTACATGCGGTATATCACGTTGCAAAACATCCCCAATGTAAAGAAAGTATGGTCTCCACATAGTGCATGGGCATGGTGACATTGATACAACAACAGCAGCAGACGATCGACGATAATCATCAATATCAGAATAAGGAGCAGGACCGCGCCAACGGTGTCGTTGTATCCGTCGAAAGTCACGCGGTCGACAAATTTCGCGGCGAGGTTGCAGAGTCGGCGAAGGAAACCGCGGTAGTTGTTCCGGGCAATGATAGCGCTGGAGATTCCTCTACGCAGTGCAGTAACGTAGACGACGATGAAGAAGAGGAGACGACGGATGTTGAAGAGGGTTGGATCACGAATCTGCCGGTATCCTCGACCATCGTCGAGCAACATCAAGCGATCGCCACCACGAATGGCGACGTCGTCCTCCCGAATGCCGATCCATCGAACTTCGGCGATGTATGCGTGAAGAACTCGACGAACGTGCATCTGGGTAACAAGACCTTCTACAAAGGTCCGGTTACTATAAAGCAGTTCGTTTACACGAACCCCACTGCGATACAGGAAGCAAGCAAATTCGAGGTCAATGCTTCCGATATTAACATTTCGAACTTGTCGACGAATAATGATGATGGAGTCGCCAACAGACCTATTTTTCCACAAAATATCAAATTAAATAAAGGTAATAATCGATTACGCTGTATGTTTAATAGATTGCTTACTGTTGTATTTAATAATATAGCTTTTGTAATTATTTTAGTGACGCAATGGCTATGGACGTGGAGATGTGCATTTTTATCGTGCACTCTAGCCTTAATATTTTTAACTGCCATAGTAATTGCTATTGTACATTTCGCTCGTTATACAGACGCACCGCCATCGCCAGTTTTCCCGGAAATTCCAGACTCATCGCTCAAGGGTAATTAGCCATCTGGAAAATTTACAAACGCAATACGAGATAAATAATATTGTACTATGCTTTTGCAAAATCGCTCTAATTTGTCTTTTACATTTTCATATTCGCATTTATTACATATTCATTTATCTATTTTTAGAAAATCTATTTTTAGCTTTGCGCTCATAAAATGACTAGCCGAACGTTGCGAAATATTTCGTATTCTCATATTATCATATCATCTCAAATGTATTAGATTTCATTGTTAAAATATGCATTATAATATATATCGAGATATTAATATTTTGAGAGAGAGATATTTATATTTAATACAAAATTAACTAGTTTTTAATTCATTTATATGTTTGCTATATTTTGGATATTTTATGTATGTGTATTGTCTTTATAATTTCCAGGTATAACAGTAACTTCAGTACGTTTTGTCGAAAGGAACGAATGGGGGGCGCAACCGCCTTCAGAACCTCTGACAAAATTGAAGCTACCAGTCCCATATGTAATTATCAGTCACACCGCCACAGACTTTTGCGACACGCAATCACAATGTACATTCCATGTGAGATTTGCTCAGACTTTCCACATCGAGTCTAGAAAATGGTCGGATATCGCTTATAACTTCCTCGTCGGAGGCGATGGTCTCGCATATGTTGGCAGAAGTTGGGATTACGTCGGTGCTCATTCTTTCGGTTATAATAACAAAAGCATCGGCATCTCATTTATCGGCACATTCAATGCGATCAAACCACCAAAAGGACAATTACGTGCTGCGCAAAAAATTATAGAATTCGGTGTTAAAGCTGGTAAAATTGCATCCGATTATAAACTGTTAGGTCACCGACAAATTTCGAAAACTTTGAGTCCTGGAGATGCTCTGTTTAGTGATATTCAGACATGGCCGCATTGGTCACCTAATCCTTAACATGATAGCATGAAAATTTATTGTGAAGAAATAACGAAGAAGAGCATGATTTCCGAAAAATATTAAAATCTTTTCTCTTTAATTGTACACGTGGCTATTATCTGTTCATTTTAGATAGTTTTAAGAAGTTTTATATAATAAATTCTAAAAGATGCGTCAACTTATAACATTATTATTAAAAAATTACTTTATATCCAAAAATATTGAATACCTTTTTTGAGAATACTCTGTGATGTAAGTAAATTTAGACATTAAGAATATTAAGAATATACAATATATGTAAAAAAAAAGGACGGCAAGTATACTTTTCTTTGGTCAAAATAAAATTTTGTACAAAAATATGGTATTAAGAAAAAAATTAATTAATGATATGAAAAAGTATTGAATTTACAAAAGACACTGAATATTAAGTATATGTTAAAAATTATTTTTTTCTTTAGCAAGTAGAAAGTTGTGCCAGATATAAAATAATAAAAAAAAGACTTATCTCTCTTTCTCACAGATATAAAAAAATTTTAACATTTTTTATTCTTTTCATTGGCGGGCGGCAAATCGTCAGAATAAAGAAGAGAGAGATGTAATATCTCGTCGGTGCCACATGAATGTAAGATATTGATAAAGATGAAATATATATACAATATAAAGTTTTTAATAGATCGTAACATAATTTCTTAAATTTTATATCCGATGATAACAATGGGTACATTTAATACAATAACCGCACATTGAGCATTTAATGATCAGCTGTTTGTGATCGGTGTATATTATCCAATTTGTCCAAAATCTAAAAGAGTCTGTTCTTTGCAGCTGAACTGGCTGCACTGGTTCAGAGTTTATCTTTTTCTCTCCCTATTGGAAGGAGAAGGATGGGCTCTGAACTGGTGTAGCCAGTTCAGCTGTAAAGAACAGACCTAACGTTACGTCAATGGGCGCGTTCGGAAAACATAACTGTTGAGCATCGTCTTGTCGACACTCGACGTTGATTCGTTGGTTCTAGAAGTAAGAACCAATCACGTTCGAGTGCTACTCAACGGTTGTGTCTCCTGAAAGCACCCAATATTGCCACTGATCTTTATACTACGCTATGTTCCGATTCCCCACCCGGGTGCACCCGATATTATAGTATATGTCACGTATACTATAATATCGGGTGCAACCGGGTGACGAATCGGAACACAGCTTTACCTAGATATGGGACACACTAGCATCCGTGACTCTGGGTATCTAGGGAGTCCCAACACGATTAACCAATCAGATTGAGGATTAAAGATTGAAATTTGATTAATCAGAATAAAAGGGACTAAAATTTCTTTGCCCTAATTGGTCAAGTTTCAATCTTCAATCTCAATCTTCAATGCGTAATCTGATACGGACTTTACGGTCGTATTAGGCCGATATTACATTTGTCGTATGACAAACTTTTCAAGCGCATTGATTAGCTAGAGACTCCAGAAAGTTTCTATTTTACAGCCAATCAATATGCTTAAAAAGTTTGTGGTACGACAAATTTTTTAAGCGCGTTGATTGGCTAATTTCTAGGGAATTAAGAAATTTTCTATTTTGCAGCCAATCAGTATGCTTAAAATGTTTGTCGTACGACAAATGTAATATTAGCCTTAGGCCGATATTATATTTGTCGTACGACAAACTTTTTAAGTATATTGATTGGCTGCAAAATAGAAACTTTCTCGAGTCTCTAGAAATTAGCTAATCAATGCGCTTAAAAAGTTTGTCGTACGACAAATGTAATATCGGCTTTACACTACAGATTGTGGGCTCGATTGCCAATAGGGGTTACGATTGACGATTACGGATTGACGAATCAGAGCAAAATAGCTTGCCGGTTGATTGGTCAATCCGCAACTATCAACCGTAACTCCAATCGCAACGCGTAGTGTAATACGGCCTTTAATCCATTATGATTAATTATTCACTATTTTATTATGAATTCAAGTCTTTTATTAGCAGAGACGATGCAATGATCATTAATCAACTTTGGGTCGATCAAACCTGCTTCATTCGAAAACGCTATATACGTGACATGGAAATCTATCTTTACTACGAGAGTTTTCTAGCAAGAAAGACACAGATGGATATAATATTACGCAATTGGCTATCGAATAGAGATTTTTTACGATCCTAAAAGTTCGTCTAGTTGACAGCCAATCGCGTGATATTTTGTGTTTATGGACTCTTGCAAACAAGACGCGTGAACGCGTGCAAAGGCCTTTGAAAGGGAATCATTATCTCAGATTTGGGAACGCACATAACCCGCAGAGGAACGATTACGGATCTCGGAACGTGCTTGCTTTTGATCGCTTTCAAGCTAACAAATAAGACCGATTAAACGCGCTTCCGGTAAGAGACTTAAAGAAAAAAAAAAAAAAAACTGCGTCTTATTTCTCGCATAATATTACATAGACTCGTATGTACTATCATAATAAATTTTATTAATTGCATGAACGGCGTGTCGATTGCATGTTCGAAGATGCCATTTTGGCGGGTGACGTGTGTGCGCGCTATTGACAGCCATAACGCGACTCGCGGCGTAAACGGCGGACGGTTTCGTGCGACTTGTTGATCGTGAGAAGTGTGCGCGGCCGGAAATACGTGATCGTCGAGAATATTCGGAAGCAATCTCGGTGCCTTAGAATGGCGAGAATTTGGCGGTTATACCGCCCAATGGTAAACAGAAGACTCGCCGCGTACAATTTTCTGCTGCGCTAAGTAGGGAGAGTGACGAGGAGGGGTGAGGAGGAGAGGCAATGCACCATGGGAATAATTTGCGACAGGCGCACGCGCAGTTCAGTTTACAGTTGGAGCTTGGAAGAAAATGGCGTCAGCTAAGTTTTTAGAGGAAGCTCTAAGCACGGATGTCGACGAATCCGCAGTGAACGCGATAGTGGGCTCCCTCGAGACGCAGCTTGTAACGTCCACGCCGACTGTGGCCGGCCATCAAGCGAATTCCGCATCGGTCAGCCAACAGAATCATCAGGTGAACAGCGCTATTTCCAACGGGGGCACCATCACCGCGGTACAGCCGCAGAAACATGGGGTTTCGAACGGCGGCGGTGTGACCACTGTGAATAGTCTAATGACTCAAGAGGTCACTAAGCCCATCACTACCAGCACTTTGCTGCCAGTAAACGTGGTTACTTCGAATGCAGTGGCGCCGCAGGTCATCACTACACAACAGCAGCAACAGCATACACAACCGCCAGGAATACCTCCTGCTGCATATATCAATCAAGTTTCGACCACCAATCAGGTGTCGAGCAATCAGGCCACGCATATACCAAGCTTGACCAAGACACATGAATCAGTAAAGATCATCTATCCCGGTGTCGGACAAGTTATAGCCACTACGGGGGTGGCAAATGCGAATAATAAACTCACCTTTTCTGCCCAAACTGTTGGGCAGCTAGCGAACGGTACTTTAGGTATAACTTCACAACCGGTACTGCAGACTACATCGAACGTTGTTTCCAATGTCGGTTCTGTCAGTCAGACAGGTAGCCAAACAGTGACCGCAGTGAATAAGCCGACAGGCGCAGCTTTAGTGATTAAGACTAGTGTAGCACCCGGTGGCATGGTTTCCGTTCCAATGTCTGTTCCAGTCTCTGTGGCTGGCAATGCAGTGAGTACAGCATTGCAAGCCAAGGCTGGAGTTACTTCGACGATAGTACCCAGCAATGTTCAAATTCTCAATGTAAATACAATGCGTCCTGCAACACCAGTAGCAGGACAGCAAGCCAATAAACAAGTTACCCCAAGAGTGGTAATTGGACAACACCAATTGGTAGGAGCGAGACCAGGAGCTCCAGGGGTAAGATGCTCTTTAGCATTTATAAATATGGATAACGTGGTAAAATTAAAAAAAAAAAAATTATATATATATAACATATACAAAGTATGAGGCATCATAATTTATTTTATTTTATATATCATTCAACTTTCCATAGTATATAAGACTTATAAAATATACGATAATTAATAAATATTATTTATGATTTTTTTTTAGATAACGTTACAGGCACTTCATGGCCTTCAACCTGGTACTCAAGGTCATCTATTATTAAAAACAGAAAATGGACAGTATCAGTTATTGAGGGTAGGTCCAGCTCCAACTGCAGGTACTCCCACTGGTACTGCGGTTACGCCGAATAGTATAGCTGGCAATGCAGTAGTTGCTGCACCATCTCCAGGCACTACCTATCGCCTAACTTCAGTGCCGGCTGTAAGTAGGCTGAATACCCAGTTCACTGGCCCACCACTCGCCACCCTAAGAAAATCTGTTCAGGTGACGCACTCTTATACCTCTTACAAGACTCGATGTAGTGCTACTGTAGAGACTTCTTAGTTTGTGACTTTGTTTTCTGTGGAATGATGTTATCAGTAAGCCAATATATTTTATGCTTACGATTTATATTTTTCATTCAACACATTTAAATTCGGATATTTATGACACAAAAGTTTATTTTAATTATTAATTATTTTTTATTTTTGTATTATTTGCGAATATTTAGTACATTATTATATTTATAAACATTATATGTAGAAAAATTATATTTACAAATTTTAAAGTTCTCGTAAATATGTATTCTGAATGCGCAAAAGTTTTACAAGCAACTTTATTATCTATTATCAACATAATTTTGATTTAAATGTTTTACAAATTTAAATTGCATAATTGATAACATCTCATGATTAGCTTACTTTTGGGATGCATTTCTTTGGTAGTATGTTTTGAGTTTTGTGGAGTGCAGTAAATTAAAGTTCGATGTCCTTATCAAATATATTGCATGAATTCGGTTAAAGGTGTTATTTAGGAAATGCTACATAGATTAAAGATAAATTTTCTTGAAAAAGGAGCATAATTGTGTGAGGATATTTATAAATCTTCTTTGCCTTTTCTATAATTTCATAGATATATTTATTAAAACTATTTCCTTATTGCTATATCTTATAATATAAGCATGCGTAACTATATTATCCAAATTTGCATAAATTTACTTTCTACAAATCTATTTATTTCTAATTGGAATATAAATAATAACAGTAAAAAGGTAAAAAATTATATTACTATCCTTCTATATAACGTTAACAATGTAATATTATAATTGGTTAAGAAAATAGTATTGTGTGATTATTTTTAAAACAATTTTCAACAAAATTTTTTATATATAATACAAAATTTGATGGAAGGTCTGTATATAACTACAAAATAAAGTAAAACAATCAATAAATATTATTTATTAGCATATGTTATATTTTTAAATAATAATATATATTTTTTATATATATTAATGTCTATGCAATTACAAAAAGATTTGTAAAATACGAGTCTGTACAAGGTACAAGTGCGTCTATAGAATACATTGTAATAAATAAGTTATGTCACCATACTTACTTGAATTTAAAAGAAATAATATAGAAAATCATTAATACCTTCATATTTTTAATTTTATTTATCAGTAAAATGTTGTATATATACTTTAACATAAATGTAAGAAAATTATTTAAATTATTTACTAAGTAAGTTATTAATCTGGATAATTATATCATATACTAAAAGAAAACTTATATGTTTATAGTTTTCTCCAATAACCAGTGAGTTAAAATTTTCTCATAGGATTATTTTTATTTTTAATTTTTGGCATGCATGTATGTATAAAAAATAGATGCAGTCTGTAATTTATCAAGAAGTAGTTATATAGAATTTAGCAAAAAATTCTCCTAGTTGCATGCAATAAATAATAAAAAAAGTTAGAACATCTTATTATACATGAGAAAATAATTTTGTACTTTTAATTCACTGTCTTGAATTTTTTAAGAAAATTTTAGGCAATTTATCTCTTTGTTTTAGTTATAGAATTTATAATTTTACTTGATGTTACTTAAAATTATATTAACTATAAATATAATTATTGAGAGAAAAAAAGTGAGTGGAAA